>NW_020454749.1:850005-899448 GCF_003342845.1 Nothoprocta perdicaria
AAAAGAAAAGAAAAGAAAAGAAAAGAAAAGAAAAGAAAAGAAAAGAAAAGAAAAGAAAAGAAAAGAAAAGAAAAGAAAAGAAAAGAAAAGAAAAGGAGAGACCATTAATGACCTGGAAAATTTTCCCTAGAAAAGATATCAAAAAAAAAAAAAAGGACTTCTATTTTTTATTTTTTCAGTAATGAGTCCATGCTGTTGGACTCATTAGGACTCATTAGGACAAAAAGAAAAATATCCAAATATGGAAATCATGAAAGAAAAGATAATATTTAGTCTTTTGGAGACAAAAAAAAAGTCAATTTTGTTGATTTTTTCCTTCTCTCTGAAGTTAGCTTTAGAAAGTATGCTCTCTGTCTACGTCCTATTTCAATTGAACTTTGAGTGTGCTTCAGAAATCTAGTGGCTGAGTTGAGGAAAATGGAAAAAAAMCACTACACATTGACAGCCTTTGCAAATCAGTAAAACTTAATTTGAGTTGGCTCAGAATGCAAGATATTACTCAGATATGACTCAGATATATTATTGAGGAAGGGTTTTTGAATTATTGGAGCATTTACAACAGATTATGTTTGTTTTTTTATTTCAATAGTTGATTGAAAGAAATTACTAAGAGAGCAATGTGCACAGTCAAAGATCCAGAGCAGAAATAAACTTTATATTGCAGAAATATTGGAAAAATTTTGCATTGTTGGGCTTTGTCTTSTATGATATATTATATATTTTCTAGTTCTACAAGTAAGAAAGGAAAGGATCTACAAGTAGGAAAGGATGATTATTTCCTCATGAATATGGCAAGCAAAAAAAAGAGAAAAACTTTTAAAGTCTTAGATTTTCACAAATGTGAAAGCAGAACAACCAGATAGACCTCAATTTTGCTARTATAAAATAAAACCCAACCTTGTTTTCACTAGAATCAGAAACAGTGGAACAAATTTGTGTACAGTTTTTGGTTTAAAAATATGTGGAACAAACATTCTCTTAACTTACTCAAATATATAATCATTCATTTKCTATGGAAAGCAGCGCAAATGAATCTGGAAATATAAAGTCGTATATGAGGAAAAAGTAGAGCTGAGTTAGTAATACAGTTCTGGAGACTCATTTCTTCTGCTAAGAGTTAGGTTTTTCTCTAATACGTATGTCTGTCAGATTCCCTGAGATTTCTCTAGTGTTTTTGCTTATTTTGCTTCACTCTTCTTGTTGCTCTTCTTCAGGGCCATCTGACCTCATTAAATGCTGTTTTCTGTCTCATAAATCACTTGCAAGAAGAAGAGGGTGAACTGTCTCTGATCTAGTTATTGTTGGCAATTTTTCAGAAAGCASTCATCTATCCAAGCAGCATCACTGCATTCGGCTACCTCAACCTCCACTTCCCTCCCCCMAAAAAAGCAAACATAGATTAGAATGAGAAACGAGTCATGAATTCCATTTGAAATTAAAACTGAATTCAAATAGGGAAATATAAATATTCTCTTGCAAAGGAGTTATTAACTGGACACTTTATCCTTAAAAGGTTAATTAGTCACCTATAATGAACGAGCTGATCTTTAGTCACACAATTAAACCAAGATTGACAATAACAACAGTTATTGTCCTACATATCTTTATACAAACTCTCTGCTCACCTGTGCTGGAGTCTTGATTCAATACATATTTTTGCTTAAGGAAGATAGGAAATCATAGCTTACTTGACCCGAACAAGCAGGATAACAGCTGCTATCAAGGGTAAAGATTGCTTGGCTTAGACTCTAACCAGACATAATGATGAAATCCGACCCAGCAAATGCTCTGGGGTAATATTTTTTTGCCAAAACTCTAACAAAGGATTTTGGGTAAGACAATATCTTCACAGTGGYTGTGAAATGTTAAGTATTATATAAGCCTGAGATTGTCTAGACACCTTAAAGGAATGGTAAAATCACCTCTAAGTGCATCAAAGTAAAACTGGCAAAAGGTGAAGGGAACAGAAAGAGCTTTGTGGCAAAACAGTGTTTAAGTTCAGAGAGACTGATTTGCTGAGGTGCTYCTGTGTAATGTCTCAGTAAAAAGCCAAGAGTGGGCGTATTCAGMTGCTCCTAAAAAGACCCTTCTTATGCATGCATGCAGATGAAAGTTGTTAACTGCTGTTCTCTTTCAGTAAAGCTTGRATGATTCCCAGGTTATTGGAGAGTCTTTGTGCTCAAATGGCTTTTAGAGCAGGTGTGACAATGTGTGCTGTAATTTGAAGAAATTAGATCAGATGCAATTGCAGACAAGTTTACTGTCTGTCTGCACCAATGTATAGACTTGTGATGCTTTGAAAATGAAAAGGAGCCTTTCTAGTGTAGAAATAGCAAATAAAATGTGTGAAAAAAAATCTTTTTCTTAAGGAAAAGGTAAAAGTTATACTGGCAGAAGTACATTTTTGTTGGTATAACTGTTAGGCATTTCTCCATCATGGCTCTATCAGCAAAATATATCACTAAACTAACAGATCAACTTAAACCAACAACTCTAAGTCTAGACCAGTACTTAGCATTAGATTCCAAATCCAGTCCAGAGAGGTGCTATATGTTTGAATTAAAACCCTAATTGAAGGTGACTAAGTAGTAATAATTTTCATCATAATGTATCTAGCCAGMATAAAAACCATGAGAATAATTTTGCATTCTGATACGATCTCACTACAGTCAGGAAAAATGCCTGTGATATGTCTTCTCTGTGAAAACTACTTGCAAATTAGTTTTAAGAAATGAGCTGAGACAGAGGTTATTGGAATAGCCCCAAAGTTGAAAACTTGGTCAACCTTTCTTGAACTCCAGAGACACACATTAGGATGATGACGCATTCATTAACCATGTGTGCAAAAGACGAACAGAAAGCAGAGAACAAAGTTCTTTGTTCCATCATGTAGTTCTATGGACAGGTATTTCTGCGAGCAGCTGAAACTTTTGTCCTTCAAGAATGTCMTTCCATGATGTACAAGCTTTACACATATAAAATTATTGTGCCTCTCCAGATGTGACCTTCCTTTCTCCACACCCAACAAYGGCAGCTGGTGAAAGGACTGGATCACTCTTCCCTGTCATAAATTCCACAGAAAGAGTCTAGGGAAAAGGGAAATTCCATCAGTTTCTTTTCACTGAARTCTGTGCAAATTCTTCTTTTCTTGWRGAATATCAGARGATAGAACAAGAAGCCAAGAGAAAAAAGGAAACAGACCAACATTGTGCAGAGGAGAAAGGGAATGAAGAATTATAGTTTTTCTAAATGGTTTCAAGAGGTAGGTCAGTTTTCTTTAACACACACACACACACACACACACACACACACACACACACACAAATCATCTCTTAAAAATGTAAAATCTTCCTCTGCTAGTGAGGAAACCAGAGTCAGCCATCTAAACAATTTACAAAAGGATTTAGACAAGTATTTTCACAGAATCACAGAATATTTAAGGTTGGAAGGGACCTCTACAGATCATCTAGTCCAACCTTCCTGCTCAAGCAGGCACACCTAGAGCACGGGGCATAGGGTGGCATCCAGGTGGGTTTTGAAGACCTCCAGAGTAGGAGACTCCACAACCTCCCTGGGCAGCCTGTTCCACTGCTCTGTCACCCTAACAGTAAAGAAGTTCCTCCTCACCTGGAGACGGAACTTCCTGTGCTCCAGCACTTAAGTTACATGCTAATTAGAGGAAAACTATTAAAGAGATAACATTCAAGATATGCAGGGTGCATATCTTTCTCTTAAAACATCTCATTTTCTTTAATAGAAGGAACTAAGTCTATCTCTGCAACTAATTTGAAAAATATATATTTTTGACTCAGAAATAAAAAGCAATTCTTTTTGATTTTTTTATCTGGCAGATATTGTGCAGGTTTTTAACACAGGAGTGATTAGCTGGCAAATCTAGATCATCTCCCTCTATATATAAAATATATATAATATGTATATAAAATAGCTATCTTTTAGAAATGCCAGGTTTATCATAAAAGTACAACTATGAACACAGGTTTGATATTATTTTAGATGTCAAAAATGGACAAAGATTTGGGTAACCACTTGAATGTTTGCAAATGAAAAATACCCATACTGAGGAGATACAGCTTTCCTGACAAAGRCACAATATGATCAATAGCTGGAATGTGAAGCTAGATAAATTAAACTAAAAATAGGACTCATGTTCCTAGCAAATTAGGAAACTACACAGAGAAAAAACATTAACTCTTTGGTACTTGGTGATGTGATTAGCTCCCTAAAAAGTACAGTTTAATTTAGCTCCCAGGAAAAATTTACAGTCAGTGTGGGTAAGGAGATTTGCCTGGAAGATAGACCATAGTCTGTGAGGCTARGTCTATGAAAGCAAGAAAAAAGCACCAAGGACCATTCTCCAGCCCAGAGACTGACACCCGTGTAGTTGACCTCTCTCCCCTTCCAAGCTGTGATGGCTGCATTGAGAGAACCTAGCAGGAATTGTCCCTGCGCCCTGGGAACACCTTTGCACTGCTTGGTGCAGTGCAAGCTGACCAAAGCCATAGTGTAGCCATATTCATGCTCACATGCTCAGGACCACTCTTTGGGCCTAAGCCGCATACCAGTAAAGACAGATCATATAAATCTTATTGTTTCTTTCTTTCCTCCTCTGAATGAGAGAGGTCTCTGCATTCTTCTGCACATTTTCCTGTCAATTCCTCCTCTGTTTTTAAACAGTATTGTCTCATGCCTAAAAATATCAGATGATTTCCTGCAAGAATCATGAAGTTTTTTTACGCTCAGTGTGATTAAGTCCTCATTAAAATTGATTTTGGTCATAATTTTATTTTTGATAGTTTGTTTTTTCCTTGAAGATGTTTTATATTGATTAGAGGTTATATTTTTAAACAAATGGAAAAACAGGCTTTAAACATGATGATAATGATAATAATAATAATAAATGTAATTTAGATATCTCAAAGGCTAACTTTATAAGTCATACATTCCATTATTGTAAAATATTACTGTTTAAAATGTGAAAATGAATTCACATAGAAACTATTAGAGCATACAGAATATATTCCTGAAAACAATAATTCTATGAACCGAAGAAAAACTGTAAAGCAGTTACTACCAGGCTTGACGACTCTGCTCTTCACTTTTGTGTACACATATGCATTTATTTCTTCAAGCTGTATAAAAGATAGGTAACAGTAAGAGGATATATATCATTTTTTTTCTGCTGTGATATATTTATATCCTTTCTCTAAAATATAGTATGTTATCATATATTGACTCTTTGTGTTAAACTGTGATTCTGTATGTGATTTTCAGAAATACTCAAGTATAGCAGGACAGATATTTTTCTCTTCRTTCAGCAACATGAAATGTTGTAGCAGTAATAAACCCTTCTTTATAAAACGCTGTGCAGTACAGAAGACAGGATGAACAATRATTTAATGGATAAAATGAATTATTTCTAGCAACATTTGGCCTATTTTCCTGCTSTTCAACTTAGAGAAAAAATAACTAAAGGCTTGAATTGCAAATGAAATAATCATGTAAATACTTTTTTTTCTGGAGAGTCCTAGGATTAATGTCAGCTTTTGATACAGAAACAGACCCACTTGATGCTATACAAAGAACAACTAAGTCTGTTAGAAGACCCAGCAAAGAGATATCAGAGAGTGCTGAGACCCTACTGGAAGTAGAACTGAAACTGAGCAAATGAAACTACTCCTCACTGACTACTACTCAGAGTTGTTCAGTTCCATTTTGGTTGTTCTTAATTTAAGAAAAGAAAAATTGTTCTTTTGAAGGAGATGAAACAGTGTACATTTGCCAAAAACTAAAATGACAAATACCAATGTTGATATTTTTTCATTTATAGCAGATGTTTAAAAACTGCAGGTGTTTATTAACATTTTGTAAGAATCTAATATTGTGGCTTATCTCATGCATTACTGTTTTGGAACATATAATTCCATGATGGYCATCTAACTTGTGTCATTAATAAATCAATAAAATAATTTAATCCTGAATTGATTCTGAATTGATTTAAACTAAGCAGTTTCTCCCAGTGATTTTCTTCCTGGACCTATAAAAAAAAGGYTAACACATTTCTCTGTTTTGCGGTTTTTGAGTCAATCAGCTAGGAACTGCTGCTTAGTTCAAGTTYATTGTTAATTAACAGGCTTAATTTTTTCTTATTCCCACTGTCATAAATCAGAAGTGACAGCTGTGAAGTTAATGGAGTTGTAATTATTTGCATAAGATTAGAATCAGATCCAAAGTTGTTTGGCTTGCGTAAATCCTTATAACCTTCTGCCTGATTATTCAGAAATTATTTTAATCTTTAGTAGTCTGACTGTGTGCAAAGAGAGGAACAGTAACATGGAGATGACAAATTGAAAGTGATCATGAGGAATTTGCATAGGGCCAACCTTCACAAGCTCTCTACCTTGTAGGAGCCATAATCTCTTAAGAAGCTGCCCGAGAAGATAAGATTTTCTTTGCTCCGTGCTACAAAATCATGAATGAGGTTTCAAAGAATAAAGTCAACACGATTTTGTTTACCTGTCAATGCCAACAATTGCAGCTATGTCAAAGAGAAATGTTTTCTTTGCAGAAAGGCCAATCTAAAAGCCCTCTGTCTTCTCAGAAGTTCCTTCAGGGAACACCAAACCAATACTAAGTAAGCCCTTGAGAAGCCACGTTAACACAATTAATTTGGGAGAAAGGTGGAATAATCTCTTCCAAAGACAGTCTGGACATATTCCCTTCCTGTACTAGTCTAATGTACACTATACACTAGTGAATCCTACACCATGAATCTCAACTTAAAATCAAAAGAGCAGTTGCTTAAACCCAAGGCTCAAATAGTTTCCACCAGCAAAGCTTTGGCAAAGAACCAAACCTCTTGATCTGCTTGTGTAGCAATATGCCCATTGACTGCACCTCTTTAACTGCTCTAGGGAGAAGAGGGCACAAATCCCATGCGTGTCAGTGAAATAATCACCTCTTCACGACACTGTCCTAGTTAGAAAAGTATATTGGTTATTGATTTGGCATCATCACTGTGCTTCTTTCTTTTGAGTGTGCGTTTGTTTCCTGACTCTCTATCCTGTGAGTGGCAAACTAGAAAGAAYGCACACGTACAGTGTGTTTGCATAATGTAACCAAAATCTTGTTTTTTTGCAACTGTCAGCAAAAAAACATTAAAAAACATCACCAGCATAATGTTCTTGTTTTAGCTCAACCAAGAGAGTTGCTCAGTTCACCCTGTGCCAGACACAGTCCTCCCTAGAATGAAAGCAATGCAGCTCATGAATCTTACCTGTACTCACAAAGCCATCTAAAGCTTTTAAATAAAGCTATAGCAAAAACAGGGCCCTAGCTATTTTGACTTCTCCCTCATATTCATTGCTGATCCCACGTATTTAATCAAATCTTACAGTTTGGTTTATTTTTTCTATAATCCCCTTGAACATACCCTAAATTAAAAATTGTAAAAAACTGAACCCAAATAAGAATTATTTCTGCCAGCAAAAGCAAACAGCAAAAAGTAGCTTTCTTTTTCTCCATAGGAGAAGCTGCTTGGGAAAAAAAAAAAAAAAAGAAAAAGAAAAAGAAAAAGAAGATTATTTTTATAAAAGCAGTTTTAATGCTGAGCAGTTGCTATCCGTAGGTCACCTTCTACTGACTTTTTTCCAGTAAACATGACTTCCATGGTTAATAACTGATGGATAGAAGGTCTCATGCCTTGCTAAGACTCAATCCATTTTAGGTGTTAAAATAAGGTATTAAGTATTGCCCTGATAAGAAGAAGGTGATGTGATGGCTGTCAACAGGAAAATTAATATGCTGGTGGTTTAGGAGGAGAGATATTAAAGAAAAGAAGGCCAGGTTAGTCTTGTGACTAATTTTCATACACAGCTACTCAGTGCAGCTGAGATATRGGTTCAATTTAGGCATATTTTAGCACCAAATTCTGTAACATGACATCGTTAAAATTTAGTCAAAAGGTCAAAATATACTCTGTTACTTCATCTAAATGTGATTGGCACTCATACACTCAGAACTACCTTCTATGATGTGTTGAAAAGCCTAGCGACTTCTGAGTAGAAGACAAGACAGAAAGAATCATAGAATCATAGAATCCTTAAGGTTGGAAGGGACATTTAGAGATCATCTAATCCAATCCCCTCAAGAAAATGGCACTGCTTTCAGAGACAGCATGATGAAATGGACTTCAGTACACTGTATGTTTTTGTCATGACAGGTTTCTCATGGTAGCATGAGGTGTAAAGCAACCTTTAATGAAACCAAGCAGAAAACAAACAAAAAAAAAAAAGTCAAAGCTAAGGCACTTTCTATAAACTTCAAAGGAATTAAAGCTACAAAAGCTGAGCTGACAATAAAGAATAAACTACTCTGTCTGACTCAAGAGATACTTGAATGGATTACTCAGCATAAACRATGAAAAGATATGTTAAAGTCAGAAGACCCTGGGAAGAGAAGCAGATGTCAGTGAAAAGCTTACATACTGGCAAAGATACAGAAAAAAAGATACTGAAGAGGACAAATTCTTTCTTTCTTCCAGTGATGGGAGCAAGTGGCTGGGGAACCTTATAGCTTCCTTTGTGTAGGCCTGTTATTCTTACCCTGTTATTTATTCTTTACTCTCATTGAAAGAGTAAAGAAAGTCTCTTCTTTATAYTTTCCTCTAAATGCCCTGTACCTTTGAAGAATAAATAGGCAATAGATTGTTTTGAAGATTTCTTTAGCTGGAAGCTGAGAATAAATACAGCTGAAGGCTCCAGAAGAGATACACCCCAGTACAGGTGCCAAAGCCACATTAGCGATGTATCACTAACACAGCTTGGTGGAGAGACAGCAGGACTCCCAGGCACGCCTCATCTCTGAGCTGTGACAAGGAGACAAGCAGCTGCCTCCTCCTGCTACGTTCCCAGGATGGCTTTCTCTTCCCTGATATAGATTATTCTACTGGAAACTGCTGGTTTAAAAAGCAAGCCCTGAAAGCCTCTGGAATTAAGGAATGGGTGTTTTTGAAATGTTATGTTTTTCAAATAATTTTTACACGATCCTTTTATTGGTTTTCCTAATGTTTTCCAGTGAAGCTTTGTTTTAAACAAATGTTTTACATTGTTTATCACTCTTAGCAATGACATGTTGCATAAGAATTTTATTTCAGAAATGATTAAAAGGTCATGAAAAGTCTCTCCACAGAAAATGGAAAGATTCTTTTGTATCACTGACTAATTTTCTTTAGTAGGGCTAAGTGCTAGTTCTATCTCTGTATTTTGATTTAGATTGCTTAACCTCAGAGGACTTTTCTCTCTTCCATAGCAAGGCCAGGAGACAATGTGAAAATACAGTTCTTTAACAAATGGCCAGGAATACAGATTTCAGGACGATTATTGCACCCTGATCCAAATCCCAGTTACTGGGAAAAATCAGTGTTGTGGAAAATCCTTGTGTTTTGTGTCTTACATATGTATTTCTTTTGCTGCCTCCCCAAAGATATATGTTTGTAATGAAAATTACAAGCTTTGTGTTCAATTATCCAGTGGTTTGGTAAGGCTACATTTAGATCAAAGAATCAAGGAAATTTTGTACATATTTAGTATTCAGCAATTCCTCTTTTTATTTTTTTCTGATTTCCACAGAAAGGAAACAGGAATATAGTACTGCTTGCAGTTGCAGCATGTTTAAATAGGTACCTGATCTGGATTCCTGTTCTAGGAGGTAAGTATGGAAGAAGCATGTGTTCAGATTAGTGCATTAATGACTATCAAGCCAATACAAATTATTTGTATTGAATGAATACAAGTCATTCATAAAACATCCAAAATTATGTATATTATTCTACTCTGGGYTATTTCTGCAAATGTATGGCTACACTAAAGGATTATACCTATTAAATATAATAACAATAAAATAATAGATATATACATTTACATAATTACTATATAACGTATACTTTCCATAGGAAATATATTATTTATATATTTATAATAAAACAAATAAATAAGAATATAATAATAATAATAAATATAATAATAAATAAAAGCTGCTTTTCATTAAAACTATGACAGGCTTCTGACTGCACTGATTTGTAAGCTAACCTAGAGCCATCTAGAAGGATTTGGAAAATAGTGAAGAAATTTTTTTTTCCAGTCTCTTGTTATTGGCACACACCATAGTGTTAGTTCTACTCCCTGGACTATTAAGGTTTAGAATGTTATGATTCACTCAGCCCCAGCAGCTTTTTGTGTACAGTGGTGAGTTGCAACATTTTGCTATGAGGAATTTCCACCACTGCGGCTTTTGCTCCTCCATCTCTCCTTCAAAATTTTAAGTTATTGCAGACCTTCTTTTTGACATCAGATATATCCTGTATAGTTTTTATTTGTTTGTTTTTCTTTCTCTTATTTCACTATAACTTTTCTCATTTTCATGTGTAACCAGAAGTACTCTCTAATTGTAAGTGTCTATATTTCTCATTAGTCAATGARACTATGTATTTTGAATTTGTCAACACATTTATCATACTCGATATAAGCAGCTTCCATAGGTTACTCATTTCTAGAAGAGATAAAAAGATATGGACAGTTTGGTTATTTGTTTCCATTTGAATTTTTTTTTTTTTAAAGTTATAATGATGAGAATAACCATCAAGAATCTCCACTCAGCGTAGCGGTATTAGGATAAGTCCTAACTCAGTATCAAGAGATAGGAAAAAATATGTTCATACTGCAAGTAACAGCATGTTGATCACTTATAAGGTTAACATCAACTCTAAGCCAAGGCAATTTTTCTTAAACTATCAGAAGCCAGAAAATTGCTGAGATGAGATTTAAATGTAATAACTGAGCCCTAAGCAGTCATCCCAAAATACATGCATCATTTTCCATTCATCAAAGTGCAACAACTTTTCCCAAATGTTAAAGCTATAAGGGCGTGGGCAGAAGCATTGCCAGATAAAACTGGCTCTTTAGCCACTTTGATTTAGCTATCAGTTTATGGTATAACTTCAAAGGATACATTTTAACGAGCACTTATGTGCTATTTGTTAAGCAGCAGGGTTGTAAAACTCAGGAGCCAGAGTTATGCAACCTATGTCTGAAGTGATCCTAATGGGAGGAGTAGAYGCTGAAAAGGAAAGTTCCTCCAGCATCAGACCAGTCAGCCCTCTTTGACTTATCACAAATAGCAGCTTCCTGGTAGCTATTTCAGTTTTATGAGCCTACAGCAGGGAGTAAATTGCCTAAAAAGCATTTGAATTAATAAACTTGCAAGTTTTCATCTTGTTTGTAAATCCCCCAACCATCTTTCCACTCTCTGACTAGTGTTCATGCAGTGCAACCTTTCAGGGTTGCTTTACAAATACTCCATTTTTTTTCTTCCTGGCTGTCTTGCATGTAGACTCTAATGGAGGAACGATAAGAATATACATACTGAGTCAAGACATCTTAATGAAACTCCATCAGTTCTGAGTGTTATACTAGGATGGATGGGGTCCTTTATTTTTACATCTGGAAATCAACATTACATTTTAAAAGATGTCTTACAACTCAGTGTACTAAAGAACTCTGTATAATAAGCCTTCTCAAAGCAAAGCAAAGAATCATTATTGCTTTGGGAATATCAGTTGAAGAGTTCCTGACAGCTGTATGATCAGGGGTTCTAAGAATTAGCTACATTAAACTAGACAGATCTGCACTTAAAATTTTCATATAAAATTGTTATTAAATGCAAATGGCTATGAGGCTCTGAGGTTCTCAGTTAAGGATTTTATTGTCTCTGAGACAACAACAACAACAACAAAAAAAGAATCCTTTTTGCAAAGTTACTTTTCTGTTTTTCCCTTCTTCATCCTTAACCACTCAGAGACTTTCAGGTTCCCATTTCCTGAGTGTTGTTCTTCATTTTCACTCCCAGCTGGTGAAAGAAGAGAGATTTCCTCTGTTATTTCCCTTCTCAAAAGGGAACCCAAAAAAAACACACACAGCTGGTAGCTTCATTTCTTCTCTTTTTGTCTTCTTTTTTTTCTCTTACTTTTTCCTATTGACTTAACAGCTTGTTTTTTCTCTCATTTGCAATTAAATAATGTGTTTCTCTATTCTCCCTTCRGTCTTACTCAGGGTTAGCTGCTCATCAGCATTACTCAGACACTGTGCTTTGGCATAGCATATTTCCATTTGCTATGGATTATCCTTTGTTTTTCTGTCCAGGTTTTCTGCATGACCTTGTAGAGCATTATCAGCACTGTTGAACTTCTTAGCAATAAACAGCATTTGTCTGAAAGCTGAATGKCTAAACCAGGCCGTCCATCTAGGATCCATTTATTTTGCACCTTTGTACGTCCATTTGTTTTTACCGGTCTTTAACAATTATGAAAGCCAGAAACCTTCCTCTCTCTTAACTTACTATAGAGGAAGCCCACATTTTTGATGATTCCTATCTAAATTAAGCTGAAATAACTCCCAGTCTCAATGAACATGAGAACATTCCTGGCTAATTGGAGTTGAACTATTCATCTGATCACCACAGAAGAGATCACATGAAATTATATCTACCTAAATATAGCAAGGAAACTGTATCTATTCATTTGTACCCTCCTGTTCTTGAAAGCAGCTGTCAGTTTTTGTTATGGCAGCACTTTCAGTAACTGGCCAGGTCAGAGCTCCCTGAACTACTTTAAGTTTTGGTGCACATCCTACTGTGCTTGACAGTGAAAGCGATCAGTAAAAGGATTAGGAGCAATGCAGAGACTACCCTCTACACAAAGATGATTTCCTGAAGAACACAAGGATTTTTGAATTGTTCTTTGTGTGCTTTCCAAACAGACTCACAGTACTCAGGAGAAGGGGAACACAGCTTGTGGGATTGCTAGGTTTTCATTATTTTTTAATAGTTTGTCTGGTGCAAACCTACTGGAAATATTAGTTCAGCTTAAATTGGCTTGGCTGTGAACACTATAATGTGGTTTGAAATCTGGCTAAATGGTTGTAAACTTGGAGCAATGATAAACAGCAGCACCCCAAATTGGAGAGAGGTGTCTACTACAGATACATCTGCTTCAATTTATCTTCTTCACTTACAATCCCAAAAGGAAGTAAACATTAATAAGGCTTGCAGAAGATAGTAATTTATCTGGCATGTGCAGAAAATACTAGATAAAAGACAAGCAAAAGATAATTACATGGGATCCAATTTGGATACGTAATTATAGGATAAGAGGAAGGAGGCTTAAGACTTTATACATATGTGTGTATGTGTATATATATATATGTATATATATCTTCAATGTGAGGGAAAATGTAGGAAAAGATAATGCTGAGAGAAATCAAAGTCACTTCCAGGAAGTCTTACTGAAGGAGCAATATTTTTTATACTAGATGAACAGAGATATGAAAAGTTCAGAAAGGAGTGGGAAGAAATTTCATGACAATAGATAATTTTGAGAATCTCTTTTAATCTTCCTTACTTAATGGATAGTGCTAAAAGAAGACATTTACTTTCTTACACTTCTAAAGTAGAAAATTAATTATGCTSTTTTACAGTCTGTTCCTTAAGTATGAGGGTGAATGAAACCATAAGTGATATATTACCTTCTGGTGTATTTTTTTGTAAAGGTGGAACCTTGGAAAGCTTTGCAAAGTCAGATTGGTGTCTCACAACACTTGCAAGGTCAGAAAGTCTCTATTGAAGTCCACTTTTCTTTATTATTACTTTTCTGTGGCATAAAAAGAATCAGTACAATATAGGTTTTATATTTCTCATAAAATATTCTGCAGCACAGCTTTTACTGATGAGCACTGAATTTTGCTGGCAATTTACTTAAATTACTGACATATCCTTGTTTTTATTGGCTAGGTATATTTTTCATAAATAGCAACCACATACATGATTTTAAAGAAAGTCAGAATGCCTGTTATGCACTTTTATGCTTTTTGTTGCCTTTACAAATCTGTATTTTATAAATCGGGAGGGAGAAGGGAGGACCTCTTTTAACATTCTGCAATCTTTCCAGAGCTCTATTTTTCCATATGTTGGTAACCATAAAACCAATTTTCCTATAGGTCATTTCTACAATTTTTTAAGAGGGAAAAAATTAAATGTGACAAACCTGAACCTTTATTGAATTCAATTCTTTTTCTTTCAAAAACATTCACATTTGAAAACAGAACTGTATATTTTGGAACAAATCCAGAGATGTCAAAAATAGCAGCAGAAAGAACCCACAGCCATTGGCAGAAAATMGCGACTGAATAACTTAAGAAGTACCTAATGACAAGATAAATGAACAGTAGTATTTTCTAAAGTGCTATTATGAAACAAAAATTTAAAAAATTAATAAAAAAAATCCAGGGCTATGAAAGCAATATAATTTTGTTGCTTCTAAATTTGGCACCTTATTTTTACACAGGCAAATTACTTACTGGTATAAACTGACTTAGATCCATTGAAATTTGAATTTTCAAACCTGACCATGCAATTTATATTCATAGTCTCTTCCCTTGATGGAAGTCCCGATGAGCATACGAACTCTACAGAAGAGTACGAGTTTTTTTGTAGAAATATTTCTGTTTGTCGCTATCTTCTTTTGTTTTTTCTTTTTCTTTTGCTTACTCTAGACTCTCTGATTCAAAATGTACACACCTAAGTACATACACACTACACATTTTTAATTATGGTCAGAGCCCAGCGGCTGCTGCATTAACCCTCTGCTGATGTTTCCAAACTGGGATGCAGTCAGGCACCACATTCTGCTAGAAGGTGGCTGGCTCCCAGCTGCAACTGCTTGTGGGTTGCATGAGACCACCTCCATTTTTCCAGTGCCAAAGAAAACACGGAAAATATAATAATAATGTGTGGGTGGGTACAAGAGTCTCTGCTGAAACCACTGCTAGTGCTTTTCTTCCACTGCCTTTCAGGGTATAGGCACTAGTCAACCACCTGTGGTTTAAGTTAACTTGTTTTTCACTGTTCTGGAAGAGAACGAAGAAGTCCTCACATGGCTCTCTGAGCTGAGGGATGCTGACCAGATCCAGCCATGGGCACAGGCATGGCCATTTTGGCACTGCTTTCTCCATGCTGCAGGTGGAAGAAAATTCAAGATCTTCAGAAGTTCAGAGGGAGAGAGGGAATATGAAAACATGGGCCATTTACGGATCATCAGACCAGGGTTCAAGCTATGACTTAGACATAAGCATAATCGATGATGTATATGCATTTTTACATAAGCAGTATATGTAAGCTTACATGAGAACTGAAGCAAATTACACATTAGTCTGTCATCACTGTTGGTCAAACTTACGATCCAAACTTATGATCCAACTTAGAAATATTTACATACATCCCCATAAAATATTTTCCTTGTTTTTCTTGTCATTTTGGTCATCCTCAGAGGTACTAAATTATAAAAGAACCTTTGTTCCAATGAGGCAAGGAGACCTGACAGCTATATTAGCCTACTCTTCACAGCATTGGTTTTTCATCTTATTTCAGCACACTACGTTGATTAAGGGGTGGGATCCCAAATAGATTTTTCAGCACATCCTTCTTTGCATGAAGACACCTCTAGGAAGTCTTTGGAAGTCTGTATATATGCATGTACATGAGTCCACTTAAGTTGTAGTTGAGTTAAGCTCAATGTGCTGATATCTACACATAGATGACAGAATTCCTGTGAAAGTATACATCTTGTCTGAAAAACTTATTATTTTAACTACATTCTGCGTAAATTCAGCTTTTCTCTAGCAGCAAGTTCCCTTACGGTATCTGGCTACAATAGTTGGTTATTAAATATTTACACAGTAAAAGTATTTTTGTTCAGAAAACACTTCTTAAATTGTACCAATCAAAGCAACTTCCAGTGACAGAGTCACTGTTCCAAGGATGGAATATAGTTTCAGGTGGAAAATAGCTTTAGGATAACAAGTAATCTGTTTCTTATTCTGAATTTTGCATGTTTTTCTTGCACACATCAGTGGTGCCACAAAGAAAAAGAAGTCCTTGAAAAGCAAACACTGGAATGTGTCATTAGGAAAAATGACTTGAATAATTCCAAAAATATGTTTCAAATGGCCTGTATCCACATCCATCCAACATAAGTTTCACATCCTGCTGCTGATTTTGTTTTTGCTTTTCTGTCAGCCTGTTTTCTGTGGGAACATTTATGTGTTATGTATTATTAGATACCTGATCTGAAATCTCMAATAATTATCATCTCACTGAAATTTCAAATTTTTAAATTGTTGCAGTGCTAGCCTAATTGTTCTTATTTATATTACAGAGATTTTAAGCAATCAAAAACAAATCACTGTGCTGTATGTTTTAACATTAGCCATATCCCAGGGCAAAAGTGTAGAGGAGTCAGGTCTGTACAGTCAGTGTACACAAAAGTGTACATGAGTCAGACTGACAAAGACATGCTGAAATAAAGTATGTATGTCAGGTACTGTTCTTCCGTAACTTCTCAGAGCATTCGGTCACAAAATAGCTCTTTCTATTCAATGGAAATAGAATCATGTCCTTAGACATTTTCTGTCAAAGAATTACTTGTAAAAGTGCTAAGCCTATGCATTTTGCAAACTACTGAAGTAGAAATAGCAACTGTCCAAAGACAGCTTTCTTCTTAGGCATGTTCAGATGACAGGAGGCTTGGAAACACCACTTCAACTCAGTATATGAAGCCTAGACTTACTGCAGTAAATCACAACAGCAGCAACAGAGAAACATCATAAAGCAGGCTAAGGACAGACAGAGGTAGTAGAATACCCGATTTTCTTGTTTTCTTCACTCTTTTTATAAACCTATAGCAGAATTTTATAGAGTCGAGACCTTTCTATGTTTTATTTTTTCTATGATTCTCTGTTTCTTTCATACAGGACTAGCTAATGAGATGAAAAGTTTCATCAGAACAGACTATGTATGAGTGATGGCTTTTGACATCCAGCCTCAGTGAATTTCCTAAGCCAGTATAATGAAGAGATCAGGGCAGGAGTAGTTTTTTGTTTTCGCTGTGATAATTAGTATGTGTGAAAAAAGAAAATCCTATTATTTGCAAATAATTTTTATATCCCTATATTTCATAAATTCTCTTCCTTTGCCTGTTTATAACATACTTTGCTTATGAAGCCACCCATCTGTGTGAATGACAGTATATAACAAAAAGCTATTATTGTTCCTAGAGAGAAAAGTTCGGTTCTATGCCAGTAGTTTCAGTTGGTATTGAATATTTCTTGAACCATGTCACATCCAGGTTATTCCTCAAAACTGTTTTCTGAATCAGTGAAAAGTATCAGACTGGATTTTTTTTTTTTAACTGGCCAGCACTGACGTAAATCTTACTCACCAGGAGTCCAGCTTGCCTTGATGCAACATCTATTTCCAGTCAAAAGACCATCAACATTGCTGTTGCCAARAAATGAAGACTGAATTGCACAGTATTTGCATGAATTATTCTTCATCTTGCTTTGCAACTTTTAGTGCAGTGCATCCTGGATTTTGTTTACAACATATATTATAACATATATCAGGGTGCACTCTGATTAGTGCATGACTTCATTACATGTTGTGAATTTATTTAAGACTCAGTGGACCTGATTCACTATTTGTTGCAATTTGATGGGGATGTGTGGCAAATTGAGTAAGAGAGGTGTTCCCTTGTATTCCAGCCAATCCTCGAAGGTTAGGGCAGCTGGACTCATTTCTTAGTAGGGATACCAAATGCTGTGGTAACTGTAGGCCTGACTCTGGCAGTTCTGGATTCACAAACAGTCTGTTGACTGTAAATCTGATTGCCTTCAAAACAGAGAATTCTTAAATAACTAGTCATGATGTGTCTGTAGTTTTTRTATGAGCAAAATGATGGAAAATAGCAAAAGAGTTCTTCACTAGAACTAGGACCAGTTTCAGAGGCAATCTTCTTCCTAGGCATTACCACCTTATATGAATGCCATATAAAAAGACAGAAAGAAATAGATAATTCTAAGCCAGTAAGATCATCTGCATAAGGATTTTCTGTGAAATATATAGTGACATAGTCATCATAGCTCTGTGATCCTAGTAAAATTCTCAGTGAAGAGGAAAGCACTTGTTTTGGTGACTGTATCTCATCTGAAGGATTGTCCTGGAATGTTTTTATTATTTGCAAATAGAGTGAAGATTTAATTACATGAAAGTTTGGGGTTGTTGGTTTGTTTGTTTGTTTGTTTGTTTGTTTTCAGACTTGCAACTTTTTATTTAAAATGTACAATTTGCACCTTAATTTTACTCGACATCATCTTCTCCTAGTTCCTCTACAAAATTAGTTGTATTTTGGTGAGAAAATCTGAATTACACTACACAAATTTCCCTGGGTAGATATTTTGTTCAATACTTTTTATGAGGCCAAGTCTCCCCTAAATGTTTTTGAGTGTGTTATTGAAATATTCACAATCACATTCATGTTTTCAACTTTTGTATCCCAGCATGTAAGACATTGTTCMTGCTGTCTGAAATGATGTCCACAGATGTGATTTCAACACTGCACCCAGTTCTCACTTAGCCCAAGAATTTTGTCATTCACAGGAAATGTATCCTGAAATCAACCCTGACGTCAATGGGCAATCAAAAATGTATCCGAAGTGTAGTTCTGTGAGGTATAAAAAAAYATAAATAATTTGTATCTACAACTAAGAGTGAGAATAAAGATGTTAATTCAAAACAAAAGGAAACTGTTTTTACTTTTTTTGCTCTTTATAATATATAATATAAGAATTTTTTTTGGAATTCTAAATATATAATACTACTGACTGTCTATGAAAGCTACCAGCAGCTAGCTCAGTGTCTTTTGGGATTTTCTGACATGCTTCATGCAAATGAACATGTGGCAACATCACGAAAGAGAGAGTGTGAATTTCAGAGATGCTGTAAAACCACTGATTCATTTGGGCCCCCCAAACTGACAGACTCCAAAACTACAGGTTTTAATTTAATTAGTTTCCCCCTTCTCCTGAACATAGTTATTGAAATCTCTTTCCTCTCTGTATAGTAAATGTATTTCATCAATGACATTGAGATAGATGGTTATCAGAATACCAACAAAACTGAGAAAACAGTAGAATGAAATAAAAGTGAATAAAAGTAAATCGACCACATTTTTTTTGAAAGCAAAGGCAGGCATTTGTATTCACTGACTATTGGAAACTGAAGAGTTATTCTTACAACTAAGTGAATCCCTATGTACATAAATTGGGCTCAGAAAAACTGTTTTCAATTCCAAAAGATGCTGGCAAATAGCCATTAGGATATCTGTCTTCTGTAGAAAATTCTGGAGAGTTCAATTAGAAGTGACTGCCAATGCCTTCTATGGAGCTAATTTCAATTTGATTTTAATATAGCTGTTTTGCAGTCTCACAAACAATTACATGGCATCATAATTTTTATCAGCTGGAAGAATGGGACAGTGTTGAGGAAACAGTAATTATATATGAAATTTTTAGTAGTGATTGTATGTGATTAATAACTTTCCCTAAACACGTCACCAACATATTTTCCTAACAGAACCATGAAAGCAATCTAATGCTACTACTTCATTTTTCTTTTGTGAAAGATCTTTTTAATCCAGGCTAACTGCAACAACAAATATCAACCAAAATTGTGCTGTTTAAATTATCAGCACAAACTAARTTATACATGAGATCTAATGAAAAGAGATTTTTTTTTTCTTCTCAATAAATCAACACAAACATTATCAGTTGATTCTAAGAACTATACGAAACTCAGACGATGCATATGTAAGAACATAAATTGAACTAGTGGGGACAAGTTACATTGCTCAATGTTAACCAAATGTTTAACATCTTTTCAGAACTGTGCGTTTGAAAAATTGAATGTATATTTTACTCAATCTCTTCAGTTCCATTCATCTTTCATCATGTTGGTGATATTCTCTTTGACTAAGTTCTATTTCCATTACAAAGGAAAATCACACCTAGTGGTCAGACATTAAGAGGTCAGAGTTTTTGTATTTATGTCTCTCCACACCAAGACCTTATAGAAAATTTAGAGACATAGAACATATAGATAATTGAATTGGCTTCTAATGACACTTATGCTTTCATTTAAATAAGAGCAGCTACTCTGAAAGTTGATTGCAACAAAAGAATAATTTTGGGGGGAAAGTTTTGCCTTTGACATTGAATGAAAGTCTGTTTTTTTTCAAAGAGGATTCCTTAACATCATTTCTGAGTAGTTAGAAAGACATAAACTACCCATCAATCCAAGTAATAAATTAAGCAATTATTTCCAATTKCTTTAGTTATTAGCAGGCTGTGTTGAAGTGACTCAAGGTATACTAGCTTTACTAATTTAACTTCTAGTTGTTTTATTTCTACTTACTTTAAATGCCAGCAATCATATTCTTTCTTGCTTTTATGTTAGTATGATGATCATACAATCTTGCTGCTCAGAATATCAATGAGCATATTCCAGATTTCTCAATACTGTGGAATGGAAGCTTTCAAAATAGCATGTGAATGAAAATATGTAATTTTCAATAGAGCATAAAGAGCCTAAGAAGCACGTTACAGTGCAGCCAAGGTTTTGAAAGTGGAATTAATCTCCTAATGATCTGGTGATTTCTTAATACAGTGTCTGCCGCTTTCATTTGCTTTCTTATTCACATGAGAAGTTAATAGAGGCTTTGGTTGCTGGTTATACAAGGTTTATTGGTAATGGTTGCAATTCATTGTTGCCATAATGGTATGGGCATAAACTTCAGCTCAGCAATGTGTTATTTGTATGGAAGATCATGTAAGTGCTGTCAATGTACAAAAAACATGATACTAGTCATAGAGTTAATAGCTATTAACTAAAATAATTACATCACATTAAAGTATCGCCTTATTAAAAGTGCTAATATATAGAAAAGCATTAAAAACATAATAGCATAAATGGCTGTCCGGTATTTTGTCAAAATTAGTTGAGATAGACTAATTCAGGAAGAATTTTGTCTTTGAAAAACCTCAGGCATTATGTTTTGTTTTTCCAAGWACAAAACCAGTCCTGGTTTTATATTGCCAGTCTAAAGGAAATAATGTAAGGAAGAGTGTAATTACAGYAGAAAAAATATTAAATGAAATAACCTTGTTAGAGGATGTAGATTCATTGGAATAAAAGAGTTAATTTATTGTACAGATTTAACTTTCCATACTGAATATTGAAATCTTTGAATATTTTTCTAATTGAAAGACATTTTCTGTTTGTTGTCATGGGTAATAACTGAGCTGGAAATTTCAAAAACAGAGGGTACTGCATTTGGACCAAACTCTGCCCTGCCTTCAAACCCAAAATCCTTAATGATTTTAGAGAAGACAACTGTCTTTTTTTCTGTTGACTAACCCAAAGAAATTACATTCGAGGAAATTATTCTAAAAATGGAGTTTTAATAAATTCTTTTCTGAGTTATGTGTGACAAGCATATCCTGGTCCTCAAATAAGATTTTGAAAAAGGGTAACAAAACTTTCTAAAGAATAATCTAAGGGCAAATATCAAAATGCAAAAATATTTCCATATTGTGGGTAGTAATCATTCTAGAGAAACTCTTTTTTTAATGGTCAAACATATGAAAATGTCTAACTAAAATTTGTCACAGAACTTTTTTTTTTTTTTTTTTTTTAATTTGACCTATAATACCTAGGAACTTTTTAAAGAGCTATAGGCAGATCTGTTTTTGTTCCACTGATCTTTGCAATCAATTCCAGAATGAGAAGTGAATTCCACCTACAAACTTGAAGTTAATCAGCTGTCTCCCTGCTGGGCATCATAAATGAAAGTGCTTTCATAATGAGAAAACAGATCAAAACATGTTTCACATCTGAAGAGTGCAAATACAAAGAAAACAGTAATTAGAGCTAATAATAATCTTCTGGGTAAGAAATTTCTTGATGAGGGTGAGTAAGCTTGAAAGTTCACTATTTCAAAATTCAAAAGGACTAAGAAGTGAGAAAAGTGTGTAACCTTTCAATGTCTTCTTTCACTTGACATTTCGGAGCACATAGTACTGACTCCTTCCCTAGCAGGGCTGAACTTGCAGTTGACACAACACAGAAGGTAGTCACTCGTTTTTTTTTCTCTCTGAACCTGAAGTTATTCAACAGCCAATCCAACTCACGCACAAAGCAGAGCAACCCTGGGGAATGTTCCGACTCACACAGCCAACACCTCAGTTTCTATTCTTCTCCCTCTCATTGACATTTCTCCCCTTACACCATTATCAGTATCAACATGTTACCTATAGAGGAGGYCAGTTTTCTGCAACTGCAGGCTTCCTTCTTTAGTGAGGAACTTCCTGTATCCACAATACTGACACATCTCTGCAAAATTGCACTAACACATAGCCATCTTCAGTGAACTTTGAATAATACATATTTACGAATATTTTGTAAAGTTGATGGATGGTTAGGACATTCTGGTTTGTCACCCAACAAATCCACATTAAATGTTATGTTTCTTACTTAACTCAAATTTTCATAAGTACTTATGTTAATTTACATCTGTCTCTGAGTTGGGCCTGGGTGCTTTTGGCTGCTGGCTAGAAAGTGCATACTTCCTTTTTTTTTGCAGCCCTGCTCTGAAGTTAATTCAATGTTGACTAAAAATAAGTCAGTGCCCTGCCAGCGATATTTTAAGTTTGAGGGTATTCAGAATTTAAACCTAGATGTGGTTCCAGAATTCAAAAGTATCCTCCATCCTCTTAATTAACTAAATCATAATCTTGGATCCAAAAACCCACAGCAATTTTGTATTATCCTAAAGGTATTTTACTAAAGCATTATACAAGCAGATATTGGTTTTATTCTTTTGGCAAAAAGAATAAAGTGAAAATTCAACTAGTGAATAATTTGTTGTGGAATAGAGAAAGCAGGATGCTGGCAGACAAAGTCTTTAGAAATCCTGACATCCAAAATAGAATTTCTATAGGAACAGGTGTGTGGGGGTGGAAAACTAGGTCAGACTATTTATTCTACCTCTGTTTACAATCATTGCTGGCAGGCATATGTCTCCCAGCAGACTGAGGGAGCCATATATCGTTCCTGTATTGACCTGAGTCTCAGCACTGCTACAGAATCAGCTATTGTTGCTACCACTTTAACGTCATAGTTCACTTTTATCCATTGTTTCAGATTTTTTTTTATGGACATAGCTGAAAACACCAGTAAAAGGAGAATTATAAGCTAGCAGTTTCTGCACAGTATTCTGCATGGAAAGCATGTGATGCCTTCACCTTTTTTTCCACTTCCTTATGAAGCTTTTGTGCTCTTTCTTCTCCACAGTGATCACCATCTTTATAAAGAACACCCATATAATTTACAAATAATTTATTTTGCTTTGAGTTCTTATTTTCGGTGTTCTTACTGCCAACAAAGATACTAACAATTAAATAGCTTCATCCAGTAAATGGGCCTTCTATAGATTCCTGCTCCTTATTTTTTACATTTCCTTAAGGTTTGTGATGTAGTAACAGCTACATTCACCTCAGCTTGGCGTCCTCCTAATCTAGCAGCTGATTCATCACCAAACCAATTATGAAAATTGCAAAACTAAAAATCAGAAATTAAAGGGAAAAGAAGTAGAAAATACACATTTAGTTAGCAASTATATTGTAGAGCTTATACTCAATACCTTTATTTTCTTTTTATTATAATTCTCCTTATGTCTACACTTSTACCACATAATCTTAGTACATCTTATAAGTATTAGTGAAAAATCCTGTAGAAACAAAGCAAAAATAAAATTCAACTGATAAGTAATGCCATCTAGGATTGGTTTTCATTCTAGAATTCTCTTTCTTGGCCGTAAGGAGTACCTAGAGACACTACCTTAAAATGCAATTTCAAAAGTCTAAAGCTGGATGAAATTAAAACTCCATTTTCAGATGTTACTTAGCCTCTAACTTACTCCATCCCCAAAACACAACATAAACCATCCTGTGTACTCAATAGGGAGACACTTAGAGGTAGCCATCAGGAAAAAAGCAGAGTAAGTGAATGTCAGAATAGTACTTGCACTGCATGGATGTTGAACTAGAACTCCTGCTTTTGAGGTTAGGTGTGTAACAGCATGGGGGTAAGGAGAGGGGCATATTTTTTTTTTGTGCAGTGGCCCAGCACACCCTCAGAAAACCTGTGGATAATGTTAAAGTGTGAGGAATCCCTGGCCTGACAAACAGTAGCATTTTGGTCCTGGAACCATGATATACTTGAGGCCAAGGACAACGGAAACCTCATAAAGTTCGCCAAGGAGAAGCAGTAAGTTCTGCATCTTGGGCAGAATAGGCCCACCTATCAGTCTAGGCTGAGACTGACTGGTAGAGCAGCAGCCTTTCTCAAAAGGATCTGAGTCTTTTTTGGTGAGTGTGACGTTTAAAATTGTCCAATGCCATACTTTTACCAGAGAGTAATAAAGCAAACCACAGCATTTAGAGAAGCGYAGCCAGAAGATCACTGGGAAGTTACGATTCTGTTTTTTTCAATACTTGCGATGCCATGCTTGGAATAATGTATCCCATTTTGTGTCTGTAACCCCAATTCAAGTGGAGGGTGAATAAACCAAATAGTTTCAAGGTGGTTATGAGTGGGCTGTCAGGGGGATCAAGGATGCTTCAGAGATCTGGTGGACTCATCCAGACAAAGCCATGGGTGATCTGATCTACTGTAAGCATTACATGGAGGTTGCACTTGTTAGCCTCCAAAGGACCCTTCCTTTCTCTGATTCTACGATCCTACAACTTTATTTGCTGATTATGTATCTGAGACTCAAGATCTTCAATGACCTCAGAGTATTTGAGTGCTCTTTTCTTTCTTTCTTTTTTCTTTTTCTTTTTCTTTTTCTCTTTTTTTTTTTTTTTTTTTTTTTTCTTTTCAGTGAAGTGCTGCCAGCTGCTCTGCAAATCTCCCTTCTGTTGAATCTGGGACATCATGTAATCTGTTTAATAAGTATGGACACAGGAGACGAAGAGAAATTGAGTGACACAGCCAGAGGATATAAAAGCTGAATCTCAGTGACAAGTTTTCACTTCCTAGAACCACTGGATACTATACAAATACAGAGCCTAGAACAAGAATCTAGATCAATTTAGACAACTCATCCTATTACAGTTCAAAGTGTAAAAAACATAATTTAAGAAGAAATCATCCCTAAAATGCTACGCTAGTCAAAGGGAGGATAAAAACCTAAGGACTGAYGATAGATATATAATCAATGGAAAGGATGGCATTCTATAGTAACAGGGAAAGATGTGCTTTAATAATTTTAAATTGCATATCTATAAGGGTAGTGATTATTAAAAAGTATTTCTATTTGCAACAAATGATAAGAAATAGGAAGAGTAATGAATGGCAAAAGTTTGAGGGAAAGAGGTAAAAAGTATTGCTAAAACTGCAGAAAATTTGAGAGGAAAAAAAGTTCAAAGCTTCAGAGTCAAGGAAAGAATATCAGTGAGGAAAGTCACATGTCCTAGGATCTGACAGATTCTTTGAAAAAGTAATCACTGTTGCTTGCAGAAAGAGAGKAGATGCACAGATAACTTTTATGGTGGAAGCTAAGGTAGTGAGGCATGAAAAGCCTCAAAATCACCCTGTCAGGCAAAATTCTTGACCCAAGAATGGAAGAGGAAAAGCAGCAGAGAACGAAGTTAGTGTTCAGTAATTCTACATGGTCATGAGATTTTTTCCAGAGGTGCTCAGCAGCACAAGAACAGAAGCAGAGAAAGAAAATGTTTGAAGATGAGCCAGCAAYGAAGATTAGCGAAACAGACACTGTAAAGGAAGGGATGGGCAAAGAGAGCTGAGGTGGTGCCAAAGTAGAGCAAAAAAAGGCTCCAAAACAACTTGACAAGCAAATCAGTGGAGGAAAGAACAAGGAGCAGAAGACAAACAGAGGCATTTAAATCCTGGAGCACGCTCAGACACTGCCTGAACACTATTCCAGACCAATGACCTCAGGGTGGGTTCATTCCCCTGCTCAGTCAGTCTTTAGCTGTTGTGCTAAGTCTGCCAGGACAGAGATCTGCTTTATTCCGAGGCATTGGTATGAAAATGGAGGAATACGCAGCAAAAGGTAGTACTCTGGAACTACCAATTTCTTTCATATAAACCACCGAAAGAGAGCTGGATTTAAAATGGCAATTTAAAATATATCTGAAGATCAGATACTGTTGCAACACCGTTCAGTGTAAACATACTGAAGATATTGTTAATTATCTGCTCTGGAACTGCGAGCCCATCCAAGCCCCAGAACTTTCCCTTACTTTAAAAGCCAAATATTGAGGCTACTATCTCTGTAGTTTGCTTATGCCACCTTTATGCATTCCAGCTCATTAAAGCCCTCTTTATCTGTGCTTGTACTACACTAGCATCAGTGACACCAGATGTCATAGTCTTAGAGGGAAAATGTTCAGTATTCCATTACCAATCCCATGCATACCCATACCAATGCATTAACTTAAAATAAATCATAGAAAGAAAAAAAATCTAAAGATTTTTTCTTGTTTTTACTGTGCTAATTATAACAATTATTGGCAATAAAAGTAAAACTCTAGAGCTCACCAAAACTTCCAAATATCTCTCAAGGTGCAAAGCCAACTTTCCAGAGCCAGCTACTGCATATAATCATCTCACCACATTCCACCCTAAAGTGGAATCCAGTCACTTTATGGAAAATGCTAATTTCAAGTGAAATTTATGTATATTTTTAAATATTAAGTTTTAACCGCCCACAACCACAAATTCCCAGATGGTAAGCAGTTGGGAAAAGAAGAGGGAAAACTTGCAAGGCACGGAAAAAATGCTCTCTGGCAGAACTAAAAAAAAAAAAAAAGGAACTGGCTTGCTTTTGCTATATTTCTTTCAAGACATGAAAAGAAGCCAATGAATGGCTGCTTGCCATTTGTCATAATCAACTTCAAATAAGCCTTCTCATTACCTTTTTTCTCATCTACCTTCTTTATTMCTCTTTATCGTCTTATCTTCAGTAAAAAATTCTATTTCTTCTAAAGAAATTTTATTGCAGAAAGATTTTCCAGGGTTTAGTAAGTCATTATAATATAAGTTTAGACCTAATTTAGGGCTCTGCCACAGGGATGCAGCTCATACTGATATAAAAACAGTGGACCTGGTCCCTTTGTTTCAAAGGAGTTAAATGCTCTGAATTGTATTTAAAGACATTGTGACTGTCAAGTTACTGAAAATCAACTATCTGCCATCAGTCATTATAGTTATGTGCATTTCTGCCTTTTCAAAGTTCTGATATAGTAAATATCCCTCATTTACGTATGTCATATCTGCCAGGCCCTTCTGGATGTCTCAGATACCCAGTCCGCCTGGTACCCAGAAATCTCAGTTGGCACAAGAGCCTTTCTCTCCATGGAGTTTTGAAAGCTATCAAGCTGACCAATGGTCAATGTCTTAACTTCCAGCTGCAAAGTCACAATAAGCGTCTGTAAAAGACTGTAATCAAAGTCACAAAAAAATCCTGCCTTTCACCCCCATATCTATAATATAAGATCACAGGAATTTAGCTGTTGGGTGGTGGGAATTTTTTAACGTTTCTTATAAGAACATTTTTTTCCCTTTCTTCCAATGTGAAAAGTCAATTTGATGAGCTCTTTAAGAGTACAGTTTCCTTGTTTTAACAAGGGTGAAATTAGTTAGAATAAAATTAAGTTTCTATAAGTGACATCTGTATCAGTCACCTAGAATCTAGCAATGCAGAGCTCCAAAGGTGAAAATCAAAACTACTATATGAAAAAATRCTTGACAAAGTTATGTACAGGAACTTTTTAATAAGTACAATGCTAGATGTACTTAGCATTCAGTTTAAATTTCAGGTAAGTCCCTTCTAGTACTGCCAGAAAATGGATTGAATTCTACATATGCCATTGTATAAACAATATAAAGCTCCCTTTTCTCACCCTGTAGGGCAAAGGATATTGGATCTTAAGGTCATATTATCTCTACGCATATAAAACTTATTACTAGTCCTGGGCCTGGGCCAGACATGTATATATATATTTTAAGGAAATCATTCATTTGGAAAGAAAAGAAGGAACAATATCCCTCGCAGATTGAGGTTGTAGGGTTTTTTTTCTTTTTTTTTCTTTTAATGAATAGCAGGTGTTCAAATGTGTTTGGAAGGTAGAATTCTGAATAAGCTCCAACACATGAGATTATTGGACAAGGGTCCGGGGACAAGGTCAAAGGGGAATTATAAATAAATATTTGGGTAACACAGTTCCCATTGTTGTCTATAAGAGAGGATGGCTCAGCATTTCCAAAAATCAGAAGGTGAGGTGCCCAGGTATGAATTAGGGGTCAAACCTGGGGAACTGCACGCAGCCAGGAGATAAGCTAGGTAGCTCCTAAGACAGAGGTATGACTGTGTTAATCTGATCCATCCCTGCTAATATTAATTCTGATACCATGGCACTGTTCTTATGGATACACCCTTCATTTGAGAAGGAAAAAATATTATGGAAAAAAATTAATAGTATTGCGATTACATGTTTTCAAAGCTCTCTTTTTTATTCTGAAAAGCCTTCTAAACATACTGAAGTGACAAGATGAAACCCTTATTCCTGATGCCTAGGTTGGTCTAGTAAAGCATATGTCACAACCTCACAACCTTCCTTTAAATTAGAATGCATTCAATTGATGAAGATAACTCTTCTCAATGATTGAAAAGAAAAAAAAAAAAAAAAGTGAAAACTGGTAAAGATATCTTATTAAGTCTCATTACAGTGACACCAGTGCTCTTTCAACGAGTTTAAGCCAAACCCCTAGTGCAGCCATCTTTGGTGCTAATTACTGACTCTGCGTACATGCACTGGTACCCTCTACTGGTCGGCAATGTACTATGATGCTCAAGAAGTCTGAGGAAACAGAGGCAAACTATTAATAGATATCTAAATGATGCATACTTTATTTCCTTTTTTTTTCTTTTTCTTTTTTTTTTCCCTTTCTTTCCTTCTCTTTCAATCCAAAGGTTGTGGTCTTATTTCAGCTATATGTGTGACCTCACTTGGTAATGTGGTGTGGTTTCTATCTAACTTACAGCTCATTAAAATCATATGTAAAAGCACAAGTTGTGGAATCAACAATAACCAGCACTGCTGGAAAAGACATAAAATACTGCACAGCTAATGGTGGGGAAAATAATTTCAGTATATATAAAAAGCTCTTTGTTGCTGTAATTTGTTGTGCAGTGAGTACAGGGAAGTCAGATGTGAACTGACTGGCAACATCTTTCTTTGTGGGAAGTGAAACTGTATTTATTGTCCAGGGTTCTTAAAATTCCAAAGCCACATTAATGGTGCTTTGGCAGTACTAAAATCAATTTGAGTTTAATTCTAGCTGAAGTATAAAATAATAGTAACAAAAATAATCCAAACAGGAAAAAAATATGGCAAAAGAGAACATTGTAGACAAGAAAGCACCGAATTTCAGAAAAGACAGATGTATCAATAAACCATACGAGGAGTTATTGTGCCCTTTGAGACATTTAAAGTAATACCGAATCATGTAATTATTAAATGCCATCAAAACAAGATAAAACAAAAACAAAATTCTCAATTCTTAGAGGGCTAACTTGGATCTTAAGTATGCCTACTTATATATTTTCAAAAGTTTCTTGTTAAAATAGGTGTGATTAAAGATAATTTCAGTAATTTCTTAACATTACCAGGTAAATAAAGCTATTTCAAACAAATGCCGTTTCCAGGGCATGGGAAAAGGATTATCCTGGGACTTGAAAATTTGCACGTCAGTATTTCTGTTTTGACCACTTTAGTAATATTTAATCATTTGATCTTGTATACAGATCCTGCAGTTCTGTATGGCTGGAAGCCTCTACAACATTGCTCTAGCAATGGCACAGAGAGGATGATGTGGCTGGTCAGTKTTGCTGTGCCAGAGAGTTCTCAAGAGTTCATAACCAGGGCTGCAGCACCAGTCACTGAAGCCACCAGGTTCAGCTGGACCTAGTTAGACTTGAACTACATAAAGCTTCTTGTAGTGCTGGGAGAGGCAGTGATCATGTGTCTAGGCTGGGCTATTACTTTTTTTTTTTTTTTAGTCTTCTTGTTTAGTGTTTATAGACTGCACAAAGGGAATACGTCCAGAAACTTCTCTGTTTATGGTTATTTTTATGGAGCAAAGGCTCTGTAATATACCAAAACCCTTGAAGAGGTTTTCTCTTTCATACTTAAGCTTAGTTGCCCATGAACTTTCTCTCTGTTTTCATACTTGGCCATGTTACAAAGGTTCACAAACTTTATACACCAAGGAAACCCTTGAACAGTAACAATAAATTAAGAGACCAGACAATTTATTCTAAATGCTTTTTATTCTAGTTGCAAAATGGGAAAAAAATTCTTGCCAAAAGAAGAAAAAATAGATTTTTGTTTCTCGTGAAGAATGCTAAATTGTTCTGAGCATCTTTTCTTATCCAACTATAAAAGGAAATGATGATCATAAGTAGTTTTTTCCATCCAGTTCTCTAAGAAAGTGTCTTGCATAATCACCATCTGTATGTCCATCTGACTGTCCCTTGCCTTTCTCTCTTCTCCTCCTCTCCCCTTATCCAGTAGCCCATGACCTCCTTCATCCATTTTAAATATCTAAGAGAGAGTGAAGAATGCAGGTGACATTAAGTTCTTACAATTYTCATGAAAATGAGCTAGTTAGAAGAGAGTGCCCCATCCATGTGCCTACTTAGAGAAAAGCAGAGGATTCCCCTCTGGTCCACCATGCAGCATGGAAATAGTRGTCAGTCAGGAACGCGCACCTCTGAACTACTAGCGCAGCATGCTGCCTGACACTCAGCTAGGGAGTCTGGGAAAGATATTGGACATTATGGTACAAAACCAAGACTACAGTTGGGATGGCTGCCGGGGTTGCAAGGAGAAGCTGAGTGTAGCATTGAAAAGTCTAGGAGAGACAGGGAAGAATGGATGGTAAGAGGGGAATCACATCATGCAGGTATGGGAAATGAAAGCAGGTATGTGAAGGGTAGAAGATGAAACATAGTGGAAGATACAAAGAATGTAAAGCACAAATTCATGAGGAACCAGTTTTCCTTAGTTCTACTACTCACGCGCTCAGAGGATGAATCTGTTAGTTTTCGGGGTTTTTTTAATTAACTTTAYTTGATCATATTTATTTGCAAGATTCAATAAAAAAAATCTTCTTTCTTGATTCCTTGTTTTGCCTGATTTTATTTATCTTTAGACAAGTGTATAGGATATTTATTGAAATTGTCATTCCTTGCATGTAAGATGAAGGTATGTAAGATGAGGAAAAGTCCTCTTCTCACCTCTTTCAGTACAGGGAWACACTGAGAGAAGATTTACGAGATACAGAAATTCATGATTTAATCATCTTTTCCCTTTTGTCAATATATTTTAATGATCGGAAATGTCAATTTATACACAAAACTCTAAGCTCTACAAAGCAAATTGAGCATTAAGCATAAATCCCTAGTGGYTAGATATAAGGCTGCTGAGCTATCTCTTCTTATCGTTCTTAAAAATATTTGAAGGAATACTCTTCCAGAAGTAAATAAAAGAGAAAATACAGCTGGAAAGGAGCTGGGAGGGCATTTCATATAATCATCAATCCAATTGTAAGCCAAATACACTTTMCGGTTTCAAAAGCTTTTGGTTATAGATATCCTATTCCATGTCCTGAAGCAATCAATCCTAATATATATGTTATTTTATTCAAAAGAGAAGAAATGAATCTTCTTCATTGCCTTCATATGGTTTATAAATAAAAAGCTCTGAATTGTAAGTTTTTGTTACTTTTCATAYAGAATATTTTATGCCTTCAGTGCTTCTACTCGGAGAGAGTAAAAACAGAATCAGGACAAAAAAAATAGGYGACAAAATTCTAATTCAAATCAGAGCATAAAACATCAGGTAAAAMGAAAGAGGGGAGCAAGAAAGTAGGGTAAATTCCTATATGATGGAAGAAAAATCCAGGAAAATCTCTCTTAAGTGCTTGAAACTCTGAGCAGTGCTGCCATTCTGAACATTCTTTGTGTGTGAATTATTTGCAATGGCCTGTGTATTTCATAAACGCCTAAGAAAATTGTMATCTTAATTAGATCAAGACTGCACAATGAGAATCAAGTTGCAGCTATAAATGCAGGGAAACACCTTCAGATTATAGATCAGACTGCTGAGATGATTTATTTGACTAGTTATCTAACATAACCAAATATTGCTTCTGTTACGAAAGTCATTTTTAAAGAAACAAGGAATTGTTAGTTACAGTCACCTTAGGGAAGATGTGAGTGATATCATCCTTATACTCCTACACACTCTGCCCTTCTGTGAAAATATTTATATTGCCTATATTGCAGTCTTGCTTCACATAATACATGGATATCATGTTGAAAATCACAGATTTTACACAAAATGTGAAATAGAGATGTAAATTTATACCTGCATATATGTATACATACATGCACATAGAGAGAAATAGAGAGAAAAAGAGAATGATGTTAATAATGCAAAGGTAATCAGCAGTCAATTCAATGGAAAAAAACAGAAAATATTTTATCTGGAGCTCTGAATAAATATACTCTTTCTGAATAAATATTTCAGTTACTAAGGTCTTAACTGGCTGTTCTGTATGAATGAATGTCCAGGCTCTGAAGAACAGTAAAAAATTCAAAAAGCTATTAAAAACTATTGTAAGTAAAAATACTTCAGATTATATAAAAATGGAGTATTCCATTTAACTGCCATGTCATGGTTTGAACCTATCTTGCAAAGCCATATTGCAGTTATTGTTTGTTTTTATTTTTCAAAAGAATGTACTTTATACACTACTTATCAGGTAGTGATTTATAGGTGGCTATTTCTCAAATTTGTACCAACTTAGAAGCAATTATTTAGAAAAAAAATTCCAAAAGGTGAGTCACTATTGCTTCTGGCAGTTGTATTTCATCTGCAGGAACTAKCTAGCTAGCTTTAAAATGCAACTGATCTGCGAATAGCAGAGAATACAGCAGTGAACTGAGATACAGAGAATTCTTTTAGTCTCATATTTAGGCTTGATCAACCCCTATTTCAGTTAAGTCTCTAGCTGAAAATGATGATTTTCTTTATAAATTTCAGACTGAATCATCCAGCCCTGTGCTGCATGTATACAGAAACAARGAACTCCTCAACCTGGTATTTGCAATAAATTTGTTAAGCAAGTGAACAGCATACAAGGCAAATAAATCTAATAACATTTTTATTAGCTTCATGTGCTTTATGCCAGTTCTGGATAGTCCAAAAATCTTTATTACTTACAAAAAAAGGTAGAAAGGTTGTGCCATTCTTTCTATTATAGAGTCTATTTTCAGGAGTTTATAAAAAATTTAAAATGCAGTTTAAATTTTGCTTACAAATTACTACATAGTTATGTACTTTCCTGTACTAATAATCTTCAGGGCAAGTTATAAGATCATTTTAACATACTGTAAAAAAAGTGTCAACAATTTTGAGCATAAAGATTTCTAAGTTTGTATGCATTTCCATAAAACACCCTAAAATCTTCTACAGAATATGAACTTCACTTAATTAAGTAATAATATTTGTTCAATCAGCATGCCAAAATATCTGAGAATGCTGCATTGCATGAGGTCCCTGGCCCCTTTCCTTCTAGTTGGGTCAAAAAGCTATAGACCATCTCTGTAATGTGCACTCTTCTTTGATGGAAATGCACCAAAGGAAATTAAGGTCGGGACTTTGAAAGAAGGGCAAGAAAAAGTGGAAAAAGCAAGTGGCCGCATACAACATTTTCCTAGAGCCACATTTTATGCCTATCATAGAATCATAGAATCATAGAATGCCGAAGGTTGGAAGGGACCTCAGAGGTCATCGAGTCCAACCCCCCTGCTCATGCAGGGTCACCTAGAGCACGGGGCACAGGGCTGCATCCAAGCGGGTTTTAAAGATCTCCAAAGAAGGAGACTCCACAACCTCTCTGGGCAGCCTGTTCCAGTGCTTTGTTACCCTCACCATCTCAGAAAAGAGATCAAAAATAATACAAATGCTCCATTCTGACCAAGCAGTTATGTTTGAGGAGTCCCAACTACATAAAGGTAATTTGAGTCACAAAGGCCATAACTGTGGACAAATAAGGGTCATTTGCCCAGATTGCCCCGTCTTTAACATGGTTGTGTAAATTTGCAAACTGTAATTGTGTTAGCATAATGCCAGAGCTATCATGTGTGTTGCCTTTTAAATCCAAGATACTTATGYTTTGCTTTCCAACAGCACGGGTGAAACAGATGCATAACTGCCTCCAGCTGCTCACGTAGATGGGCTGTGTGTGAAATAAATATACCTCGCTGGGGAGGGAGAATACACTCTTTGCAGCAGAATGTGGCTGTAACCAATTTGCTTTAATTGGCAGACCCACCTTTCAAAATAGTCACCTAGCCCAATGGTCACCAGGCCAATAAAAATTTGGACRCTATGCTGAGACCAGATCCCTCAAGTCAGCCAGTGCTGCCTCAAGCCCAAGGCACTGGGAAGTGATGGCACTAAAACCTGCTTCTCATTAAAACCACACAAAATCTCCCAGGATGCCCACTTCTCATATTCTCAGACAAATAGATTAATGCAAATAATTCCCATTTTCCTTTATTGTTCCAAAAAAACGTATCTGGAGTTGATATGGCTTAAGATCTGATCCTGACACAAACATTTAAAAGTAAAGTAAATGATGTGAACCTCACCCCTCAGTATCTACAAAGGAAGAAGAGGGTAGATTTTCAAGGGTCTATCTAAATATACACACTGCAGCAGAGGAAGGGGGAAGGAGTAGGAAGCGAAGAGGAAGACAGAAGCAGAGGTCAAGGGAATGGAAGAGAAGGGAAGGGGACATAGTCTGTTCTTTAATTTTACCTRTATCAGCTATTCTGGTTTTTTATTTTATTTTATTGATTTCTCCAAAGTCTTCTATTTACGGCAAATCATAGTATGCAGTTTTGACACAAGATTGTTCAATATGGGTTTAACAGGGAAAAAGTCCCTGRTTCAAAGTTCACCAATGTTAATATAGGCTTTTCCCAAGGGTTCAGAAGTAATGACACAGACTAAGAGTAGAATGTCAGTCCTAAGCTACTTTCTCCAACTTTTAACTTCATGAAGGTTTTAAGCTTTTGGAACTATTTTTTTAAAGAATTGATCATCTCTGTAGCTGAGCTGGCAGTACTTCTTTCTGTGCACAGATTATGTTTATTTCAAACATAACTTTGACATACCTCTTTCCATCCATTTTTTGTAACACCTAAATTTTCCAGTTAATTCCCTTCATATGAAATATATTTCTATAATTGCACTGTATCCAGGAAGAAAAAAGGGCAAATTCCTGAGTGTGAATCTTAATTATGGAAGTTCCTGGAAAATTATGTTACTAAATTCACTGCATACAGGACCAGCTCCTTATTTGGATATGTTTTCCTACATAATCACTACATTAAAGGTGTCTGTAAATGTGGTCTATGGAATTATTCTGGGGGCATTTCAGGATGTTGTGTCACACTGCTGCTTAGAAATCGGTGCAAAAGCTATATTGCAAAAGTAACAATGTCAGGAAATAGTAGCAATGCTTGCCTAATAAAATCCAGACTGTATCCTAAATAACTGCTTTTTCGCTGTGCGATTAGCCTTTCCTCACAAGCAGAATGAAGAAACACAATGTGGTCTAACCGCAATGCAATTCTTAAGAAAGTTATAACACATGGAGTTCATATATCTTGGAAGAAAGTAGTGTGTAATCCCACATCCCTGTATATCCAGTCTAGATAATCTAACTCTCTAGCTCATCAAGGAATGACATCATAAATCTGTAAGACGGTTGTTTGCTTTGTACATGATTAATTTCTAGTTTATTATCTCCTGATACTTGGGTGAAGAAATTATTTTACCAAAAGTGGATTTTGAGCAATTCCACTTACTATTCTGTTACATTCCTCTATTCCTTTTTGTGGGGTAATCGTTTTCCCTTTCTTTATATCTTCCATTCAATTCTATGTAATTATAGAGAGCAACCTTGATCTAAGTAGGGCATACAGAGTGGGACATACAGAGTGAGACATACAGAGTGGCTGCTCAATTGTTTAAATGAAAAGGGAGTGGTTTGTTTTGAATATAATGCAGATTTTTGCCACAGCCAGCATCCCATTGCAACTAGACCCCAAGTCTTCATCTGCATGGTTAGATGAAAAGAAGTTCTGAGATTAAAGATACCAATGCCAGTCCCAACACTTGCTACCCACTGACTTCCAAACGCTTGTATCTGTGACAGTCCACTGAAAAGTATGCTCAGAACTCTTAGGCTGCATTTAGCAAGTCTGCAAAATCTGTGAGTTTAGTAGTGTGCTGCATGGCTAGCCATTCCCAGAYCCAGTTTACTCAAACCACAGCAAGAACTTGATGCAACACTAAGGTGCCAAGGATGTGTATGTAGGTCCCCTTCTGCCTGTACCTAGCCCCTCTCTCATCATCACTGCACGAGAGCACAACCTACGACTGTACATGAATGTCTGTTTGCAGTGTAGATCTTGCAGGGAAGGTCAGTCTGCATCTGAAAAAAAAAATGTACAGATTTTACAGCATGGCCAAAGTGCTTCTGCTAGCAGAAGTATAAACCATGGAAGAAAGAACTCAAAATTCCAGCATCACATCATCCAACAGGAAACCCTCACAGAGTAGCTACATGACACGTGTCAAAAGCTGATTCAGTTCTTCCACAGATTTAAACAAGATTTAGTAAATACACAGTGACATCCTTGAACTCTGTGATTCATGATACTCAGGCTATGTTTGATTTTCATTAAATTTATGGACTATTCATCTTTCCTATGTTGCCATTGCCTTGACCGAAAGCCTTCATGTTAAAAAACCTCAACTGTACCTTTGACATTTTTCTTTTTCCTCTGTCTGTGTTTGAAAGGAGCTTCCTCTCCTACGCTTCCCCATTCCCTAATTTTCTCTCAGACAGCACACAGTTCCTAGAAACATGTGTATTAACCTTAATAGGAAAAAAACATGAGTTAAAAGAAGCTGGCTGGACTGGATCCATCTGATCAATCGTGTTGCACAGATCTGTATTAAATGCTGAGTTTAATCACTGAGTGCATTACATACATGAGAACACTAACAGTAAGCAAGAGAGGAGAAAAAAACCTATAGGGAAAAGATGGTTGAACACATACATCAYAAGCATGGTTCTGTTGACAAGCTTAATCTTGCCAATTAGATCTGAACCATGTTCCTTTACTGAGAGGAAAACATTACACAAAACAGAACATGGAAGCTACTCTGTCATAACAGCCACAAAGCYCTACTGAAAATGTAGGGATCCCAGCTATTACGACTAAAATCGTAATTAAATTTTTGCTGACTTTAATGAGGACAAGATTTCACCAGCAAATGTTCAAAGATCTGCAGGAGTTAAAGAAAAAGAAAAAAGAAAAAATCAAACTTCTTGCATTCTGAGCAATACATAATAGCAATCAGTGACATCAGACAGGTTTGTTGTTCTGAAGTCGGGTTTGTCAGATTCTGCAATGGGTACTGTTTAATATAAATGGATTTTACGGTGCTTAATCTTAATTAAGGATTCTTTTTTATGCTAGTTTTCCTAATCAAGAAAATATTCTTGTGTTTGGTGTCACAAAGTATGTATTTTTAATTAATTTTTATAATTTACTTGACAACATTAACTTCATTTTCCTAAACTGCAAGTTTTGGTTTTAATTCAAGATAGAGAATCTACTAACAGGGACCCAACAGAGAAGTTTAAACTAAAGCTGACATAACCTGCAAACACTGATTTTATAACAGCTGAATCATATTTGTTAAGCAAAAGATTGATACTTGACATATGTATATATATACATACACATATTTATCTATTTATTTTTTCTGTCCCAACTTACTGTAAAGCGGGCTTATATTCCAAGTTGGTTGCCATGGACCTGGAGAACCTGGGAGTCCTAATTGCTCTGAGAAGACCCAGAACCGAAGGGCCTGGCACGTTATCAAGTGAACTGCAAGAAGCCAAGAAGTTTGGGGAGATCAGTCTCTCAAGACTTCCATGTTCTTGGCTCAGAAATATCCCTCCAGGTGGTCTCCTGATGATCCTGAAGCTTGGAGAGGAGGCTCTGCTAAGGAGCCAGGGAGGGAGATTTCCATCTATCAGGCATGTCTACATTCCTGCAAACAGTTTCAACGAGTCAGCATTTTCCAATGAAACAATATTTCTTTTATGCATTTCAGGGCTGTTCTGAATGCTCACACTACAACACAAAATCAAGCAGACATTCAATGTCCTGCTGTCTATAGCTCTCTTCTGGCTCTTCTGTTCTCTTCTTCTTAATTGCTGGAGTTAAAATCATAATACAAGTCATATATGATGTATATTTTGTGTTTGGGTTGTTCACTATATTTCTTACTGACTCTTTCATTTTGCATTTTTATCTGAACACGGCCTATAAACTTCCACATTTCACTACGTTTTACTGCTTACCCTAAAAATGTCCAAGGTTTCAATGCCCCTGTAATATACTACCTTTTTACTGTATCTATCTACTTTTCATTAGTAATGTACATTTACATTACTAATACAGTATTGTATTAGACTGCTTACTGTATGAAGCAGACTGCAGGATAGTCTAAGGATAGTCTAAGAGATGCTGAACTAAGATAGCATCCAAAAGACCATATTCATTTCTTTGCATAGCCACTGGCCTGGAATACACTTTGGATATTGGACATCTGTAAAATGGAAATGCCAGAAATTTTTAGAGTTTTGAGATTCATGGATGAATAGTAGTACAGAATCCAGTTTTATGGATGAAAAAAAAAACTTTTAAAAATTATTTCATTTCTTTCCTAATAACTACATTATTAGTTTTCATCCTGTGCTTCATAAATATATCTAGACTTACATTCAGATTTCGATCTATCTAGGAGGAGGTACCTAGACTACTACCTGAAATCTAATTATGAACAGTAAATATAGATTCAGCTAGTCGGCTTAAACTGCGTTCTAGCTCCCAAAGCCTCCACTGGAACATTTTCAAGACTTCACAATTGGAGTCTTCTTAAAGTTTATGATTTTGAAAGTTGTAAGATGTCAGTAAGGATTGCAGTATAAGCGTTTAATTGAAACATTAAAAAAAAAGAATTTTTGATGTGTGTTTTGTGTTTTGTTTGTGTGTAAGAACAGTAATTTTATTWATCCAATTGGTACATTGCACAAACACACAAAGCAATTTATGGAAAGCAGCATTTTATGATGTTTTACCATTTGCACTATCATCATTTCTTACTAGAGACAGGAGCAAGAACTCAGTATCTTATAGAGAAAATGCCCTTCTGCCTATCTACAAAACACCTCATTCAGAATAATCAGGATTTATCAGATTATCCCAAATCCTCTAAAGACAGTGTGTTTTGTTTTGCTGCTTCTCTCAGTCACACCACTTGGACARCAGTAATGCCAGCTGCCCTCACCCCTTACCCTGAGCAAGAATATTTGATAAAAGGTCAAAACCCATATGTTTTTGATCACTATTACCTTAAACATTATATGAATCAGAAAGGAACAAGTTCTTATGAAAATCTTATAACAACAAAAGCCGCTTTAGTGTCAGAGATTCATTATACCTAGGGCCTTTATACCCTGGCACTATAACAGGGATTTCTATACTTTATAGACATAACTTATCAAGTAATCTTCCTTCAGGCCCCATAGAGTCATCAGGTTTACAGTGAAASCACAGAGTATGTTAGTTCTTGCCTGCCATAGATGTAGCATCTAGTAGAAACATTCAACACAAAGACAAATAGGACAACAAATGTTGGCCAGATGCAAATCCACGTGATCAGCTGTAAGATTCTGCACTACATTCAGTTTCCAGAACTTAGATACCTGTGGTACCACGACATAACTCACTAGCTCCAGGTGTCACTCCAGATGTCTTGGAATCTCCCATGTGTCAGAGGTAACTAATCCCATGCAGATRTCTCAGGGAACCTAGGTAGACTCAAAGGTCCTAGAGCCACTAGGCCCAGACAACTAGTTCAGCATTCTCTACAGTAAAAACACCAGGATTGCCAAGCATGGGAAGGGACCAGCCATCTATAGATCGTGCTTGATTTAGACATTTCTCAGGCTAATAAAGGACACATACGCCTAAGTTGTTCTCATTTAACTGTAGATGCTACTATTTAACATTCACAGCTCTTCATGACTAAGAGCCMTCTAGGCTCTTCATAGATGGTGGAGACATATAGACACCTTGAAGACTTGATTCATTTCCCTTTAAGGGAGACTCCTAGAACAAGTCAGATTTATCACGTGAGTAGTCTAGAAGCAACAGCTTCTTTATACTGGCTGCAAAGGAGTCTGGTTGATTAACTCATTTACGTGTAGACATAAGGGCTATAAATGGCTTAATTTGGACTTGGCAAATTCACTCTTAATTGCCACAGTTTTGAGGGGAACTTGAGGCCTAAGAAATTTAAAAACTGCATGCATCAACTTTATATAAAGGGAGATATTCCATAGTCAGTAGTTCAGTTTTCCAATGCAACCATGTACTCCTCTGATATTCAAAACCCTTTAGGACCACAGCAGTTTTCTTCTGCAAAGTAGGAAGAAAAGGCAGTGATGCTTTTTCTCCTGCTATTCCTATGAAGTTCATACTTTCAGAATTATGAATGAAGGAATGTTGCATTTGCTGTGACATTTGGAATCTTAACTTAGATTATGCATCTCTCTAGTCTTTCCCTTTAATAGCAATGCATTTTGGGMTGATTAACTGCATTTGCCTAATTTGCTATGTAGAATTGCTGTCTACATACATTCCACTCACAACTGTTTCACCTACTAGTTGTGATCGGAATACATTWTTTTCTAGATGCAAATTTAAGGGCCAGAAAAATCTTGTCAAGCCTCAGAACAGTAGCTTACACACATTTTTCTACTATTTTGTCAGTTGCTATGGGTGATGAAAAGTTGCAATACCAGAAAACTCCTTTCCTCCAGGTGCAACCTAGTGTATGCCAGGAGGAAGCAGTTCAGCATGCCAAGTGAGCTTCACCATCTCACTGACTCGCTTTATTGCCATAAAGAAGACTTACTGCCATAAAGAAGAGTGACTCTGACTAAACAGATCTACCTTCATTGCCTGTACAGCTACTTCTGGGTTCTTGACAAAGAGCCAGTGCAATGTCCCTGGGCTGATTAAACTCTACAATACATAAAGGATCTTGGGTAGAGAATTCATTCGCTCCCTGAGTGCCAGGAAAATTGTTCTTCCATGAAATCTTCAAGCAAGCTGACACAAGAGAAGCCTGTTGGGATTGGCTCAGTTTATCCACAATGAGCACTAAMAGACAAAAGACAATATCCCCCTCCRTAGCTGGAAGAGCAATTTATAGYTACAACACAGTTGGTATGTTTAAGGAAGTTGGATTGTCTTATCTTTATTTTCATTTGTTTAAGTAAGCATTGCAAGGCCACAATTTACCCTTAGTGCAAGCTTGTTATAAAGTAATTATATATGTATCATTTAGAAAAAAAAGTTACCAGGTCAGTCTTTTATGGCTTTTTTAAGATGCAGATGATTCAACTTGATTCAACATTCAACTTGAGTGTGATGGCTTCTCCTTGCTACTCAACAGTATTTTAAAACCTCTGAAAGCATCGATAAAACTTTTTGGGCGTATCTTCAAGTTCAAAAAGCCACATTTAAAACAAACTAATAATAAATGTCCCTTGATTGGGATTTTAGAAGCCAAATTATACTCTGGAAGCATTTTTTATAACCAGATTCTGAACTTTTAAATAGAGGTTTATAACAGAAACAATTGCAAAAGCAGGGCCAATTCCCTGCATCTGGATTTAATGGGAGCACCGTAGGACTTGGATATTCTGYGTGTAAGATTGTAAAAATAAATGTGAAAAACCTGAATAGTCTAGATCCAGGAGATGTAGAAGTCTATGAAGTATACAGTTCTTCCTTTAAAAGGTAATAATRAATAACAATATTATATATATTAAGGTAACTATCTTTTCTTGTCTTTTTTTCCTAAAATAATTTTAAAATACATTGAGATGGTACTTTAAACTCAAAGTGTACCTCTGCACTGTTAGATGTAAACCTTCTCTGAAATAAACATGATTTGAGGTATACTGTAGGAGAAAGCCTGGACTTTTGCTATGTCTGCTTAGTATATTATTAATCATAATATTATTTAAGCCTTTCTAACACCATCAGGAAGACAGGGCATTTCCTAGAAGGCCTGTGAGGCTGTGTAACGAAGGGGATGAGAATACTGAACACCTGAACTCAGACTGCTCTTACAACTGCCACATCTTGCATGCAAACATGTGCCTAAGTAAAGCAGAATTAGGAAGCAAAATGCCTTTCACTTGCTCTTTGTCCCATGCTCATAGAAAGTTTGTGGCCTGCACAAAACAGACGCCTGTGATGTGTGCTGCAGCAACTCACAAGCAATAAATTGCTAAGGACTCTGATTTCTAATAATCTCACCCATTGGATATTACTTATCCTTCATACCATGCATGCTTACCTAATGCTGAACTAACAAAGTCTTAAGCTTGACAAGATATGGAAAGGCATAATCTAAATTAATCTTACCTGCCCTGACCAGGTAAGCATTAGCAAAAATATCCAGCTTTTTGTTTACATTCTGTTATGCTATTTACATAGCTCATATACAAAACAATCTGCATCTGTTCATCACAGAATCACAGAATTGTTAAGGTTGGAAGGGACCTCTAGAGATCATGTAGTCCAATCGCCCGTGCTCAAGCAGGGACACCTAGAGCATGTGGCACAGAGTGAAATTCTGTATAGAATTAATTCTATAAGGCTATACATAAGTGAAACAAAAAGCTTTTCATTGCTAAAGGCTTCTGACCCTTTAGAATATGTGTGCAGGTACACCAAAGGAGGTAGGGAAAGGACTTGTTTAAAGGAGACTTTTTGCAAAAGCAGATAAAAATGGGGAGCTGGAAAAAAGGTTTCTAATTACAGACTTAATATGCTGGAACAGCTCTCCAGTGAAACAAAGAGAGCAAAGAAGCCTAATTAGCTTTGCAAAGGACTTCCACAAATTTATGAAAAAGATTATATGTCAGGATAGCATGTGCTAATAGGAGGCTGAGTTCAGAGGTGTAAGAGTCACATGCACTCCTCAGGCAGCCAGTGTGGGGTGGCTGCAGACTGCAGCGCACTCCAGGCATCCCTTAGAGAGGCGTCTGCAGGGCATGGATCTTCCAGGGAAGTACTGGGAATTGAGTGTTTGGCTCCATTTCATTGGCAGGAGAAACCTGCGCTGTTGAGCAGTGGATTGGCAGCACTCGCCAGGACAGGATTTGTTCTTCTATTCAAAATGTTGTTCTTCAGCAGGAAACGAACAACAGTGGCAGGGGAGGTTAAGACTGAGGAAGTGGAGAAACTTTTTGTGATTTGAGATGCCAAATAATACAGTATGAACCACAGTCACCCCAGTGAAGGGAAGGAGAAGCCTAAAGAGTGCTCATGGCAAGCTGCTCTGCATCTTCTTACTTTTTTTGATATTTAAATATCTTCATAACATTGAATTTTTGGCTRCAGAAAGTAAGCAAATGAAGTAGAGTTCTCATCACCTCTTTTATTTCAAYAATAGTGGAATATTTTGTTTTGAAAAGAAGGAATTGTTTTCTTCTTTGGCTAATTCTTTATCTGACAATATAAGTGGTTTTGTTATGTAGGTGCAGATTTAGCATATAAAATGCCAGACAGCTGTTGCAACCCCCAGCATTATTACCTCCAGATAATATCAGCAACCTGATAGGATTATCTTGTGCAAGGCTTCTTCCTCTTCACATGATTTCACTGGGAAAATAGGAACAGAATGAAAGGGACAAAGAGGGTATATGAACTAGGGGAAACAAAAGCCACTTCTTCCACGTGTATCTCTCMGTGTTGATTACAATAGATTCCTTCATTCATCCTTCTCATCGTAGCACATTTTTAAATGCTTCTTCTTGTTCGTACTTTCAGCTGTCACATCATTTACTGCCCTTTGCTTTGTCATTTGGAGCACGAAGGTGAAGCACTGCGGCACCTCTCCGTACGACAAAAGGATTTTGACCTCCAGGCTTTCACAGAGATCGCTCTTCAGATGAGCAAGATGCAAGCGGGCTAGACTGGCTGGGGGAGACAACAAAAAGTTTTGTCCACCTGCATCGGGACACATACATACACATTTGCTTGGCTTCCACCCCAGCGCCGCTGGATGTGAGTCAGTGCCGAGGTGTGTGATGTGCCACAGCCGCTGCAGCCCTACGCTCAAGCAAGCAGACCATGGAAAGGCAGACACAGCATCAAGCTAACACTGCTACAAAACGCCAACCTGGAGCTGGCATGTGTTCACGGTCCTGCTGCAGCCATCCGGGCAGAGATGCCCAAAGAAATTATAATGTCTGTGCCAGTCAGGCTTAGGCAGATCAGTAAGATCTGCAGATCCCCTCCTTCCATTGCCTCTCCCTTCCACAAACTCAGTGAGTGTTGGGCTAGAATTGCTCTCCCTCCTGCCTTGTTGTTTCTTCCTAAGCACCACGTACTCCAATTAGCCAGTGAACTTGTCAGGCACCACAGTACTGTCAGGATGTGGCAGGGCCAGACGCTCCCCAGGGGACACGCGCCAGGAAGCGAGCAGGGTAACACATCAGGCAGGGCTGGGCCTTGCCAGCCGCCGCACAGGTAACGCCCAAGGCAAACACAGAAGTTGTAGCCAAGGTCGCCAGGAGTCCGCTGGGCAAGCGCGAGGTCACGGTGGGAAGGGAGCCTGGAGGCCGGGCTCCGTGTCAGCCATGTCCATGGACAAGCACAGGCACTGCTCGGGCTGAGCTGGAGGCCAGGGCTCCCCCAGCGGCGCGGAGAGGGGCGCCCACAGCCCCACGCGGAGCTGACAGCGGCTCCTGGGCTCTGGGCAGGGGTCGCAGGAGGCCCTGGGGGAAGGTGGTCTGGAGCACTGAGGCCCATTGGTGCCGTCGGGGCTGTGGCAAATACAAACACAGGAAATGTCAAAAGCGAATCCAAGAAACACTGACAACAACAGCACTGAAGTCAGCATTCCCTCCCAATAAAAATACCCAAGGCATGAAGAGAAGTGGAGAACAAGTCACAACAGCACTCGGGTATTATTTCTATAAGGTAACAGTTTGTTTTTCTGCATCGTAAATTGAATGCAGTCCATCACCTTTTCTAAAAACACCTCATTTTTTTTTTTTTACTGGAAGTTAAACAAGGTCCTAATTCATATGCAAACTGCGGACATCTCTTTTCAGTTCTCTGCCAAGTGGTACACTTGGAGAGTTAATCTAGTACTAGCTCCAGCATAAGTAATTTAAAAACTGGGGTTTTTTTTTTCCTTTTTTTCCCCCCTATATTTCAGTTATCTGGGTTCCAACCTTCTGTTGCTTGTAAGGCACCTAGGAGAGGCAAACCATCCACTATAGCTATATCCAGCAAGAAGGCAGTAATGTCTGCTCTTCTTTGGTCTAGAGCAAAAAAAAAAAAAACCCTCAGTTTCAGTTTCATAGGAGTCTGTTCAGAAACTCACAGGCTCAGTGTTTTGCCTCCTCCTCCTCCACCAGGCTGCGTTGCAGGAGATAAGATCCCTGCTCAGCCACTGTGAGAATGATGGTATGGGAGCAGAGGAGGGAAGGCTGAATTTTCAATCCTATGCGCTCCTGTTCTTTCAGCTCGGTCACTTCTATATGTCAATGGAAGCTTGGGCAAGAAGTAGCTAAGACATGAAAAAATCAGTCCCACAGGCAAAGTAAGGAGGGGAGTTGTCTGAAGGAGGTTGTTAAGCAGAGAGCCCTCCGTGCTCAGGGAGGGTGGTGACATTATGGAACTGCTGCTACAAGGGCAAAGACAGCAGAAAATGTATCTCTCCTGGAAGGTTCAGAGAGGAAGGATTAATGGGTGAACCACGGGACCATGTGGGGAGAAGACACTACTCCCCTACGTAAGTGTGGCCATGCATTCTTTCTCTTGCAAAACCCACGAGTTTTTAATAGTCTAAATCACTAAACAGGACGGCTCTCAGGAACCAGTGCCATTATCTCTTAGCTTAAAAGCAAAAAAAAAAAAAAAAAGAATAAAAGAACATCTTGATACTCAACTTTTCATTATGTGGTGGTACTCGTCTGTACCTATCTACCACAAAACAAACTTATATTACAGTTGCTTCTGTTATCTGCAGTCCTAACACACTGAGGAGCTCAGATTTCTGACTTTCTGAAAGCCCACTAACTTCTTCTCATTTACAGTTACCAGTTTCTCTGCCCCTTTTCTTTTATCACTTGTGAGCTTCCATTTATACGCTACCTTAAAACCTGACTTTATAAAACTATGACTTAAGTGGATGCCCCTTATCCTGAAAGTTAGGTTATACTGAAATCTGCATGATGTGAACAATATTGCAGCTGCTTACATATCTTCAGTTGTTACAAACATGGTGCTAACTTTCTTAAAATGTAAATCATAGAATCATAGAATCATAGAATCATAGAAGTTTGGAAGGGACCTCGGAGGTCATCGAGTCCAACCCCCCTGCTCACGCAGGGTCACCTAGAGCACGTGGCACAGGGCTGCATCCAAGCGGGTTTTAAAGATCTCCAAAGAAGGAGACTCCACAACCTCTCTGGGCAGCCTGTTCCAGTGCTTTGTCACCCTCACAGTGAAGAAATGCTCCCTTAAGTTCCTGTGGAACTTCCGATGCTTCAGTTTGAAGCCATTTCCTCTAGTCCTATCMCTGYCCACCACTGAAAAGAGGCCGCCCCCCTCCTCYTCACTGCCTCCCTTGAGGTATTTATACACGCTGATCAGGTCCCCCCTCAGCCTCCTCTTCTCCAGGCTGARCAGRCCCAGCTCTCTCAGCCTTTGYTCATAKGGCAGATGTTCCAGGCCYCTGATCATCYTGGTAGCCCTGCGCTGGACTCTCTCCAGCAGCTCCACATCCCTCTTGTACTGKGGAGCCCAGAACTGGAYGCAGTACTCCAGATGTGGCCTCACCAGGGCTGAGTAGAGGGGGATGATCACTTCCCTCGACCTGCTGGAGACGCTTTTCTTAATGCACCCCAGGATCCCGTTGGCCTTCTTGGCGAATGCAGAAATTGTTTATTTAAGGGAAAAGCGATTCTTTAGAAAGGCCCAAAGCCCCATCCCATTCCACCCTCTCTCGAGGGTGGACCCACTTCTGCAGGCCACCACTGCCTTGAACTGCRAACGTCCTCTGCACAAGCTGCCACTGAGCGGCCTGCTAGGCTCCTTCATGACCGTGCCTAAGGCAGAGGAGCGTTCAGGAACCCAAAGATGCTGGGGAGGCCAAATCCTGCCACACAGCAGGGACAAAGAGCATCCAGAGGACCAGGCAGAGACCAACGCCTGCACGCAGGGTGAGGGCAGACAGGCACCTGACCTATCYTTGTTCTCCTGTGTATAATACAGTCACAGGAACTGCTCTCAAATACCCCCATCATTCTGAAATAAATCCCTTCTCAAGTTTCAAACCCCAAGTTTAGGGACAGTGCAATTTCTGAAGCAATATACAGCTTTAGGCAAGTGAGAAAATGAGTTAATTCATACTTTTTTTTTTTTTTTTTTTATGTAGCAGGCCACCGGTGATTTTTTATCATCTTGGCATTTATTCATGAGTCCTTTGTAAAACTATTGCTCATGACTTTAACTTCTGGTTTAGATTCAACAATCTTCACTGTATTTGTGCCTTTGTGACCTGCATAATCTGTCACCTATGGCCAGCTAACACAATTATCAGGAAAAAAAAAAAAAGTCACAGAAAGCTCCTCTGAGCWGAAAGAAGTTGCAGAAACATCAAAGCTGAAGTTCAGTGGTGCAAACACAGCTCACACCACTGGTGTGCCCAACCTCTCACTGTAACACTGCAACACTGCACGAGAGAAAAATGGTGTCTATGCAAAGGCACTAGGTAATAATCCGAAAGTAAAAATGAGAGTGATATATTACAAGAAGTGGAAAACAGCATTTTAGGGACTGTTTAAATGAATTCACACTGAGTAATATAGTAATAATAGTATCACTCTTCACACTAGTTTTAAGTTTTCCACTTCAAAACACTTTTTCAAAAAATGATACTTTTTCAAAAAATAACATCTATCCAGAAAAGAATAGTTCTTTCATTACAGGCTATCAGATTATGTACAGAGAGGCCTTTAAACAGATAAAAGTCTCCCTGCTGCTTTGTTCGGCCCAAGCTCAGCGTAAGCTCATTCTTAACTGTATTTACCCTGGCTGTAAACACTGCAATTTTACTGGGGTAGGTCAGGGGGATCAGATGATGCACCAGGAGAGAGCAAACACCGCATGTTGTTGAACATCGTGGAAACATTTTTTGCGGTGCACTAGAATTCAAGAGTTCCACTCTGTGAGCTACTTTTTCAAAACTTGCCCAGTTTTCATTAACTAAATGGCAAGGTTTTTCAAAACAAGCTCCATGGCTAAAAGTGYGGTTATGAGCTCTTTTCCAAAACAATGTTTATGAGTGCGTTTGGAAGATACAACTTGGGCAGATTCAGATGTTGTCAACAGGTTGCCCCTAAGCAGCTGCAGTGGGATTCTTTTTCCCTTCTCCCACTTTTGATAATCATGTGGGGCACAGGCTCAGGGCCAAAAAATTGGATCATTAATTCAGATTTCGATTCTTTGTATTGGGGATGGTACCGGCAGTCTTGATGGTACTGCCATTCTATTTACTTAACTTGATAGTGCAACTTTAAAGCTCCAAGCCAATGCTCGAGTGGATTCCAAAGTTTTAAGACCWTCTCCACAGATTTGTGTGACTCTTCCAGTGTCTTGAAAGACAGAGTCCTTTGCTTTTCTAGCACAAATGGGGTAACTGCYGAGTTCTTTGCTTTTCTAGTACAAATGGGGTAACTGCTATACTGGCTATCTAGGGAACAGAAAGATCTATCTAAAATCACCAGGTGGAAGCACATGGATGATGGAGCTGCAAATGGTCTTCCATGGAAATCGGTGTTGCCTTTTTCACTGGACCAGAACTAGGCWTGCTAATACAAGAAGGAAATGAAGGAGATGGGTGTGACAGGCTTAACGATTCTAATTTTCCCCCGGTGGAACTGAAATCCCCTGTGGCGGGTTTTGGGGGCAGAATGGCGCCCAAGGGGGTCGCGTTCAGCTCGCCCGGCTCCCGCTCCAGCCGCGCTCRCGCAGCGGCGGCCGCGGCGCCCTCGGGAGCGGGGGGAAGGCGGCGGCCGCCCCGCAGCTCCCCGCGGGCTCCACGTCGCGGGCCGAGGCGGGGAGCGGCCTCCCCC
>NW_020454749.1:900523-958883 GCF_003342845.1 Nothoprocta perdicaria
GGCGCGCGGCGGCGCCGGGCACAGCCAATGGCGGGCGGCCGGGCGGCCGTTGGGGCCCGTGGCCGCCGCGCTGCGGAGGAGCCGCTTGCAGCGCGCCCGGCGGCTCCGAGCGCCCCCAGTTGCTGTTCTCCCGTTTCTGTATTTTTATTTCTCAGTACTTAAAAAAAATCACTTATTATACTTAAAAGGCGGCTTTCATTAAGGAGAGCATCAAGGGGAACGGCTCCTGAGTGTTCTTAAATAAATTAGGAGGTGTTTTCCCTGTAAAGGGCGGTGGATGTCTCATTAACTCGACCGCAGATATTTGAGAAACCTCTTCAGGCCCGATGAGCTGCTCCTTTGATCTGTAATGGTTTGCATATGATGTTGTTAGGGGAAAAAAAGTGCATCTTATTGCTAGCAGATCTGAGCAAAACGGACTTTTGTACTCGGGCTTAATAAGTAATRGAATTAATAAGATCTGGTAGGAATGAAAGCCTTTCCCTGCTTGTCACACTGTTATACAACAGCGGCAGGACTAGCGTTCTGCTACTAATAATGGTTTGCATTCCTGTATGGCTTTAATCTGAGGAGCTCAAAGTTCTCCTGGAGCAATAAGAATTTAAGCTCACTCCTCCAGAGCGAGACTGTGCAGCCTCTAATTGGACACGTGCATAAACAGGCACCCTGCTTTTCAGAGATGATCAGTGCCYGAGTTGCACCTTTGTGCCTGTTCCTGCACAGCGTGTGTCTATGAGAGCCTCCCTGAGTCCAGGCACCCAGTTTTGTGCATACGGTTGTGTGTCTAAGTGTGAGCGTGGCTGTGCAGACATGGCAAGATGAGAAATACAAGATTTCATGCTTGCATTTTCCCTGGGGGTCGTGCTCACTCTGCTGATTCAGTGGTCTCTTTTTACCAGTTCTGATCCTTCCCAGCACTTGTTTGCCTGTGGTCGCGATGTGAAGAGAGGCCCAGCATCACACGGCTAGTGCACGCCAAGGGGTGACAAAGCCCAGGTGCACTGGCTGCTAATTCTTCCTTTCAGCCCTATTCCATCCCCTCAGTGATACCGCTTCCCGTATAAATGATGGAAGGGCTTCATTCCTCCTTTTAATTTTACCCTCCTGAAAGCTTGAGTCCTATCTAAAAGTTAGGTGCCTCAGCTAGGAGAGCACCCCAGGAGGGTGGTTTGTACCATGTCTCCCAAGTTATCTAAGCCAACGGAGAAAGCCCACGGGTTGSCTTTGGGACAAGGAGGGAGCCGCAGCTTCCCTTGGAGCTGCCCAGCCTGCCGGTGAGGACGGGCGCACACAGCAGCAGCGCCAAAGCCACCTCCGTGCAGGAGGCAGCGCCGCGATGCTTGTCGATATCAAACCCACTCATCCTGTGCCCTGCTTTCTCCCCGCTCGGCGCAGGATGCGGGCCGCGGCGGCGGCGCTCTCCGCGGTGCTGACGCTGGCGCTGGCGCRGGGCGCGCTCGCCTGCCCGCCGCCCTGCGCCTGCTACGTGCCCGCCGAGGTCCACTGCACCTTCCGCTCCCTGGCCGCCGTGCCCGCCGCCATCGACCGCCTTGTGGAGAGGATCAACTTGGGGTGCGTATCCGGCGCCGCCTGCCGCCCTTCCCAGCGGGGCCTGCGGAGATGCCGCCCGGATGGGGCAGAGCGCCTCTGCTCCCTTTGTTCTTTCTGTAATTTTATTGAAAAATAAGAAAGCAGAGAAGACCCTACTGTGAGATTTGTGCTGAATGTTGAATGTGCTGCCTAATGTATAAAAACGCGATGATAGGAATAGATTCCGTAACAGAGCCAGGTGGCATCTTAGAACACATTGGGATAATGGGGTAAAAATTAGCTATTACACTGCCATTAGAGCTCCTTTTTTAATTTTTTTTTTTTACCCCCCCACCCCCAAGGAACTTAATTTGAGTATAAGCAGACACTTTTTTTTAAGACAACATTTTTTTTATTTTAATTTCCCTTTCTGCTTGGCATGGACAGTTTGTGCATAGCATACTGCAAAGTGTTTAGTGTAGGACATAACATGGAAGAAGGGTCTCAGTTCTCTTCTACCTGGTACTAGGGCTGCCTCCTTCTTTGGTATAAACCCTCATGCAAAATTGCCTGTAAACTGTAAGTGATCATGTTATGACTGGTAATAGTGACAGTAGCAGTGATTAAATTACTTCTTTGCAATTTTAACTGTCTCTCATATGTCGGTGCTTTATTTACCTAAAGCCTCATTTTATTCTCAAAATGCCCTCGTMCTCAGCATAGTTTTATTACAGAAATCTGATTTTTCCTACTGTTTTGATCCAAGCAACTTAATGGAGTTATGTATCAGTGGAATGATGCATAATGGTGCAGTTCCTTCCCTGTGGAATGGGTGTCCAGTCAGGTCCCCCTAACTGTAGTGTGAGGGATGTTCTCAATATTGGAGTTATGTATCAGTGGAATGATGCATAATGGTGCAGTTCCTTCCCTGTGGAATGGGTGTCCAGTCAGGTCCCCCTAACTGTAGTGTGAGGGATGTTCTCAATATTATTTCAGGCCATATGTTATTAGCATAATTATTAACAGTCCCCCCTGAGAAGCTAAAATTATATACAGAAAGAAGTGTGAGTCAATCTTAAGCTAAACACACACGAAGTATGTGTGAGTATTACTCACCAAGGAGAGTAATTTCAGCAAGTTCATTTAAAAGTTGTTGCCAAAGAAGCTGCAAAACAGAGTCGCCAAATTATATCCAACAGTGTGTTTGTCTCCAGTTGGCCTTATGTATCTTGTAGACCTTTGATAGAAAGAAAATACTATAGAWCATACCTAGACATCCATGTCCTTGTTTCCCTCTGGATCGCCTTTCTTAAATAAATACTGTGTATCTACAAATTGTATCAAGGTGCACCCCCACCAGCCTTTTTGCTTCATATTAAAAAACATATTCACATTCACTTTTCCTGCCTGTGTCAATACGGGGTGCCAAGTTATTTTTCTTAATTTCTTTCAGAGGTGGGATGTGTGTGTCTAAGTTACTTAAGCATGTTGTAGGTTTTATCTTGAGAGCTATTTTTAAACAAAAGTGCATTGTTTGATACTGTTGGCATAAAAGCCCTTTCCTGTCTTTTTGTATTTCTTTGCTACCAATTGCATTTTCTGAGAGTTTTTTTTYGCTGAGAAGAAATGCTGTTCCCTATCTCATGATGCCTGTCATTCACTCTAGAAAAAGTACTTTTAACATTTTTCCACTTCAAATAAGTGATACAGATTTAAGATATCTAACTGGAAACACTTTATGAAAATTCCCTATTTAGCAAAGTTCAGATGCTCTAGAAGAGTGATGTTGMAATAAAGATTTTAAATAAGATCTCTGATATTAGCATAGTAGAATTTTGATAGGACTAAACATAAAAAAAACAACCTAAAATTTTACCAGTCATGAACCTTCACATAGATGACAGGAAAGGATTTCTCCATACACAAAGTACTTTAGTGTCTCTGTCATTCTCTTTCTCTCCCCACTTCCTGCCTAGAAGAAAAAGTATTAAAAATAGGGRGGGAAAAAGCTTTAAAATTAAATGTTTAATTTAAAGTCTTCATGTCCASATTAGCTCATACATTGAATTTTGTGTCTGCACAAGGAAAACCCAAATGTAGAACTAGGCAGCCAAGCTTAAAGCTTCCATATTGGYAAATAAAACCTGATTTATTATTCCAGCAAGCAAATTGAATTGTTTTCAATAAAGCAGATATTTCATATTACTTCTCTGAGAAAAGTTTCCATGCTCAAAGTATGTAATTGGAAGGTGAGTTCCTGGATTTGTGTCATTAATTGATATAGCCAGTTACACATTATAACACTAAGCAAAGCGGGTTGTGACTTTCTGCTTCTAGTGCTTTTTGGGACGTGTCTATTTTTAATATCCTCTTTGCAAATTTTTATTCATTTATTGTTAGATGCTGTTTTGGCAACACTGCAGCCCATCTAGTTTGCCAGGCTCCATAGCATCATTTGTTGGCTGAAGGCCATTAATTTATTACCATTCCATAAACTGAGCTGCATGGAAAAGCATACTGACAGCTCTTAGAAGTTAAATGCTTATTTATTGCTCTTACTTTTAAATTATGGTTAAAATGGCACAAATTAAGTTAAAAGAAAACTTAATGTAAACATCAACTAAGTATGCTTGGCCTTGTAAAAATGTTTCGGTAACTTTTGGCCCTTGGACAATGCATTAAGATCCATCCATTTTTTTCCTGAAAGTTAGAGTAGACTAGTTTTACATTTGTGGTCCATGACAGTCAGTGCTTAAAATGTTGTGATTTTTTTTCCAGGTTTAACAGTATACAGTCCATATATGAAAACTCCTTTGCAGGACTCACAAAACTGGAATTGCTCATGATTCATGGAAATGACATTCAGAATATTCCTAATGGTGCTTTGAAAGATCTGGTGTCTCTACAGGTAAGGCTCAGATATTTCTAAATAGCATAAGTTACAGCTCCCATGACTGACAGAAGACAAAAAAGTGTTTATCAATTAMGTTATCTTTTTTTTCCTGAAATGTATTGGGAATATCTTAATGTGCATGTGTGCCATGTTTGATGATGTCAACTGATATTTAGCGACAGTCTCATCAGTGATTTTTCTGTTGAAAAAATGACAGAATATTTGCATGTCAGAGGAGAACTTTTGCACAGTCATTATTACATTTGGATTTATGTATAAAACCGGCTGATTTCATTTTATTCTCCTTTTTAGGTTTTCAAAATTAGTTACAATAAGTTGAAAGTCATAACAAGCCAAACGCTTCAGGGACTTTCAAGCCTGATGAGACTCCACATGGACCACAACAGAATTGAGTTTATTCATCCAAATGCTTTTAATGGATTAACTTCTCTAAGATTGGTCCATTTGGAAGGAAATATGCTCCAGCAGCTTCACCCCAGCACATTTTCAACATTTATGTTCCTTGATTATTTCAAACTGTCAACAGTAAGACATCTCTACTTGTCTGAAAATGCTATTAGTACCTTGCCTGAAGGGATATTTAAGGGCATGCCACTGCTGGAAAATCTTTACCTTCATGGGAATCCATGGTCCTGTGACTGCGACTTAAAGTGGTTCCTTGAATGGAATGAAATGTCTGCAGGTAGGTGTGAAAATATCAATCYTTCTTCAGTTCATAATGCTCATGTCCTTTCTTTTGTTCTTATGTTCTGCATATTTGCATACCTTTGTTATTTATTGTAGGTGTTTGCTGAGAATATTTAAAACAGTTGGCTACTAACTGTGCAGTGCCTACACAGTGCCTGTGTGCACTATTGAATTCCTTTACCAGCTAAAACATGCAAGCATTTAAAAAGTAATGCAAGAAGGGAGTAATTGTGTGTCAATAACTACAATTCATTGTTCAACAATAAAGAATTGGTAATCACATTCAAAATGAAAAGGCTGATAGTAAAGTTTGTAATTGGTAGTAGGAAGCTGTTAGTGTGCTCTTTAGCACAGCGGTACAGCTTTGGCAACGGMTTGGCAATTACCCTCAGTCAAAAAGGTTATTAACAAAGCACTCTCCTGGGAGGTGAAAGTAATTGGATTTGGACATTTTGGACTAAGGACGTAATGGAAACCAAATTTMTAGGTTCCTGGATGAGTCCTCTTTAAGACCATTAAGTTTATAGCTATTACATAACATATGGACATCCTTCTTTCATGCCTGTGCTTTTTTATTGACTGCAACTTCATTTTGTGGGGAAGCCAACTGTTTTAAATATTCTCAGCAAACACCTACAATCCTGCCAGTTTTTCAGAGGAAGATAGATCTTCGTTCAGGCTTAGATGTGAAATGAATTAACACAGAGCTAAAGGTAGATTTTTTTCTGGACATGTGCAGAAGCAAGTTATCATACAAATCGTGTCTTTTATGATGTCCCTAGCTCAGTAGTTCACTGACTGGTTTGGGGGATGTCAGTTTTGCTGCATGAATATCATTCCACCAACACTCCATATCAGGTAGGTTAGTGCTTGCTGCAGTAGCCCAGGGAGACTGAGACAATATTAGAAGAGAATTGATATTTAATTGTGACTACAAATACATTAGATGATTCCTGGAGTCACAAGGCTTATGTAGTGATTTGAAGACCATGATGGTGGGTCTTGTGATCTTAGAATACATAATCCATTGCAGTTTTGCACTTAAAAGAGTATGTGATATTTTAGTGTGTATTATAAGTATTCCTGATTGAACTAGTAGCTGAAGCATATAAATTTGACTTTAACTATTTTACATGTTGATGTTCTTATATATGCTTCCTGATTCMAATTAGTAGATATATTAACTGCACACTACTGTGTGCAGTTCTGGGCACCCCAGTATAAGAGGGACGTGGAGCTTCTSRAGAGGGTCCAGAGAAGAGCAACCARGATGATTAAGGGAATGGAACATCTCTCGTAYGAAGAGAGGCTGAGTGAGCTGGGCCTGTTTTCTCTGGAGAAGAGAAGGCTGAGAGGGGATCTGATTAACATGTATAAGTTCAGGAAGGGAGAATGCAGGGAGGAAGGGGACARGCTGTTYTCACTGGTGGCCAGCGATAGGACGAGGGGTAATGGCCAYAAGCTGGAGCACARGAAGTTCCRTCTCCAGGTGAGGAGCAACTTCTTTCCTGTGAGGGTGACAGAGCAGTGGAACAGGCTGCCCAGGGAGGYTGTGGAGTCTCCTWCTCTGGAGGTCTTCAAAACCSGCCTGGATGCCACCCTGTGCCACATGCTGTAGGTGTGCCTGCTTGAGCAGGAAGGTTGGACTAGATGATCTGTAGAGGTCCCTTCCAACCTTRAATATTCTGTGATTCTGTGATTCTGTTAAATGATTTGAAGGTGCACTCACTTCAAGTCAGAAGGATGAAATATTTAATTAAAATTMTTTTTCCTCGCACAGTGATGGTTTGCTGTGATTTTATTCTATTATATTCCTCTTCTAAGCTACAACAGTGATTTTTGGAAAGAGAAAGGAATTTATCCCTGCCATTTTCACATACAACAAGATTTGTATCTTTATACAGCTATAACCTTGGCTCCTTTGGAAATTCTGTCCCTGACAGTGTGGAGTCATAAAAGTGCTGTTTTAGTGATCACTTAAAAATTCTTCTGAAGAGTACAGTAACTTCCAGGTTGATTATGTGCCAGTTCTGTCATGAGAAGTGCTTTCCTTGTCTTTGAAACATGATGTTTCAGTCTGAAAATAATGGACTGGTTCAATTAGAAATTCCATTTCTAGGAACTTCTGATGAAAGTAGATTTGTCAAATGGACAAAGCAAGTATTTTCCAATTTAAAAATGGCTATGCAATTTTGCCAGGCCTTCTTTTACCCTTCTCTTACCATTAATATTGGTAATAATACTTCTGGAATAACATTCCCTTCTCCACCTTTGTATTGTTCATTCATTCATTCAGAGATCTTTCATTCCTCAAGGGTGATCAAATGATACCTAGAAAGTCTGGGGTACATTTTATTTACATTGTGTTTACAAACTAAATTTGTAAGGCAATGTTTGACATTATAATAAGCAGAACAACATAACCAAATACATGTCTGTTATTTTGCAGACGAGTCTTTCTGGCATTGATAGGAGAAAGGAGTCAAGGGTATTATTGATTGTGTTTTGGGTTTTTTTTAAATTATTTCCTGCTTTAGCACTCCCTCTCTGTTTTAGTTTTTTATTTTATTGTTAAAGAGATTGGAAGTGTTGTAGAGGTCCTACAGGAACTAATCAGCGGATTTTGGCAGCTGCAGTAGTATGTTTTGTGTTTTCAGTACAGATTGTAAGATATGAACAGTCTGCTAGAGTATTAATGAGCATGTCCATCATTTCTTACGTAAATGCTGCAGTTTTAAAAAATGAGTGGATGCAGTCCTCTTTATGGCCCACAACTTAGGTGGGTATGTTCTCACTATGCRTATGGGTTTTTGTGGACACAGTGTATTTTTTTTTTCCAGACATTTAAAAAGTAGCTCTAGACACATCAATTTCTGGGCATTTTCTTCAGAAGCGTTGAATCTAATTTTTAGAAGGAGCATTCAAACCTCTCATTAAAGTTAGAGGAAACTGTGCTCACTCAGTGTGACAATCAGGTCCATTCAATGTGAAAACAAAGAAATGCCAATTTAAAAACCTTGCAATGCCTTAAATTTCAATTTAGAAACCTTGTCATAAGTTTCCTGCAGTATAATGTGTTCTTTGTGTGGTCATTTGACCCTTTTAAGAGTTCTGTAACTCCTGTTATTCCTGGTTAATTCAGGAGCTTATCTCTTTCTTTTCTTAYAGGTGTTCTAAAATGCAAAAAGGACAAAGCCTATGAAGGGGGACAGCTCTGTCCTAAGTGCAGCAGCCCGAAACAGCTGCAGAAAGAAGATATTCAAAATTTGAAAGATATTTCCTGTAGAAAACCTGTCATTCAGTCCTCACTGAGGCAGAATAACAGCACTCAAGAAGAAGAAGAGAGTGACAATTACGAGCTCCCTTTGGAAGAGTTTCAGTCTTCTCCATGGAATATTACTCTGAATATGACCGATGAGCATGGCAATGTAGTGCACCTGAACTGTGAAATCAAGAAACCAACAGGATCTACCAAAATTCAGTGGAGTCAAATCCAGACTCAAGAAATTGATATAAATGCTTCAATTTCATTGGATTTTGAATGTCCAATGAATCGAGAAAACTATGAAAAATTATGGAAGCTTATAGCTTATTACAGTGAAGTGCCTGTCAAACTAGAGAGGGAGCTTATGCTCAGCAAGGAGCCTAAAGTGAGCTATCGGTACAGGCAAGGCTCGGATTATGATGCTCTCTACTACACAGGTGTTAAAGCTCAAATACTCTCTGAACCATCCTGGGTAATGCAACCTCTAATAAATATCCAATTAAACAGACGCCAAAGTACAGGGAAAAAAGTGGTACTATCTTTTTTTACTCAGTTTTCTCAGATAATTCATACCAAAGACATTAGGCAGCAGAGAAGCTGGGTAATGATAGAGCAAAATGCTAGCACAAGGGTGGCGCAGAGTGTGGTGGAAGGGTCAGAGTGTCAGCTGAGCTGCAATGTGAAAGCATCTGAAAGCCCCTTCATTCAGTGGCTCTTTCCAGATGGCACTAAATTGCAGGCACCATTTAATCAGAAAGACAGTAGGTTTTCCATTCTCAGTAGTGGCCAGCTAATAGTCAAAGGAGTGAGTTACACTGATGCTGGTCTGTATTACTGCATTGCCCAAGTGAGAGATGATGTGGACGTCATGGCTTACAGACTATTAGTGCAATCACCATCTATCCAGCCAGCTGATACAGATGTAGTGAGAGTTGAAAAAAATGTTGGAGATCCAATAGTTTTGCCTTGCAATGCAGTTGCCATTCCTGAGGCACAGCTGAGCTGGATTCTTCCAAACAGTCGTGTGCTTAATGATTTATCAAACTCATCAAAAGGATATGTGTTGAACAACGGTACTTTGCTTATTTCAAAAAGCCATGTCAGTGATAGTGGCTATTACAGATGTGTGGCTGTCAATCTGCACGGATCAGATCAGTTTGCTATAAGGGTTATGGTAAACAAAATGGTGTCTGACAGGTCGTTTAGGAGGATAAAACTAAAAAAGCGCCCGAGTTCAAAAAGTTCATCAAAACCAAGAATACGGGTAATAGAGGATGGAGAGGGATCAGGAGTAGGAGGCGTGGATGATACCACACAAAAAAAGCACCATCTGAAAGACTGGGAAATACCCTTTAAACAAAGAAGTGACAAGGTGTCAGAGACTCAAGGTAAAAAGGGGAGGAAGGGCAGAAGGAAAATGAAGATCTGGAAAGGAACTGATAGAATCCAGGAGAGCAACGTTGCAGAAGGCCGAAGAGTATTTGAATCTCGAAGGAGAATTAATATGGCAAACAAACAGATTAATCCACAGCATTGGGCTGACATTTTGGCAAAGGTCCGTGGGAAAAATCTTCCTAGAACAACAGCAAYAGCCATTTCTTTAACGACTGCACTGCCATCAGCCATGCAGAAAACAACCCCAGTCCCTCGCCTGGCCGCAAGCCCTCCTCCTGCTGCGGGGGCAGACGCTGATGTGGTGGATTCCTCTGCCGATGCATCGCCCCTGGGTGAAGAGGAGCCGCTCTCAGTCACTGTTGCCCACAGCACTAGAGCATTTTCAGCCCAATCCCTATTAACAAAATTGGAAACAGAACCCTTCTCTGACCGTAGCGCTTTAGCAACACCAGCAAGTAAATACCCTGCAGAAACCCCTATAGCAGATCCATATTCTTCTCCTGAATCTGTATCTGTGCAACTCCAAAGTCAACAGCAACCCAACGTCAAGACTGATTATTCACTTGTAGTCAAAGAAAATATCCATGCTCTCACTGAAGAACCTCCAACTAAACAATTAGTAACTAACTTCCCTAATATCCAGAGCGGTTTGCCCTCAGAAGAAAATGGAGCTACCACTGTACCTTATACATCAGAGGAAAATTCTGCTTTTGCTGAGCTGCCGCTGGATGCTACTGTCCTAGCTGAATCTCAGGTTCTAGATCAGCAAAGCATCCTGGAGACAGATGTGAAGATAGATGAAGTGAACCCTATGGGTGTAGACAGCATAATTTTCACACCTTCCAAGTTGGACAGGATAATCTCAACAGATACCAGAGCCACTACTTCTTCATCTGTTTCTCCATTTGTTACAGAAAAGAGCAGTGACATGATACACCAGCACACAGAAGTATCCACAGGTCAGATTAAAACTGCAGAGTTGGATAAAAATTATCATGCGGTCACATCCCACAGTGTGCAGAGCAGGAAAGATCAAGAGACAGCAGCAGAACATAGAAACCTACCTGCTCCAAAAATAGATCCTACATTCACTTCAACAAGCGCTCACGTTCCTCATACAAAAGCAGACGGGATACCAGTTGCTGCTTCCATCGGCAAGTTGACCACTGTGGCCACAACAACAGCTCCCTATAGAACAACTGCATCTTCTAACTTACTTGTTACTCCACATGCTAGAAAAAGGCCTTATGGGAGAAGGAGACTGAGGCCAAACAGAATCCGGCAAAGACAAAGACCCCGTCCTGTTTTAACCACAGAGAGAATGCCTATCATCCCAAGGACATCCAATGTTGAAGCTATTACCAAAAGTGTCTCGGCACCTCTTGATGGTGATCGTATAACTGATGGCAAAATGCATACAAAAGAAAAGGAACACTTGGAAGTTAGCCCTTCAGGAGTTACTGACCCAGTTGTCTTTGAGAAGGTGACCAGAATCAGACAGAGGGTCACAACTTCTCTTTCCAGGGCTACTGTTTCTCCACCTGAAACAAAGCCTGTGATAGCTCCTACTGCTTCAGAAACCTTGGCACTTCCAGTCCCTGCCCTTACCACAACCTTATCCTCCTCTGTTGAACATAACACAGTTCCTACCACCAAGTCATATGAGGCCCAGAAACCTGAGCAAAATAACATACCAACATACCACTCATTAGACCATATGTCTGAAGGAAAAGGCACTAAAGTAGATTTTGAGGTTACAGATAGTAAGACAGAACAAGGACAGTCAAGGACAACAGCTTCTCCAGAGCGTATGAGCACCTTAGAAGTATCTACGAAACCTGGTTATCCAGAATCTCAAGAAGAATCTACTCTTTTTGACTCGGAATCTGTGGCTAGTGACATCACCACTAGAGCTTTCAAGCTGATATATCCCACAGTAGCAGACTTAAGTATTCCAGTTGGGACAACGGAAGTTCTTGAGGACCCTTCAGTTTTAGAAGAGGCACAGAATCCTATAATACCTTTAAAACCACCTGCAATGACTGAGCCACCTCAGCAACAAGAAATTCTGACTTTGTCCTCTTTCAGCACAACTGAAAAGCAAACTTTTCCACTGAGAGAAACAAGTAAAATGGTTGCTATTCCTTCTCAGACTGAGACAAAAACATCTTCCCTGGATAAAACAGAATCTGTATCACATGTATTTCGTGATGATCTCATTGTGCAGACAACTGAAAAGCCTCCAACTACACCCACTGCCTTGGACCCATTTACAAAACTTGCTACTCTTTCCCCATCCATTTCAAGCACTTCACATCCATCTGTTTATTACAACACCAAGGATAGTAATGCTTTCAATCAAATAAGGTTTCTAGAGACAAAACAAGTCGACAGAGACAGTGGCAGAATGATGGTGAGCTCCAAACAGAATGCATACCTTACTCCATCCTCTAATCAAAACAGGATTAGTGTGCAGTCTAAAGAGGAGCCATTCCAAGAGACGCATAGTAGCAGGTCAAACAACAGTTTATTGCTAAATCTGAACCTTCCCCGTTCACCAGCTGGAATGATACCAAGCCTAAGACTGCCTGAGGTGCCTCCAAGGCATGTTCCAGCAAGAGGCACGGCGAAGCCTCCGTATATTATAACTCAAGGCTCGTTTCGTTATTTTATAACACACCAGCCGCTTCACTACACAAACAAGCCAGAGATAACAGCATATGCTGCACATACTACCCAGGACAAAAAACACACTGCCTCTCAAATAGGCGCAACAACCACAGCACCAGCCACTCCATTTTACAGGACAAATCCACCCACTGCAAGCAAATTTGGCAGTCAAGGTCAGAACAGATACAATATTAATACAAGATTTTTTGGCAGTAACTACCTCCCAGAAAACAGAGGTACAGCGGGGAGACAACCAAGTCAAGGGATCCCCTACCATCCCAATTCCAGAACGGTGTTCCCTCTTAATCGAACAAGGATATTCCCTCACTTAGGAGTGCATCCTAAACTGCTGGTCCCTGGTCAACAAATCCCAGAGGATGCAAATGAGAAGAAAATTGATGAGGTCTCACCTACCACGATTGCAGTGCAGAGAGCTACAGCTCTTGCAGTGCCTCCGTTGCCACACACCACAACCAGCGCATCAGCGCTGCTGCCGGCGTTGAAGACTGCCACCTCAGCCTTTGTCCCTCAGCACACCAGGCAACCTATATCCACTACAGTTCAGCCTTTTAAAAGTATCCATGATCGCCATCAGAAGGCACCATTTGTGCCTTATGTGAGTGGCGGAATGCCACACAATTCCACCATAATTCAGTCCCCCACGAGTTTCAAAACGCTGGGAGAGAAACCTAAAATTATCACAAAAGGTTCTCATGGCATAACCATCCTTGCTGAAACAGATGCTTTTATCCCTTGTGAAGCAGTAGGGGAACCCAAACCTTTTCTTACTTGGACAAAAGTCTCTACAGGTAAGACGCTTACAAATGTGTTTTTCCATGCAATTTTAGGGATACAAATACTTGGATTATCATATAGAAATGCACTACTTTTGCAGGAGTAGTCCAGAACACTGAGTAACCCTGTTAATTTAAAATACTTTTTGTCTGTTTAGTCTATTAGTGGCTAATAATTATAGATTAAGTTGTATTTCTTATAGTAAAAGAAAACCACTAGKATTTAATGCATCTGTTTTTTGTGTATCAATTTTTATGTCTATCTCCTTCAGCAAAAGGTAAAGCTAAATTATGTGAAGTTTTAATGGAAATCACAAAGAATAAAGCTTTGAAACATTCCCACACTGTGCAGATTTGCAAGTTAGTATAATTTTGCAGTAGAAATAAAGACTAATCTGAATGGTGTGCARTAACTGAAGGTATAGTATGACTCATCTGACGTAGTAGCTAGTATTAAGTAGTTTTGTTCTAATAAATCTTCCATCAGCCTTTTTCAAAGCAGTGGTGTATGTCTTAAAAGCAAAACTTTTGATGTTCTGTTTCTTTTTTTTCTCTCACCTTTCCCAGGTGCTCTAATGACAGCCCATACAAGATTACAAAGGTTTGAAGTCTTGAAAAATGGCACTTTGGTTGTCCGAAATGCTCAGCTCCAAGATCGCGGGCAGTATTTGTGCACTGTTCAGAACCTGCATGGCCTAGACAAAATGATTGTTGTCCTTTCAGTCGTAGCCCACCAGCCTAAAATTCTACTTCCCCGCTATCGAGATGTCACTGTATATTTTGGAGAGACTGTAGCAATGGAGTGTCAGGCTAGTGGGATTCCAAGCCCACATATTTCATGGATTTTCCCAGACAGGAGGATTTTGCAGAGAACTAGCACTACAGAAAGCAGGGTGATGCTCCACGAAAATCGAACCCTGTCTATCAAGCAGGCGTCCTTTTCAGACCGCGGAGTGTACAAATGCGTAGCTAGCAATGCCGCGGGGGCTGACAGCGTCGCAGTGAGGCTCCACATCGCAGCCTTGCCCCCTATCATCCAGCAGGACAAGCAGGAGAACATTTCCTTGCCCCATGGTAGCAGTGTCAACATCCACTGCACTGCCAAAGCGGCGCCTTTTCCCAGCATCCGTTGGGTGCTTTTCGATGGCACGCAGATCCGACCGTCCCAGTTTGTCAATGGGAATTTATTTGTTTTCCCCAACGGGACTCTTTACATTCGCAACGTCTCTCCCAAGGACAGCGGGAGCTACGAGTGTGTCGCGGCGAACATGGTGGGAGCCGCCAGGAGAGCAGTGCAGCTCCACGTGAGGAAGCAGGCGTCCAACGCCAAGATCACCGGGAGTTCTCCTCTGAGGACCGATGTAACGTACGGCAGCGTTCTGCGTCTGGACTGCAGCGCTTCTGGCGACCCCTGGCCTCGGATATTATGGAGACTGCCATCCAAGAGGATGATTGATTCCCTGCACAGGTAAATTACGGTCATCCGAGGTATTACACCTCCGTTGTAGCTTCAGTGGGTGTAGAGAAAAGGTCGTTTGTATCTGTACAAGTTTCATTCTTAACTTCAGTGGGTCCCTCGGTCCTTAAAGGAGGAATTTAAAATGATACCAAAAGATTCCAAATCACAACATCTTTTGCCTGAAAACATTACTRCTTTTGGAAAGGCATCTTCATATTTAAAGGATAAGTTGTCACTGTATGTTTTTTTTGCAGAGAGTCGGTAACTACAGTAGCAAGTCCAGTGACAAAATAGACACCATATGTGCTACTTGCTTCAATAACACCTGATTTCATAATTAAGAATTGCATAGGAACCTGTTTCTMCCCAAGAGAAACGGGATCATTGATCTCCATTGTACAAGTTATTGTGCGCTATCTCAGTGGAAAAATAAATCATTTTTTCTAAAGTAGCAGAGTCATTTAATACTGTTAAATAAATAAATGCTATCTTGTAATAAGTCATATTGCATATGGATACTTGAAAAAATCATCTCTCGTGTTCATGAAATAAAGCAAAATTTCTATTGTGAAGAATAGCAATAGCTGTCCTAAGAGTCTGTGCTGAAACTCAATTTCTGCTCTATAAATTATTGATTTGTCACTCTTGGAGCACTTTAGATAAGGAATATATTCACATTACAGTGCTGACTTAAAAACGGCTTTCTCAGTAGCTGAACACAATCGTACTGATAGAAAATATAATTAGGTAGCCTGTAGATATCACAGAMTCCAGAATTCATTTTGTACTTCACTGATAACAACAAAATAAGTTTGTCATTTTCTCTCTTAATCTTTGTGTGGGTTGTTCTTCAAATACCACAGTTCTTTACTTTGGAGAAAAAACCTGTGGGGCTTCTGAGTGAAGTGAATTTTGATCACCTTGTGCCATACTAAAATGGAAAGGAACAGTAGCTTTTTATCACATTGAAAAAAATCTTTTCTTCCAGATTTCAGAACTAAAGGTTTGAAATAACTGTAATAATGTTTACTAATACTGTTTATTATTGAATCAAAATGTTTTGCTTCTTTGAGTTTGCTTCTTTGAGTTTGTCCTGAATATATAAAATGCAGTACTTGAGGTTACAGAAAATAGCTAGTCCTTGTTTTAATTAAGGGCCTTGAATTAAGGTAGATCTGAAATTATAATCTGTATAGGTTTGTGTACAGTATGTCATTCAGAGATCCCATGTTTGAATGTTACTACAGAATGGTAGAGATGAAGCTCTGGAAATCTGTACATACAGATCAGAAGGGTCAAAAATAACGCATTTAAGTCTTGGAAGACGGTTGCACATTGTTTGGTGGCACACAAGCAGAATTATTTTTCATTTGCTTTGGATGGGGAATAGCTTGGACATTTCTGATCATTTAATTATCTAGCTGTAGCTAATGGTTAGTTTTTGTTCATACAGTGGGGTGGTTGTGSGTTTTTTCAGTTTACACTGAATAATTAATTCCTAAAACCTGATTTTGCAGTTCATGTCCTGTTCTCTTTCCTCACAGCAGCTTGGAGACTCGAGTCAAAGTGTTCAGCAATGGGACTTTGGTTGTCCATTCAGTCACAGATAAAGATGCGGGAGACTACTTGTGTGTGGCCCGCAATAAAATTGGGGATGACTATGTGGTCCTCAAAGTGAATGTGATGATGAAACCAGCCAAAATAGAGCATAAAAATGAGAAAAACCATAAGGTCAAGTACGGAGGGGACCTGAAAGTTGACTGCGTAGCCACAGGTCTGCCGAATCCAGAGATCTCCTGGGGTCTGCCCGATGGCAGCATGATTAACACCTTCATGCAGTCGGACGACAGCGGCAGCCGGACCAAGCGCTACGTCGTCTTCRACAACGGGACCCTGTATTTCAATGACGTTGGCCTGAGAGAGGAAGGGGACTACACCTGCTACGCGGAGAACCAGATCGGGAAGGATGAGATGAAAGTGCGCGTCAAGGTGGTGGCTGAGCCAGCAGCCATCAAGAACAAAACATAYGTTGTCATCAACGTGCCCTATGGCGATGTCGTCACCGTGGCGTGTGAAGCCAAAGGGGAGCCCACTCCCAAAGTGACGTGGCTCTCCCCCACCAACAGGCCCATTCCTGCCCTATCCGACAAATACCAGGTGTACAGGGATGGCACCCTCCTCATCCAGAAGGCTCAAAGATCTGACAGCGGCAACTACACTTGTGTTGTGCGGAACAGTGCTGGAGAAGATCGGAAAATAGTCTGGATCCAAGTTAACGTACGGCCTCCCCGAATCAATGGGCATCCCAATGCAATAACTTACGTGAGGGAGACTGCCATGAGAGACAGTCGGAAACTTATTGATTGTAAAGCTGAAGGTATCCCAGCTCCACGGGTCTTGTGGTCTTTTCCAGAGGGGGTGATCCTGCCCGCTCCCTACTATGGGAACAGGATCACCGTGCATCGCAACGGCACGTTGGACATCAAAGAGGTGAGGCAGACGGATGCAGTGCAGCTCATCTGCATTGGGCGGAATGAAGGCGGGGAAGCGAGGCTCATTGTGCAGCTCCTCATCACAGACCATGTGGAGAAACCTTCCTTCAGAGACCCTGTCACTGAAAGGATCACTGCTATTGCTGGGCACAGCATCAATCTGAACTGCTCTGTCCAGGGGAACCCTGAGCCCAGCACAAGCTGGATCATCCCCAACGGCACCGAGATCCCCAGTGGCAGCCACCTGCACAGGTTTTACCACAAGAGGGACGGGATCTTGCACATCAGTGGTCTTTCCGCCGGGGATGCAGGGACTTACCGCTGCACGGCCAGAAACCCCGGAGGTTACGTGGAAAGGGTTGTCTTCCTGAAGGTGGGGCTCAGACCAGAAATCAGCAACCAGTACAACAACCTGGTGAGCATCATTAATGGGGAAACTCTGCAGCTCCACTGCATCACCCAGCCGAACCTGCGGGCACAGATCTCCTGGACCCTGCCCAACGGGATGGTCCTGGATGCTCCGCAGGCTGTGGGTCGCTTCTCCCTGCTGGAGAACGGCTCGCTGACAGTGCGCGAGGCTTCTGTATTCGACAGAGGCTCGTACCTGTGCAAGGTGTCCACAGAGTATGGCACCTCCGTGATGAACGTGCCCGTCATAGTGATAGCCTATCCTCCCCGCATCACCAGCGAGCCCGCGCCCGTCATCTACGCCCGCCCCGGAAATTCRGTGAAACTGAACTGCATGGCCATCGGGATTCCTAAGGCAGAAATAACGTGGGAACTTCCAGACAAGTCCCACCTGACAACAGGAGCTCAGTCTCGCCTGTACGGAAACAAATTCCTCCACCCCCAGGGGTCATTAGTCATCCAGCAGTCAGCCCAAAGGGATGCCGGCTTCTATAAATGCACTGCTAAAAACATACTAGGCAGCGATTCGAAAACGACCTACGTGCACATATTCTAACACTAAAGCAAGTGCCTTTGCCTGGGTGCTGATGTCCAAGTCACTGCCAAGCAAGTGCAACAAGGAAAGTACTGTTTGCAACAGAGCCAGGAAGTCTGAGGGCAGGAAAAAGAAAAAAAGATCATACATTTTCATATATTTCCAAAATTTTATAAATTTTTCAAAATTTTCATTTTTTTCAAAATTTTTATAAAATTCATAAATTTTAGATTTTCATACAAAATGCATTGCTTTTGTGTTCAACATGATAGTACTTTCCTGCAATAGAAGGAGGCAATAGATATATTTAAACTGAGGGGGCTAGCTTGTTGGGAAAGGTCTCTGAATTGTTAAGACAATGTTTCTTCATGCTATCCAATAGCACTCGAGACCTAAAATATTCTTATTTTTGTCAATAGTCCAAAGCTATCCCTTGTTTTAACAAGCACCTTAAAATTGCCAAAGAAGTATTAACTGTAATAAATGAGCTGCAGTGATAGAAGTGCTTTAGTATTTTGTTGGAGAGAGACACTTTTCTTTATCCCCTGCAGTGCTTTTACATAATCTAGCCTTATAGAGTATGATTACTAACTTTTCTGATCATTYTTCTATCAACTCTTCAAAATCAAAGACTAATTTAGCAAATAAGAGTAATCTATTTTTAATAAAAATAAATTCAGACATTAGTTACCGTAAGATATGAACAAACCTTCTTCAGCCACTAAGGATGCTTCAGTCAAATTCATGCATTATCTATTTTATATATATTTTTAAATCAGACTATGAGACTGGAAAGGTTAACAGTGAACTTGGTCTCATTTTATAAATTATTGGTCTTTACAAGACTCTGATACATTACAATGTTTTATAATGTTAAGGTCACTATACTGTACATTTTATAATAAAAAATATTTTCCAGAAATTCTGTTTACTGTGTTTTCATTTTGCCTTGAGAAGATAGACTAGTCCAGACACTGGGTGGATAAAGTTATCTAGAAAAATACAGTGTTATACATACTTTTTTTGTCTTACTAAACATGGTTTCATAATAACTTGACACTTTTGTTACATATATTTTAGGATACATGTACACGTGTCATGATTTTCTTAAAGTCAAAAATGGTTTATTTGGTCAACATATACTCATGTGATTTATCAAGTTCATGGGTTAAATTGTTGCTACAGGAAGCTGAATATGCCCATATTTTGAATAAACAGCTACAATAATTATGAAAAATTTGTCTACTTTACAACCTAAAGATTCGCTGAGATATTCCTGATTTCTTAAAAGTTCTCACTACTCATAAATTTTATGCTTGTGTCCTAAAAATATAAGGAAAAAAAAACACTTCATTTTGACCTCCTCTATTTATTGGTTGAAATGTAAGAGGAAGTAATACAAAAAGTTCTTTCAATATTTCATTCTGTAAAAACTATGAGCATAGTGATTTCCTCACCCAAAAAATTTATGCAGTTTAGGAAACTTGGGAAAACTGCAACCTGTCACAGAAAGCCTGCTTATTTTTGCTTGATGGTAAACTGAACCAAGCTGCTTGAAGGAGAAAGCATTTCAATGGTACAAGGACAATGAATCAAACCAGGAAATTGCTAAAAAGAGAGAAGGAATGTGGATTATGTGATAGAATRTTATATAAAATCTGTTTTAAAAGATCCAGTACAGGATAAAAAGTTCTGTTCTTTAACATTATGAATAACTATGTGTTCAGAGGCCTAATTAATTAACAATTGGGTCTTTGTTTCTCCTCTGTGGTGCAAGTCCTTGGACCCTAAATCAGCAATCAGTACTCAAAGTAAGGCACGTATCTAGCTGCCGAGCAGGGTTGGTGCTGCCARCCTGTGAGCTGTGAATGAAGGAAGGGGACAAGCACTGAACCCTCTGTTCCTGCTAGAGCTCTTTGCCATAAATGGGTCAGAGAGTATATGTCTGTAGTTCCTGTACCCACTTTTATCACATTGTTTCTATAGTAGTTCTTGGAAAGTCATAATATAAATTTTAATAGTAATAGTACATCTTTTAAAAGGGTCTGCACTCAGCATTTTAGCTTTGGAATAGAAATCAATACTTCCACGTATGTGGTAATAATTTCACGTAGGTGTTAACCGAAGACTGGACAAACAAACAAGACATATTCTTGGATGCTGAATAACTTCTATGTATCTCCATCAAACAGGASTTTTTTATGTTAAATAAATAAAATATAAGCCAAAATCACTTGTTGGAAATGTTGGAATCAAATGAAGCATCTTACAATGTTTTATTGACCATCTAGAATTTTCACTAATGCCAGTGGTGAAGCTCGAGTTAGAAGCTCGAGAAATCAAAGATTTGACTCAAAATATTTTTCTTATTCAGATCAAGACTTACATGCATAATTCACTCAAAATCAGACTTAACTTTTTAAATGTATTTTAATTCCCAAGGTATTTGCCTTGTTTTACTAAAACAGGCTACCAGTGAGAGACCTATAGCACACAGTTCTCTTCTAAAATAGAGCACACCTTTCACTCAAGCAGTGATCCATCATATGTCCCTTTTTTTTTTTATATATATATATTCCTGCTCTCATGTCAGGCTCTTTTTCTGATTTTGAGAGTCACTAGGAAGTAGATTGATTACTCTTGATGTAAGAAACTTCCACAAWTTTTACTTGATAAGTCAAAACAAGTCCTGGATTGTTTCTGTGGAAATGGAAACTTGTCATTCCTTACTCTCTGTTTTGAAAATAGGGCTAAAAGTTTTGTCTGACATCATGTTTCGAGAAGCAGAGTAACAAGATGTATCATTACAACTCCTTAGATTACAAATGATGGGAGTTGTAAATACATTTTTTTTCTTTGGCCTTTGTAGAAAGAGGTTAATTGTGACCATACCTATAACACAGCTTACAGTTAATAAGGAAAATGAAGGTAAGAAYACAGGGCAGAAAGGCAAAGAAGACCATGTTGAATTACAGATATTTATGTCATCAAGATCTGATAAAATTCCTAATATAGAGAGAAACATATAAATATATATATAATAGCCAAATCAGTTATACATTTAATTTTTATCTTCAAAAGTTCGTAAAAGACAAATGAGGTACAAGAATACTGAGGAAATGCTAAAACTAATCAAATTTWAAACATTAACTCTGATAACAAGAAACATATTTAATTCATTACTAAGCAATCAATCTATGAGCATGTTTAGGATAGTACAGTGATAAGATGCCACAGCTCTGAGAGTTTCCACAGCAAACCATATGATATTATCATATAAACTTAGCCACTTTCTTACAAAGGACTAGAGGGCTAGAGTATGGGAACAGTTAGCAAGATATATCTTACCTTAGTAGAATTTTTTACATAGTCCTACAGGATTTTCTTATGTGCAAAATGTAGAAATATGATCTACATTAATCTATTACTAGATTACTAATAGAAATAGTAATAGATAACTAATCTATTACTACAGCTACAAAAAGCAGTGTAGTTAACATGAAACTGAGAATTTGAAGCACAAAGGACAGTATTACAGATCATAATGGTCTTTCTAGATGAGAGAAATGGTTGGAAATCAATAAAATTCACTCAATAAAGACAAATGAATTATATTCAGAAGGCAGAAACTGAGTATAGATAAGAAAAAAAATAGTGAGAAAGCAGTAGGAAAGGCACAAGTTAGTGTGAGGCTATTTGAAACACAGCACTGTCACTTTGAAATCTACTCGCAGATGGGCTGTGTGAAGCCCATAATAGAAATAATTACTCTCTTTCCAGCCAGGCTGAAATAGAAGCAAACTATAACAAATCCAAATTAGTTCAATGATTTTTTTTTTTTTTTTTTTTTTTTTTAGGAAAGGTAACCTATTAGGGAAAGTTAAAATGGTTTCTGGGTTTTTTTCTATTTATTTAAAACTATTCTAAAATCTTTTTTTTTTTCTAACTAAACAAAATCAAGTATTAGGCAGCTAATCAAAGTTTACTGAGGTTAGTTTGAGAAATGTGTTAACTTAGATCAAGTGAGCTGTAGGTTAGATACTAAGACAACTTTGTAACTGTAAGAATAAGCATAGTTAAACATAATATTATTTTCCTCAAGGACATTGTGAAATTCCCATCTTTGGTAGCAGTTAAAAACAGTTTAGTCAAATATCTGTTAGGAACAGTCAAGGAATTTGCTCAAAAAGGAGAGTAAAGTTCTCCAAAAAGGAGAAAACTTCTGGTTCCTTCCAGATTTACATTCGTATGTTTCTAGATATTTTTTAATGTAGAAAGCTATCAATATGACTACAGTGAAAAATAAATTTTGCACTGGTAAAAAGATTTATATGAAAATTTTAATCCATTTTTTATTCAGTCTTCATGTTAATCTGGGAGCTGTTCAGTACTTGATAGACATAGACTAACAGATTTGTTCACTTTGATCACGTCCTTATGGTGGAAAACTGGTGGTAGGACTTCTAGAAGCATCTAARTAGAAAAAAAACAGGATTCTTTTGTCACTGAAAGATTTTAAATTACAAAGGCATTTGGATATTTATTTTACCTCCCTTGGATTTTATTTTTCCTCACAAACAGAAATCATATTTTCAAATGTATATTCATTTTTTTTTTTTAGTGTGCCCAACTAACAAAAATATGCCAAAAGCCCATATACATGTATGGCTGGTATATTCATTCCCTTTATTGTTGGCAACTCAGCTTTGGTGTGTTTTGAATGATGGCATGTGGTGTAAGAGAACAATTAGCAACTCGTTTATCATCCCTCAAACACAGTTTTCTGAAAAGGATAAACAATAAGAAGTCATTGCGAATGACAGAAGTCATTCCCATTTCACAGTGGGGGGGGAAAAAAAAAAAAAAAGGAAATTGATTGTGAAAGATTATCTTGTGGCAGAAACTGGCTTGTTAGGGCTGTTGCCATTTCTTGATCTAAAGCTGAAGATTTACTTGTGTGCCCTAAAAGCTTATGTAATTCTTCCAACTATTTCAGTCGACCAAAGAAAAGATATTGCTTTTCCCTACCAACCTTTTCTTGATAATTCAAACCGGTAACTTCACTACAGAATGAATAGCTAGCATGCACATTGGTAGCTTTGGTAAATAASAAGCAGAAGCTCACCTATCATTAATTGATATAATCAATGGACTTCGCTAGCTGAAKATTCACCCAGAATATTCCTGCAGGTGTTCATTGTATGAGCCATTGCTTTCTTCTCATTCAGGAGGATGGGTTTTTTAAGAGATGTAAGAGAAAGATGGAGGCAGTGTGATGGTATTTGAGGACATTCCTGTTCCTTTGGGTTTCCAGACCTSTTTATCATTTTTTTTTCTTCTTCTTTCTTTTTAGTAGTCAAGATTTTATTTGCCTGAGAGGTAGACAGAATCAGAGAATCACACAGAATCATTGAAAATAATTGATGAGAATGATGAGAATCATTGACTAGAGATCATCTAGTCCAACCCCCCTGCTCCAGCAAGGACACCCAGAGCACGGGGCACAGGCTGGTATTCAGGTGGGTTTGGAAGACCTCCAGAGAAAGAGACTCCACAGCCTCCCTAGGCATCCTGTTCCAGGGCTCTGTCACCTGCACAGTAATGTGCTTGATTATATGGAGGTGGAACTTCATGTGTTTTAATTTCTACCCATTACCCCTTGTCCACCAAGAAGAGTTTGACCACATTCTCCGTACATTCTCCCCTCATTTATCCATGTTGTTCAGATGCCCTCTCAACCTTCTCTCCTCCAGGCTAAACAGGCTCGGTTCGCTTAGTCTTTCCTCATAAGACCACTCATGATTCTTCCTTTCCCATAGTCAATCCTATTATCATTCCTCATGTGATGAGCGTGATGCATCTGACACCTGAGGCRATGTGACAGGGAAGACACCATGACACTGGACTGCAGCTGTGTGCCACCTACTGAGGACTTCTCTGAATGTGAGGCCTCCATAAAGGGAAATGTATGTTGGCAGCGGTACAATATTACGGCTTCTTCTGTGCTCCATGGCCCCATTCATCAAGCACAGCTGGCCACAATATCAAAGAATTCCCTCACCAGCCATGTCTGGTGTGCCAGATCGCCAAGTGTGAAAGAGGCATAATTGTGTGAAGTCTCCCAGCTGCTGGGGCTGGAGATAGGAGCCAGCAGTGTGAGCCTTGACAGGAGTGTGGTTGGAATGGCATGAGCTGGAGTCAGACTGTAAAATTAAAGCAATAAGTGATGTTGTTGCATATAATTACCTCCTGAGGTGTCCCGTATTACTCAAAATGTACCTGATATCATGTGCATATCCCACAAACATCTGAATTAACCACACGACATGGGCCTCAGGGTCACCTTTACTCCAAATGTGAGTTAAAAAGCATTAAGTCTCTTACCTCAAACCGTTCTTTTTTTTTAGTTCTACCATCAATTCTCAATGAACTAACCCACTGTACTCTCATACCAAGAACCCTTCTGTGCACTTATGAGCTGCTCTGAAAAATGAATATAATAGACAAAATAAACAACATTTCCACAGAATTTTGTTTCATAACCTGGGGGTGGGAGTCGGAGAAAGGCCTGGTAATCAAGGATGAAATACTGTGAGAATCCTGTGAGTTAGCAAGCAAAACATCCTACTGAAATCAGTAAGAAAAGGCTTGGACTCCAAATGTTCTTTAAAAAAAAAAAAATCGTAACTGTTTCTTGGCAGGTTTTTTTTTTAATAGATAGGGTCCAGGAACTGTGAAGGAAATTGCAAATCTGAACCTTCTTTTAAAGGCAAAGGAATAGCTTTATGACAGAGATAGAAGACACAGGGTACCATTCTTAAGTAAAAAGGCRGTTGACAGAGAGTAGTGTTTTTCTGAAAAGCAGACACCTTGCTGACGTTGCTTCACACTGTACAGATTAGACACTGGGCTCTGCGGCTGTTTTTGAAAATCCTGCTAGCCACTTCCCCTGGCTTCTGCCAAGTCTGCATCTTTGGATATGAAAAACCTTGAAAGAACTACACCTGAGTGACTTGCTGCATATAAGTTTAGTAATAATGCTAGGGCCTGAACTCATGTACAACTTTGCTCTGAGTACATAGTTAAGTTTCCATGGCAATCTTAACAAGTGCAGTGATTTTTATAAGCAAGGGTGCAAATTTATAAACCATATGTGGGCAAAGTACCGGTCACAATTAGTTTGCCCAAAATCTGAGGAATAGTCTTAWTAAGTGGTCACAGTGACAATATTGCTATGCTATTTTTACAGTGTCCACAGAGGGTTTGTGCGTATGAAGAAATGTACATAATTACTAACGATCAATAACAGTACGTTATCATAATACCTAATTATATAATGTAACCTATAAAACTGAAAGAATTAATATGTGTTTATAATCATGACTAGACCTCATGTCTGTAATACACTGTGTTGTGTGTATGAACATCAAGATTGCTCACAATGCAGTCAGGTATGGTGGGGTAAGCCGGTCTATTACTGCTGCCAGAAAAATCCCATTTTGCTTTCCTCTTTCCTGTTTTAAATGTGTATTTCTTCCAGCTCCCTTACAACAACTATCTCCTGAGTTGATGGGACTTCTCTCTGAGTCATTCCAGATTCCAGCTCGTGAATTTGCTAAAAAGCTTACTAGGAAAAAAAAAAAAAAAAAGAAAAAAGAAAAAGAATATTTTTTTGACGACCTAGTGAGCCAAACAAGCTCATCCAGGAATGGTAACTAGTGAAAGGGAGGAGGTGTCCCATGAGTGAGAAAGAAGGTCAAAGTGAGCTGGACTGAAGAGAGGGGAAGACAAATCCTTTCTTCTGACTGCAGTGAATTATTAAGCTGGATCTGCCACTTCATCTGTTTTTGCTCTGTAAAAATAATAAAAAAACTCTTAAATTATGAGTTTTTTTTATTTTATCTGATTTATTCAACGTGCATGATTGCACGGACGATGAATGCTTTCATGCAACGTATATATGTGTGTATTTATAATCTAATATTTATTCTTCCCAATAGCATGAAAGATATGAGTAAAATATGGTAAGAAGTAAGAGCTGGTAAGAAGGAAAACACTCAAGCAAATTGTCTTTTACAATAGTTTTCACTGTTTACTTGGTTGCATATTCTTCAGACTATAAGTAAGGAGTGCTTTGAATTGACTGTGGCAACTTTTAAGGACTGGAGGAATTTATGCAGATTTTTCCCTGCATTCTGGAAGAACTGAAAATTTGCCTTCAAACAGATCATTTCCCAGATCTTCTCATAAACAGGCACAATAAAAGAAACATTAATCTATGTCCTAGTCATCTCAATACATTGAACAGGCAGTTGAACAGCCATGAAGCTAACAATAATGAGAAAAGGATGTGTTTCAATGCAAWTCATTTCCCCCTCATTAACGAGTATTTGAGTACCCTGCAAAATACTATAAAGCCCATACAAAGCCCATACAAAGGCCCACTCAGCCCTGTGAACTTATGCTGTGTCATGCCGTGCCATTATTCACAGGGTTTAGGCTCATATACATTGCCTCTTGCTGTGCTGAGGGCAAGCCACGTAAGGGGTTAAATGGAGAGAAGACATGAAATGAGACCCTCATGTAGATACTTCAGCATTAAAATCATCTACAAGAAAACATCTAGGAGACTAACGTTTAAGTTTACTTTGTTATGGGGTTTTTTTTGGTATTTTATAGGTACTTGGGTTACATGGTGCTAAGGCTTTAAAACAAAATGTGTCCTCTTGCAGTTTCTTCTTATAGCATTCAGTCCCATCCTTAAGCTGTTGGACAAAGTTTAAGAAAAAAAATAGCTTACCCAATTTGGAAAAGTACTATTATTAGAATGAAAATAATCTGGGTGATTCATAAAATATAGGAAATTCCCAGCTCATTTAAAAAAAAAAAAAAAAAAAAAAAAAAAAAAAAAAAACTCTGCTTATATAATTATATTTATAAAATTCTTAAATTAATTTTTATTTAATTGGACCCAAAGCTTAACTTTTTTTTTTTTTTTTTTTTAATATGTTTAACTTCACTTAAAACAAGGTAATTCTTTCAAGGTAATCCATAACATACTCATAATTACTCATAATATACTTATAACAATATAATAAGAAAAATCACTTGATCAGGGGATATTTACTCAGCAAAGGCTGGTTTGAACCATTTCTAATGATATATATATATATTTTTTTTTTCATACTGGTTGAAGTGTCCCACTAACCAAATTTAATTACTGAAGACCGGAGCTGTGCTTCTTGATATGATGTGGGTTTCCAATAAACTGAGTAAAGACAAAATTAGTAGTAACTAGAGGTGTTGAAACAACCCTGAAATCAAAACGTATCCCAGAGTATTTTCTCATAGTGACACAATGACCTAGGTTTTGCCTATCTTACTACACATGTAGAAGTAATTCTACTGATGTTCATAAGCCTATAGAACAAGGTATTAATATAGACGGAAATGTGAAAATTTGCTCCTAACAGGAGAGCAACCAAGAGGCCAAGGTCTGCCTCCTTTTCATCAAAATCCAAGTGGATCGTGCCAACCTAATTTTAAAGCTGTTTTCTGAGCCAAAGTGCCACTAGAGAAAATGATGGATGAGAGAGGTTTTTGCTCGTGACCAATTTCTTGTAGCCTGAATTCATTAGTGGCTTATTGCAAAATTAATACCATAGCATGCTACTCAGCAGGGCTAACCATATTATGTCCTGTTCTCGGTCTTCATCCAGATCAAATGCCCATGTAGATATGTCATGATTAACCCATGATAGCAGCTTGGATTACAAAACACATTTTGCATTCACAATTATTTTATTTAAATATGCAGATCTGGGTTACATGCACACGTGTTTAATCATCTCTCTTTCTTTAAATAGATGTGTATGTCTACTGTCTCTGATTTTATACATATATTTACTCCATATACATATATAGAGATGCACATATATACATAAGTTTATATACACTCTGCCTTTTCTATATGGTTAGATGATTAAGATACTGTAGAAATCTGCAGGAATTCGAAAGAAGAGTTTGTCCGAAATAATTTGACCTGATTAAAAAAAATAGAAGTCTCAATCTGTTTCAGRGATCATTTCTGACAATTTTGTGAATAGCTGGATATTCCACCTCATTCAGTTACCTTCCCTGACACTGAATTATCTTCCAGCACAGTTTTGAATAGTCTATCTGTTTTCCCTTTCAACTAGCACAATATATTTTGGAAATCAATGGCCCAGCTTCAGAAATTAGAGTGAAGCAGCAAATTTTGCAATGCTTTGATCATCTCAGGAATAGTCTCAACTTTGTAAGTCTTTTATCTTACATTCTGCCAGCATGACCCAAGGAAGAGAAGATGTTGTCAGTAGCACTCATCTGATCTTACTTTAATGAGATTTACAGTACATAAAGAAAAGAGATTTTTTTTAAGTCCTAGATTGACTGTCCTTTGCTTAGTAAAAATACGAATGAGCTGAGGAGCATCACACTAAAAAGATTAAATAACCAGTGGTGTACGTTTAAAATATACATTTTTAGATGATATTATTAAATAGTTTATTAAAGATACTTATTATATAAAAGGTATTTAAATTTTGTAATTGTTTATCTTCTGGGTTTCACTAAGTTTCTCTTAAAAATGCAAAGCTCTTCAACAGGAATTTTCATGGCTGCCAAAATCTACATCTAGCACAGCAAGAGAGAAACACTGTCTGTTGAACCTGAGCATCTTTGGCTGATGATGGATGTTTACACAGCACTTCCAATTCAACCTTTCCCTCAGTTTTTGTACTAATCTGCACAACATGCTGAGAAAGATAACAAGCAAGATTACAGGATACAACAGGCAAGACATGCAGAAGTCATCAAAAGAATTATTGCTGCCATAGGAGGTTGATGGAGAATAGAGGTAAGTGAATAAATATTGCTTTGTTTTATGTTGGTCTAATCCTATTGACTTTGGTGAGATTAAATAGATGAAAAAAGAAAGGAAAGATTTAGGCCTATGGTCTCAGMTGATGCATAAACATGGAACACTTTCAAGTCTTCATAACAGCTCTGCAGTGGAAAAAATTAAGAGGCTGCAGAAACCTAAGAACTCTTAGACACAGGATATCAAGATTTTTTTATAGCAGGCTGGGCTTTTTAAAGATCATTGTAGTGGCGAGACTATCCTCCTACCGATAGTTAAAGCTAGTAGGAAACATAAAGCAGTCATTATGTTTGGCACCAATTTTCAGATCACAGGACAGTAGCTGGCAGATCTTTCTGAAAGAATAGTACATAAAAAAATGAGCACTGAAAATGTTAGAATGAATTACAAGAAAAAGGAATTTGAGAGTGCAAGGTTAATAAGACTACCACCAGAATCTATTGGACTGTTTAAATTAAGTAAAAAGCCACAAGTCCTTAACTTCGAAGATTTATTTGCACACTGGTTCAAAAGAGAACTAGTTGCATATTAATTCAACAAATTACTTATACTTGTTGATGTCTGAAAATTGTATTTATATTTTCTCATTATTTTAGAACAATAGTGACATATTAAATCTTATTTATATATTAGCAGTTTGAAGAATCTTATTCAGTTGAACTGTGAAACTCTCAAATAAATAATCCAGGAACTACAGCCTCATTTACTTCTCTTCTTTTTGCAAAATATGTTATAGACCTAACAAGTAGTAAAGTCTAAATTAAGATTGACTGAAACTTTCCATTGAAAATCTCCATTTGCAGATATTTATAGCTTTACTAAATCAATTGTTTGACCTGAAACTTTCCACTAGAAGCCCTTTGCTTCTGATTCTAGATATATGATTTTATTTAGTTTCTTTGTAATCCTTAAAGGGTTTTAACTGAAAATAGCTTGGCTGTTTCCAAAACTGAAGTTAAGGAAAAAATGCACTATTTTGCCAATACGATAAGCATTTTCCAAGTATTTCATTCAACCATTTAGTGAAAACAACGATACTTGGAAGAGCATCATTCTGGGATCAAAGATCACATGTGTATATCCTCTGCTTTATTTTCTACTCTAAGCTGATTCATTCTCACCCTAAATGATTGGTTTAAGGTTAACAAATGCAATAGATTGGTTAATATGATTCTCTGCAAGAAAATGCTCAGCTTTCTGTGATACTCAGAAGAACCTAAATTTAAATTGTCATATATGCAGATATTCTGCCTCTGTCAGCAGAGGCCAAGCCTATTCATAATGTTCAAGAAAATCTCAAGTTAAAATTTATAGGGCTTTGCTCTTCGTACTGTGTATGACTAAATAAATAAATAATCATGGAAGTTCAAGATGAACCCATGTTACTACAGGAGTGTAGTCTTTAAATTATTTGATTGTGATGAATACAGTTGTATTCAAATTATGATATATTACATTACTGCTTAAGAGGTGACAACACAAGAAAATAAACAAACAAAAATCTCAATAGATATAAGGATAGCAAATATCAGATGACTAGAAATGTCCTAAGAGCGTCATGTATAAGAGTGTCATGTATAAGGTATCATGTATAAGACTTAAGATATATATGATTCAATAATTTTATTTATTATTGTTCCGCAAAATGGAATCTAATGTCAGAAGAAGAAATATAGGCTTCAGCTCTCCCAGAAAGGTGCCAATTAAACCCTATATTGCTGTCTTTTAAACTCTAGGTAGATAACAATAAGCCTAGAGAGTTTATTACATTTTTTCAGACATTTTAGAAATAATTATCTTGACAGAACAGCTCCACTAGATGACATTATGTTTTTTTTCAGGAAAATGCAACCAAATATATAGCAATTTAGTACTAATTCCTTTTTCCCTCTGCCTGACAGATTTGATTTCCAGTGGGACTGAGGGCTTGGAAATGAAGTGAAACTGCTAGAGCTATCAAATTCCTCCTATTTTATAAAAAAAAAAAAAAAAAAAAGTGCAATTGAAAAAGGAATATATTGACTGTGCCTGGACTTACCTGCTGGCCTTCACTGCAGTGGAAACCAATCTTGGTCTCCTGGTCATTCAGTTCCGACATGTGCTGGAGCATCTCAGGGGTCCTGTAGGCTTGTTTACTCATGTCTCCTTTCTACAGAAACTTGACTGTGGAGCATAAAGGTAGTTGACACACCAATACGTTGCCTTGATATGGATACAGGATGCTGGCAGGGCACACACCCAGATCTGGAAACTGGATATGTGCTTCAAAAGATTTACTTTGCCAGGTGATAACTACAGTGGTACCGTATGTTTGGTTTCTTTTCTTTCAAATTTGTTGGAATTTAGCTGCTGTTCACAGACAGTTTTAAAGACGGGAGTAAAAGTAACCTCAAACACTGTGGAGTGCTCAGTGCACAGTGTTCGGCTTATAAAGATTCTTTCTTCCACTATTGGGTAACATAGTCAAAATCTGGATATCCATATGTATCTCCTTGTCTTTTATTCTCTCTTCACTTTCAGATAATAATTATAGTGCATCATACTATTAATCTAAATATGGCTTATTAAATACAATTACCTTTAAATGATAAATTTATAGTAATAATTTATCATTATAATTATTATTTTATAATAATTATTATAAAATAATTTATATGACTTTTTTTTTCATCCTGCAACCCAAGACTCTTTCTAGTCTCACTTCCTTCACTGCATGCATTCTAGGAATTAACCTTTCCAATTTCCCCATAAAGTCAAACTACTGTGGTGCTGGGATTCCTTACRACATAGTTCCACTTCAGATCTTCAGTTGGATATCTTGACCATACATGAGATATGTATTAAAATTGAGGTTGCATTCTCACCAATTGCTTTAAAGATATAATAAAAATTATGATAAAAAGACATATTGCTGACCAAGTTCTAAATTCAGACAATCTTTTATTTTCTTTGTGGCATCCTTTGATGCAGTTTAATACTCAGCATCTTTGGGGTGTTTGAGTGTATTCATTGGATATATCAACACTAAAAAGATCTAAGCCACAGACAGCCAGAAGCTGAAAGGACTTAATGTTGCTCCCAAATTGTGGTATCACTTGGATACTTAAAACAGCCTTTCATTTACATTGCACAGCTTCCTGAACATTCATCATCCCAACAGTCCAGCCCTACTGTCAGCAATTTTTAAGTATTTGTTATTTTACACACTATGGAATCCTCTGTGCTCATCATTCATTYATTTTCAGCTGAAAGAATTCTTGGAGCTTTCATTTAAACTTGTTTTGATTTCTCCTACTGTATCTGCTGAAATAGGCATCACGTTAGGAAGTCAGTGTTTTTACTTACTGCTATAGAYGTGCTCTTGACATTATATGTCAAAATGATTAGTTTGGTTTTATAAAACTGTTTTTTTTTCCTATTTTCAAAATATAAGAAAGATTTTTAATAGCAAATATATTGACATTGATATATGTTCTTCTGTCAGGAACTGGAATAGATGTAGTCACTATGGGGTTTAAAATGCTACCACCAAGTAAGATACCTTTAGAAGAATCCTTATTGCAGTTTCCTGTGATTTGTCTTCAAGCTCATTTTAGGAAAAATGTCCAGGTTATTGTTCTTCAGAAAAAAAGTTTYAATTATTGACTCAGGCCCTGATCCAGAGGAGTATTTAATCATTTGCATAACTTTAAGTAGGTGACTAAGATACCATTGTCAAAGAGGGAACTCTCATGCATAAGTGCATTGCTGGATTGGGGCCTTAGGTGTTTTCCTTGTCATCTGCCAGAACTGGGTTTAACCCACTGTGGTGTGATAGCCTTTTGCCTGAACTATCCTTTCCTGACTTGGAAAAAATTCTCCCTCCCTCAAGCATTTCCTGGCAGAGAGGCAGCTTTTAGGTTCTTAGTACTCAGAGAAAAACTAATGCACTCCTCAGAACTAAGTTCTTTTATATCAGTCTTTTTGCTTGGTTTGTGTTAGGTTTTGTTATCATTTTGCCAACTGATCCAATAGTTTTAACAAGTTTGCTTCCTACTACTGCAAAAAAAAAAAAAAAAAAAAAAAAAAAAAAACCATATTTGGTATTGCACATCAGACATTTTTATTTAAAAGAGTGAACACATATAAAATAAGATCAGGCAAAATGAGAGCCAGAATAATTTTTTATGAGCTGATACAGCTTTACGTATAAGGGCAGACATTCTCAAACTTCAAACTGCATCTACAGAAGAATTTAGGACAAAGCCCTGACTGTTATTTTTCTGGTAGTTTTCTTATAGGATCATACCCTCCCATACCCATGGACTCGCTCTACTCTCTCACGTGTGGAACATGGAATCAGTTTCCCAGATATAAAGTGCTGGAGTTTGCCGCGTCCATTCATGATGGAAATCCTGGAAGTATATTTTTTTCTTTCCACTTAAACAATCACAAATCCTAGTAGCTCMACAGCAGCTCAGTACTACAGACATTCTTGTCTTGGGTGCTACTGGCAGCTAGGAGGTTGTTAAAAGCATCGGTGATGTAAGGCAGCTGCAGGATGTAGRGAACTATTTAATTCAGAAACAACTTTTGTGTTAATGTTTCTTGAGKGAAATTTCTCATAACTTATGGTTCACAAGAAGCCTAAGAACTGTTTAATTAGGTACAACTCAAAAAGAAATCAAGTTTGGAAGAAAAAAAAATTCCCCAAATCAGAAATCCTTCCTTATTCCCAATTTATTGCTTTTCTCTCACTGACGTTTAGTGCCTTAATGCATTTACAGGGAGCAGATTCTCTCTCAGTGTTTAATTCACCAGATTGAACTAATTAGAATAAACAAGTTTCTTTTTTTTAACTTCTTTTTTTGGGCTTTTACTTTATTTTCTTTTTTTTTTCCCATGCAGTAAGATTCCATTCTTTTATTCATCCTGAGAGTTTTCAATTTGAAAAATGAGGAGGAATAGTTTTATCAGATTTACTTATCTCTTGATAGAAACTCTTAGCCTCACAAACTGTCTTTACACTAGCTTTTTCACAAATCATTCTGAAATACACTTTCTCATTCTTTTGTGCTAGTCTGATTATTCTATCAAAAGAGAATACAAAATATTAAACAAGATTAGTCCCAGCACTTATCTCAGAAAATTCTGGTCAAATATGTACCTTTTTGATARAGACCTTTTTTTTTTTCATTTTAGATTCACTTTAAAAATGCTGTGCTATTCACTTACATGTCTATCTTACCTCATAAGTACTATATGTCATAGAATCAGATATTTTGCTAGAGTCTATGGTCTATGGCATTTTTGCTTCCAGTAAACCAAGTAGCATGTTAGCCTTGGATGATAAGCCTTTAGTAAAAAATCATTCCGTGTTTAGAAAAATTTATGTGCATTATCCTATTTCCAGCTATGCATTTCTTCTGAATCCTTAAAGTTATTCTGGTGGAGGAAAACAGCTTGTTTCACCCCTTTCTCCCTCCCTGTGTAAGCACAGGGTTTTAGGCTGTTCTCTGTGGACAGAGTTCCACATCTACCAAGAGGGATGATCTAACCCACAGCTCCAGATACCAGACACATGCAACATCCTTGTGACAGCACAACTCCAGACTCATGTGCAGTCATCAGTGAAGACTGTCTAGCCTCCCAGCAGGGTTGCACTGAAACTCACTGCTGCTCTTGGACGTCAGTTTTGAAAGAGAGGGAAAAGGCATAAAAGACTGTTTCATGCTTTCTGTATACTGGGTATACTTGGTTATTTGAGTCTTTATCTTAGAGTAGTCCTGACCTGATTAGATTTAGAATTAATCACAGAGCAGCAGTGAAGTTAGGGGGCATAGAGAGCTCCACTCGCATACTCAGCTGCAGGACGTCTGTACATCCAGCCCCCACACAGCCTCCAAACAGATCAAACACTATTATACTGCAACCAAACTAAACACCTTGGAACCTTGGATACACTTGGAAAGTGTGTCATACAAAAGGTCTTCAGATAGACAATTCATTTACTATATTAATAATACCAAACACTGCTGTATTTCCCCTTCAAAAGCAGATATTACACAAACTTKCTGTATTTTCTATATGCAGGAAAGATCCTATGAATATTGCTCTTACAGTTTGCTCACAGGTTGATAACTGRACTTAGGTATATCTTACTTTCCCATCTCTGTTTCCTGAAGTAAATKTCCTAACTTCTCTATTAGCATCATTAATGAGCTACTTTCCCTRGGACCTAATAAATATGCAATGAAACTCTGATTTGATGAGTATTTTTRGGTCACATACAAAGCCCTGACATAAAAGTAAGTGTATCCAGGAGGTCCAAATTTATTTAGGCTAACTTTGCAGTCACGGGTTTTAAGCYGGATCAGGGTCCATCTGCTCGCCCACAGTCACAGCACTGCTGTCYTCATAACATGCAGCCAGTGTGAGCTCCTTATCATGTATTCTAGCTGGTTGACCTAATGTTGGCATGTTCTTGCAGCATGATCTGGATCACGTTTGTACTCATGGGTGATGCCAGGGGGCAGACACTGGGAAGCCCAGYCCTACTCATGCAGAAAGAAGCAGCTTCTACACGAGGGAAGGAGAATTTGCTCCCCATCCCTCAAATATAATAGCTCACTTCTGTAATCATCCCGGAGTGGTTTGGCAGATTACATTTTTCTCTCTCTGTGTTTGTGGGAACCAGAAGAGGTTACCTTCCAAAGAAGCGAGACAGCAGCAATCAGCAGCTGGAAACAGCTGGCTCTCACAAAAGTCTCTGATCCACCAGCTGCTGGCTCTGATGAATATCATTCAAAAGCTGCTCTGTGCTGTTTTTGTCCACTATTCCTGAATTATTGGCCCTCCTCTATTGTTTTAATGTGTTTTCTTGGAACAAGGAATGTATGGGCACAGATACAACAAGACAGAATGAGACGCAAGTGYTCTGTATGCCTTTCGTTCTTCCACTGTGTTCTGTAAAGAAGGCTAGAAAGTCATATCTTTTAAGTGCTTAAGCCTCTGAAYACAATTGAAGGGTCAAGATGAACTCCAAGTGAAAGCAGGATAGAGGGCAGCAATTAAGTTTCACACTAAGAGTGAGAGTCAGAAACCCCAGCTGTCTTCATCAGCATCTGTTGGTCATTTGAGGAAAATCACTTTATTGACTTGGCTTTGGTAGTTCTTTAAATTTTAACTTTCTCTTTATTATACAGAGATCCTAGTCACCTCATTCAGGCCTTTAATTCTGCTACTCATGTCAAATTCATTTGTAGATGAAGTCCTGACTGTCTAAAATAGTCATGCAAAGAGAAGTAACCTTGTCTGCAGACATTCACAAAACTGAAATGTATTTAACTTGCTTGACTACTCAACAATCGTCAGAAATATTTGATGTATTATTATAAAATAGTAACTTTTCATTTGTAGATTTTCCTGTCCTAGAAGCTATATTTTGCTTTGGAAAATRAGAAAAATAAATCTTTCTCTTCTTTATTAAAATATTTTGGACAAAATGCTTTATAGCTCTCTGTTTCCAGCATAAGTTGGGCCAAGGTTATATTGCATGTGTGTTTTTCTATTAGAGGAATTCAATTCTTCACTTCAGTGCTTCACATTTTTGAATTAGATAGATTATTTTTAAAATAATGCAGTGATTAAACAATTGCAGTTGATGTGGGTTGCAGGTTTGATACGGCCGGGCAACTCCCAGCTTCCCTCACGGAGCTAAAGAAGTCACCCCATGTCACCTTTATCAGAAGGTTGAATGTTATATGATGATGGCCCAGCATGTTTGCCATCATTTTTATAAGGCCATAGCACAGGCTGCTGGTTTTCAATTGTCAAAATGTTAAGGCTAGGTGAGGCACCCAGCACAGGAAATCTTTTTAACCAAATATGAGATAGGTGTCTTCCCTCTTGTCCCTGCCAAGAGTAGTAGATAAAATTTTGTCCGTATTGAGAGAGATGAGAGTGAGCAAGACAGACAGACAGAAAGGCATCTCAGAGACAACCCCACAAAAGATCCTAACAAGCTACTGTGAGACACCCCCTGAAAAGCAGAGACAAAATCCCCCTATTAGTGACCAAAATCTAGATGCAGACCTCCTCAGGCTAAYAGAGTTTCATTTCCATCTTGTCACATGTTTTGCTTTGACCACAGTGTAAATTTTCACCCTCCTTGCTTACTCCTTTCTCCAAAACCATTGATTAATTCCCCCCCCTTTTTAATGTTAAATATTTGCAAACTTTTGTTAGTGAAATTCTAATCTCAATTATATCCATGCAACCCTTTTCTTACTCAAAAATGTTACCTCATTTTGATTCTGTAAGTCAGGTGCTACCATTTTACAACCTATTGAGTAATTCTGAAAGCTGGTTGGAAAAAGCAATTAAACAATATGGCTCTGAAATGCAGGAGAGAGATTATTTTGTTTGGGCTTTTGYTTTGTATAAAAATGAACAGTTAATGGAACTGACATGGTGAAAAGCTTTAGCGTGTGGCATGCCAATCAAGTTAGCTCAACTAATCTTGCCCTTTTGTGAGCTATATCAAATTCTGAAGTGAAGCTGTAGTCCCAGGCAGTAGATCAAAAACTGTTATCCAGGCTCCCTGTGGAAACTAGGTTGGATCCAACCCAAGATAAAGCTCCAGCTGTGCCTCCCTCTTCCTATCAGACAGGAAACTCAGAAATCTCAGTTAATCTAATCTAGCTGCAGAACTTTCATAGCTATATATAAAACGCTTTCTCTTTGCAAAGAGACCAACTTTATTAATCAACCTTGARAGGTATTATATGAGCAATTTTCTTGTTGTCTATCAAGTGTCTATGTCTTCTGCATAGCTCTAGTAATTTATAGAGATGGAACACCTGAAGTATAATACGTGAGTTACATGGTTAAGCACCCTGAAACACAGAACAGAGGTAGAGGTATTTTCCTGGCTAGACTAGTTGAGTTCTAAACTTCACTGAATTCTCCACCAGGAGAACAAGAGGAATTCTCTTTTCTCAGGAATGAAAGCAGCTACCAGAGATCAAAAGCAACAAGAAAGAGCAAGCAGTGAAACAGAACACTTTTCAAAAGAGAGAGTGAGCAGAAAGCTCTCCTCCCTCAATGTCAGATGAATGGTTTGAATTTAAAACTCCTGTTTTTAATAGAACATTTACAAAACAGAGATCTTGAGTTTAAGTTTCCCTGGACAATTCCAGTTTTGGTCCCTGAATCCAATATGCAGTGTGGCAGACATTTCACCTCCTGCTAGTGTTGTTATGTACTTCTAAAGAGTCATTTTTTCACCCTAGTGCGTGTAGCATACATGTTGTGAAAGAGAGGTTAAAATCTATATTTTTTAAACGATCTGAAAGCTTAAGTGTATTCTTCTGTTCTATTATGATYTCATTTGTTTTTAATGTGAACATTATTGACCTAACATTACACTAGGTCAAGGGACATTTCTATTTAAGGATCTCTTTAATATTCACCAGTTTTGAGGGCTGTAAAAGATATCCAGTGATTACCACAATGAGTCRTGTATTTAAATATTTAAATATCTAAATTTGGATTTAACTCCATAAAATGCAGATGTTTTTATTTATGCATACCTACATAGCTGCAAACATACATAGGCATTGGGTTTCTTTTCAATTCTATTCAAAGTATATATTTGCTTGGGACTTTTAATTATTTTTAACTGCTTGGTAATATGTTTTTAAAAGGTTCTGGAGGGAAAGAATAGGTGTTTCTATGTGCTGACATTTAGGTATATGGATTTTAGTATACAGGATAGCTAGTTTAGTTGACACTTGAATTGATTGGACAGAGAAAGGCAAAATAAGAACAATCATATATACTTTCCACATTTATTTAGGAATGATCAAAAAAAACCTTTTACCAATGATTTAATCAAAATTAATGAATAATTATTTTCTTTGCTAGTATGTTTGAAAACGCACTTTGAATATAAGCATGTATTCCCCGCAAATGGCTGAAGTCCTCAATGATTGCTCTGTAAGTGACATGCCACCAGATTTGGGTTCTTTTCCTCAACTGGAAGAGAAAAATTCTACAGTTGCTCCATCCATAGCAAGCTTCAGTTCCTTGTCTGTTAGATTTTGGGACAAACCCCTGACTTAYAAATCTGGAATCCACTGTCTGAAACAAATTCATATGAACAAAAGTTTTCTCAGATTATTCACAAATGTTACTGAACAATGAAATTCTGTGCACAGTTTGATACTGCACCCAGGACCTAATTAGTATGAAATRCTCTTAACATTTTTTACAATGTTTCACCACTTTAAATCCAACACATTGTGTTATTCCTTTGTTATGTATTTCTTTAATCTCTGTGTTCTATAAAAACTGTTCATCTAAGAAGTTGTCTCTCTTTGAGCCATTTTTGTTTTTATTTTTTACTTCTACCAAGTCTGGAGATAAAAATAACTTGAATTTGGTCAAAACAAGGGGAAGGTGAAAAAAGAGTTGTGATTCTCAGACTAATAGGATAATTCAGGCTGGAAAAGAACCATGTCAAATATCTGAGCTAGATAGTCTCCTGACTATATTGGTTACTTTAMATTCCATCAGCTAGTTTATATTCTAGAAGCCATATAATAAAAGATATAAAGATTTCCTGTGCTTCACACAGATAGCAGTCTACTGCATTTTGTAGGTTTAACCCCCAAAATTAGTGTTCATCATTTCTACATGTTGATAAGATTCCCTCTCAACCTTTTCTTCTCCTGAGAAAACAGGCCCAACTCAGTCTTTCCTCTTATGCTCCTCTCCCTTAATCATCTTGGTTGTCCTCCCTTTGCYGGACACTTTAGAAGCTCCACATTGTTCTTTTACTGGGGAGCCCAGAACTGCACACAATACTATATTCCATTTTATGGAAAAACAGCCTCAAGTTTTCCTTCATTGTCAATCATGTGGTAGATTCAAAAGGTCTCTGTGGAACACATGCTTCATTTCGTGTTTCAGATTATTTTTTTAGTGTTCCATCTCCTAGATGATCAATTTAAAAATATCAAAGGTAAAATATTTACAAGTCTTACTAATACATTGCTAAATTTGCTAATGTAAATATACATATAACAATGAAATCTCCTTTGCCTCCTCAGAACATCTTTAATATCATTATTTTTTATTTTTCTGTTTTATTTCCAGTATATCCACTTTTGACAGGACTAGTTCAAAACTAAGTTCTCACTGACGTAAAGTGTAATACACAGCTATAGGCATAGCTGCTTGTGGTCATTTTCAGGAGGTTGGTAGCACCTCTTKAAAATAATTAATTTCAATCCTTAAAGAGAAATTATGATTTTTTTATCCCTGTTCAACATCCTGTTTCAATTCATTACTTTTGTATTCCATTTGTTATGTATCTCTCTTCAACAAATAAGCATTCATCCAAAATCTAATACTGGAGAGAAGGCAATTAATAGGGAACTGAATTYATTTTTCATTCTAGCTTTCTAAGCTGTATAAGGGCTAGATACTAAAAAGAAAATCCTAAGGGGCAAATCTGAASCGTAATTGTATACTGCATGCATCATCTGCCATAAAAAAGCACCCAGGCAAGGACTATGTTATGTGCCACAGAAGTAAAGCTCTTCAATAACTACCAAGTCACAGATGGATAACTGAAGCACTGGCCATGTCAGTGCACATTTGCRAATGATGATAATTTAAGATTATTGCCATCTTCTCCTCTGATAGGAGGCTAGATGGGTCAGAAAGTTTTATTTCAAACCAGACGTCTCAGCTACTCCTCCCAAGAACATGCCTTACTCTGCCAAAAAGGAAGAAATGGAAACAGCCTTGTCAGTGAGCACGTAGAGATGGGGCTGCAGAGCAACTGCCTCTAAGGACTGGAAATCAGTTGTGAAACCTGCCTGGGCGTTGCTCTTTACTGAAAAAGGAAGAGGGAAAAGTGTTATGGCTGAGACAACAGGCAATGGAGTAAGGAGACCTATGTTTGAAGAATCCATCTGTTTCAATGAATGCATACCTGCCAATGTGTTAAAGACAAATTATGTGTGACTAGGATGAAAAAGAGACCAGAGATATGCACAAAATGTTCATGCAAGAGATCTAAAACATTCCTGAGCTTGTTTTAACTTGTATAAGTACTTTTCTACACATCCACAATGTCGTTATTGATCAGTTGACTGATTCTGTTAATAATTTTCCACAGTAAAAGAGAAGCAGCACCTGCTTAAGGAGAAGACAAGGATTTTGAGAGTGGGTAGGACACTATTCCAACAAACAAAAACAGTGACAATAAGGAACATGGATTCTTGTCTATTTATTTTGTGTCTGCAAATTAGCCTGAAAATTTCGCAACTCAAAGGACTTGAGGTGAATAGTGTTTTGGCTTTCCTTGCTTCCAACTGGTCAGGAAATACTGCCAGAAATATCACGGTAGTCTTGTGTTTCTGTTTCTACATTCAGTCTGATCCAGGAAGTACACYGGGAAGCTGAAAAACAGCTCAGTACGAGGCAGCACCTGACAGGCAAATTCAGGCATAAACATTTTATTTAACATTCATATAAATGCTATCTTTTGAGGGAAGAAAACATTCTTAATAATTTTTGTCTTTTTGAGAAGGTATGTTCAGAGCTAATTAAAAGGAAATTTATTGTCTTATATAAAAAAATGAGGCATCAGATGTGGAAGATAAATGAACACACAAGTTTTTGGGAAGTGTAAACTACATTTTTTTGTATTAAATATATTAAATATATATCCTGCAAATTTTTGTATTAAATATATTAAATATATATCCTGCAAACCATAGTAGAAGTAATGGCAATAGTAATAATAATAATAAGTTAAAACTTTGCTAAATGGTTTATTTGATTTCTATGTAAAAGTGTATGTATTCCAAGTAAAAGTGTATGTATTCCAAGATAGAAGAGTTAAACAAAAAATAAAAAGACCACATGTACAAAGGAAAAATATTCATATGTATTCCATTTATGCATCCAGTTATGTACATTCTCTACAAGAGGTGGTGTTACGGCTATATCTTCTTCATAAATATCCATGACCTTATCCTCAGATGTTAGATATCAGCTCACTAACTGCTTAATAGAGGTTTATTATTTCYGCACAAGGTGAGACTAATCACTGTAAGGCTGTGACATGAAAGCAGATCATTTAATGAAACTATTTTCAAATCAGTGGATGCATAAAATAAAGTCAAGTTAGTCTGGATCTTCAGCACTCTCTCTGGAGAGGCCCCTGTAAATAGTTACAAAACATTTCTTTTAATTCTAAACGAAAGCAAAGCTGTAATTACAAAAAGAGAATGGGAAAATGCTAAAAATTGTAATCAAATTGTTGTTTTAGGAGAAGCAGAAGCAATATTCTTTTTAGCTAGTCTATAGAACTACACAGTACATGTTAGTTTTTACTGCCTATGCATAAAATAATGGGTGGCAGATGTGAAGCATGTAAACATTTGTAACTAACTTCCCCTTTGTACCAGATGAAGGAACTTCGATTTGAGAGAGAAAGGAAATGGCCCAGAATTAGATGGGAAAAAGGACACTTCTCACTGTTAGGAAGATATGTAGAGCTGCCCACTGAGTTAAGACTAAAAAAAAAAAACCACCTTTCTGATTCTACTAGCCTTCAATGAAGAAATCAAGTTCATGAATATTCAGTTTTTGAGARTTAAGGCAAGTGACTTAGTCAAATAGTATGATACAATTCCTGTGGAGAACCTACCTCCTAATGTTTAAGGGCCAAGATGCCCATAATAGTATGATCCTAGGTGCCTACACCCTCTCCATGAACTCCACTTGGTAGTCAGGGCATACAAGYTAGTCTCTGAAAGAGTTTATATTCTTCAGTATTTTCTTCCTTCTGTGCCAGAAAAGATTTCAGAAAAGCTATGCATAGTCTAAGTAACATGGGCAGCTTTTTTTTTAGTGACGTCAAATAGCTGTCTTGATAGAATTCATATAGCAGGTCAAGTAATTAAAGGATTCACCTAAAAATGCTATTATATCACATCTTTTCATTACCTCTTAGGGTAAAACAGTCCTCCAGGGTCATGAGAAAAAATCCAGATCTGAACTGCCTTACTGGCCTCAGGGTATTGGTAGAAAATCTATACAGTCATGGAGATTTGTACTCTGTTTTCAACTTCAGACAGTTTTAAACTTAAAGTACCATGTTTGTTCTCTATTCATCAGCAATAAAACATATCAATAAACAAAAGCTGCATGGATAATCTCAGCTATCTCATGTTAATCATGCTTTGTTGGTGTCCCTACTTGAGCAGGGGGGTTGGAATATATGATCTTCAGAGTTCCCTTCCAACYTCAACCATTCTGTGTGATTCTGTGTGTATGATCACTGCTTTTCTGTACATTATATGAATCATATTAATTATTTTTTAAAATCAGGTTACTGGATAATGCTATAATTATAGTTAATGTTATAAGGTGGATTGTCTGRTAAATTTTAAAAGAGTCTAAATTTTATTGAGAAACAAAAAGCCATTGTCAAAATTACCAGAGTTCTTGTAGACATGAAGAGAGAGGCTAAAAGCAGACAGCTATTGAAAAATATATTATATCTTTTCCCTCATCTTCCATCTTTCAAAATCTTGTTCTGTGATATTTGCTGCACAACCTAAATAAACTCTCTACAGGGTCTTCAAAAGTGCATGAAATGATCTAGTGGTTAATACAAGCAGTAGCACTGTGGAAAATCAGTTAGGATTTAAGTTAATCCACAGTATTACAACTTCTTACAATTCTCTACACTGTTCCCAGACTAAGCCTATTATTAGAGCATATCTGGCTTCAAAAAACAGGAAAACATAACATTCCATCAGCTTTTTTCGTTATGGAGAACAGCTGAAAGATTATACATACATATACGAAAGGAAGAATGTTCCAATTTTGGTGGAGCTTCCAAAAGGTAAAAATTAAATCTTCTTTTCAAAACTTCATTTTAGTGAAAAGAAAAAGAACTCTTGCTCTCTCAGTCTTTTTATATCAGACTTTTTAATCCACTGGAAATTAGTTATGAAAGGAAATATTTTAAATATTTTTTCTAATACGAAAATAAGGTCTTACAGGTATTTTAAAACTTTCACAAATAAATACTTCTTTTAAGTCATTAACTAGTGGTTTTAAATGTTTAAATGGATTATTCAAATTTTGTTTTTAACTCACTCTGTTCTGTCCTCCAAATTCATTCCACTTTCAAATGAAAGCTCTCGTTTTCCCTTTATTTATTAACACTGACCATTGCAAATGTTAATATATAGAAGTCTAAATGCTGTCATGTTCTGTGCTGAACACCAGCTCAGCTTTACTGAGCCATGAATTTACATAAAAGAGACCCAAAAGCTGCTATTAGTAGTTGTTTCCAAAACATTTCAGAAGATGTTCTCAACCAAGTAGACTCCCAAGCACCAGTCTTCCTCTCCAGGCAGTACTAAGAGTTTCTTCACAGTGGATCTTCTCTGAGTCAAATTACCCTGGCAGAAACCTCACAGGGAGACAGTGAAAGGTTTTCAGATTCCCCACATTTGTGGTTCAACTGGGCACCTAAGTGAGCAGTTAAATTAAATGACCAGACCTTGTTAGACAGCATGCTAGAGGCAGTAGGCTCTGCATTCTTTAGATGCAAAGGGGAAAGCTACCTGTCCATGCACAAAAGACAAAATAAACTCATAGCAAGCTATTCTTACCACACAACAGTAACACCATATACGGTTTGTAATATATGAAAATCTAGAAGACATTTTGCTATGGCAAAAATAGAGGATTGGGAAATATTTTGCAGAAGAAAAGATATTAACAACCATGGAAAAAAAAGTGCAGTGGTAAGACAGTAAGACTCCAAATGCAATTAAGGCCTCCTGATAGTAAATGAGATGGAGGGTAATCAAAACTTTTGGGATATTAATATAAAATACTATTAAACAATGTTATTTATAATAGAAAAGAGAATAGCTGTGTTTCCCTCACAAGCTGGAGGCAGCAGGAAATTTGCCACTCATGAAAGTGCAGACACATTTCAGAGAAAGGGAGTTCTACTCTCCCTACACACTGATCATGGAGCAAACTCTTGATCAATATTTGTCCTTATTGACTTTTCTTGTTAGTGTTGACTGATTTGTTAGTGCTGTTAGTGTTTGATAGAGTCGATAGACTTGTTTGGATTTTTGGCTGATTGGTTTTAGCTTTTGTTGTAGGAGGAGGAAGAGGAGTGGTGGAGGAGAGATATAACAGAATATAGATCTGAATAGTTTAAAATCCTAAGCAACAAAGAAGGGAGACTAAATTCTGACCATATGTTGGAGATAGCACAACACCTTCCCATCTGCTCTTCCATGTCTGAATGAAGTAGAAATGTGTAATAAAAGAAACATCTGGATTAGAAAATATAATTCCCAAATTAGATCACCACAAATCAGTAGTTAATGAAACACTAGGCTCCCTCAGCCTTGGAACAAATTATTCATTTCCAAATGAAATTGTGGTGTAATTTTTTTCTCATCTGAATGGAATGTTTTGCAATAATTTTTTTTATTTCTATTTATTATTTTTTGCCATCTAAATTTTTAGTCCAGATTAAACTAGCCCAGTAAATGAATTTCATAGTACACTTCAGTGACGTTCACTTGAACAATAAGAGAGAATAAGAAAATTCCTGTCCCACTCTAGTTTTTACCACTTCAAAACTTTGAAAAGGACAGTATASTGCTTTGCATGAAAGAGAATATTTCCATTTAGCAAAAAAATATGTCAGAACAACCTTAATTTTCTCAGTTGTTTCAAACAAGCACAGTATTTCAAAAAACATGATTAAATAGAAATAGATTATGGGGGTATCAGTAAGAAGAAAAAATGTTACTGACCTAAATGTCATAGAATATATAAATTTAAAGTAAATAATTTCTTTTTCATTAAAGTAGTGACATTGGAACAGGCTGCCCGAGGAAGTGGTGGAGTCACTGTCCCTGGCAGTGTTCAAGAAATGTGTAGATGAGGCACTTCTTAGGGACATGGTTTAGCAGGCATAGTCATGATGGGTTTACAGTTGGACTTGATGGTCTTGAAGGTCTTTTCCTCATATAACGGTTCTATAATTCTATGATTCTATATTCCCCATATCAGATGTGTGCTTTAGTTGCTGATGTTCATTGAGCTTTTAATTATTCTTGAGTGGCATTTAAAATGTACTAATTTTTTTTTAAAAAAGGTTGAATGCTAATAAATTTCCCATTAACAACAAGTCTGACTTKGTGAATTCCTATAGAATGATAAATTGTTTTACCACAGAAATATTGCTGTAGAAATGTTAGTCACCTCATCACATTGAATGGATATATTTTGCATGATTTCTTCAGAGAATTGCAGAAGCCATACAAAAACTTTTCTAGTACTTATATAATCCAAAACACACCTCAAAAGGATTTTGAACCCCTTTGCCTCTAAGGCTGGCAAGCAGTCTTGCTCCAGGACCAAGGTATTCACTTTCATTCCCTCTAGCCTCACTAGCCCGATCCAGCCCAGCCCCTCAATGAGTGACTGAGCAGAAATTTCAGCCTTTAAAGTTGAATTTTATTCTTGGTCAGAAACTCAGGCTACAAGAACAGGACTGAAAAAAAAAAAAGGCAGCGTCAATCATAAGAGCTACTATGGGACAGCATATGTGGGCTGAAGGTTTCTAGAACCTTTACTGAGTTCGAGAAACAGTCAGACTGTCATTGTAACTGAGAAGCTGTCACTTTAAAGACACAGAGGCAAAGCATCTTCTTTTCTTTCTTTTTCTTTTTTTCTTTTATTCTTTTTTTTTCCTCTAAAACACGTCATCTCAGATGCTATTGGGATGAAGTAGTTGGTATTAGCCTCTGAAGAATTTCATATGTGAATTAATTAATGACACACTGAGAGCTTTTATTTGTTTGTTTCTTTTTTAAGAATTGGAGAAGAACTGCAAATTAAATTGAGGCCGGAATGCTAAGAGGCCTTATAAAAGTAGACAGAAACATTAATGAGGGATATAATGAAGGAAAATACAAAAGAAGACTGCAAAATACTTTAAAACAGGCAGTGAAATATTTTAAATATGTCAGTAATTACTCAGCTGATGGTCTTATGTCTAGAATCCACAGAACTTATTAATGTTAAATTTCTAGTATACTATAATCTATTTTATAGAAATAATATCAAATTTTGTCATATATTTGCACTTTTAAAATCTCATTGCTTGAAACCTATGATTAGTACCCATAATTAGTACACATAATCACGTTCCTGTGCATATGATTTTGATATGACAAGTAAATAAACAGATACAAAAACTCTGATGTGTACAAATAGGTGCATATACTTTTTCTTCCATTGTGGTCTTCCATGAATTTTTATCTTATAAAATCAAGTTTGTACTGAGACTTTTTGAAGTAAATGAAATGCAGTTCATATTGGCTGCAGAATTAATTACTTCATATTTAATGGTTATTACATTATTTTTTTCATCATATACATCACAATATTAATGTTTAATTGAATGTTTACATTATTCTTGCCTAATAGATAGAATGTCATAATGAGAATTAGCATTCATTTCATGAATGCATTTTTCTTTCTTCTTTCTTTTCATTCATTTCTTCATTTCTTCATTTCTTCATTTTCTTCCTTCTTCTTCTTGGTTGTTCTTTCTCTGTCTTTACCTGATCTTTCTCTTCTTTCCTCCTTGCCTCTCTCCCTCTCTCCTTCTCGTGCTTTAGAAGATCATCCATCTGATCAAGGAACTTCTAATAGAGAAAAGTTCATTCTTTAAAGAAATTCAGAGGCAGGGAATGTTTAGTGGAGAAGGCAGCTGAACAATAGTTCTTTTTTTGCTCTGAAAAACCACTTTTGCATATTCTCATACTGCTGCACTTGATGTTTCCAATCAAGATCAAGGAGTGTTTCCTACTGTTTTGGGCTTGTATTAATTATTCTGCACATCTGTTCCTCCTAARCAGAGAACACAGATGTGAATGCTTGTGCAAAAGGAAAAAGTGGGGTGGTCTGCAAGTATTTTTGATGTATACTTGCACTACTCATACAGGTAAACTACTTCTGTTTTCTCCATAACCCTTCTTAAGCTAAATGCAGTAGGGCCCAGGCTAGTCTGGTTGTCTTTCACCATCTTGGAACGCTGACCTCTGGGCTTCACATTTTTCTTATTACAACAACATTCTCCAGTGGGCAGTAACACAGATTACTTTCACTGAACTGTTACAAGGCCACTTTCTAATCTCAGCACTATAGTGAGCTGTGCTGTATATGATAAAAGCCTCCTCATAGTATTGTAATCAAATCAGAATGACTTGAYATACAAAGGAAATGAACAGAAACATATGCCTTATGTAATGGTTTCAATTGTAATTAGTTTTTCATAGATTGGATTTCAGCCACGATTCCATCTTTTTCTCCATTTTGTTGAATCCCTGTTGACATCTCAATAACTTTCTTCCATCATAGACAGGCACTTTACCCTGCCTGACTGAGTCAGTGATATTATTAGTTTTCAAGGGAGTTGCTGCATAGAAAAATGTGTGTACAGTTGACTACAAAAAGAAATAAAAGGAATTATTCTTCAGAAAATAAAGATGTGTCAAAATCAATTTGTGTACTGCTTTATCAGCTAAACTCACCCAGAGGAGATTGAATGCTCAGAGCCAATGGGGAATATTTTCCAGATCAGCATCACCCACCTGCAATAGGGGCAGATAAATTTCAGTTCTCTCTTCTGTTTGATCTATAGCAGAAACTTCAATCTTCCTGAGTTATAAGGCACTGATTACATGGTCACAGAAATTTCGAGTATTTCTTGAGTAAATGGATTTCCTCTCTTCTCTTTCCCTGCTTTTCTTTTTTCCTCTTCCATCAATTTCTAAAGATTCTTTTTTCTTCCATGTTGCAGATGAATAAAAAGGATGGACCACCAACATATCTTTTAATGCAAAAGATCCAACTGTAGACATCTATTTGTCAACTTTGAAAGTCTAAAGATGTTCCTGCCAAGCATTTGACATGAAAATCTGAAGAAAGGAGATTGAGCTGAAACAATATTCTCTTTAATTTAAATTTCATTAATGCCCCGATAAAGGCTCAAGTTGGAGCTTTAATGATCTGTGTCAGAAAGGCTGTTGGATTAATCTCATTCAATCTCCTTTACACTGTGCCTCACCAAAGGTCGAGCTGGCACCAAACCCAGCATGGTGGAGGTACTACAGGCTCAGGCTCAGCAATGAATTTCACTGTACTCAGACTCATTTGCTGAGAGGCAGCACCAGTTACTGCGAAGTCATTCTGGGTACCTTAAATAGCTCGAGCACCTTTTAGAATATTTTCCATTATGGAAGTGAGCCATGATCCAAGAGCTTTATTAATTTTGCTTTCATTCAAAAAGAAGAAACGTTGAGAGGTTGAGACTTCAAAGCCATAATGCTGTCTGGCCCATAGAGAGAGGTGAAAACAGAATCTGTTAACAATGTTACTCTTTCCTTGATATAAAATAAAATGTAAAGGGAATAGACCACCTACATACCAAAATRGCGAATATTTACATTATCAACCAGATATTGCAGTCTGACTGTGCTATAGTTTATAGGGGAGGAGCTACTCCTGTCATCTCTCAGTTAGTGCAATATTTCAACCAGCTTTCAGTACTTTCTTAAGTTTGATGTGTAAATTGTGTTTCAAAGTGTTTTGTGATTTCACACCAGCTCATTCTCAGAAATCTGTTTTATTTGGAGATATTCTTGCTTTTTGAAAGCATTGGACAATATCAGTTTGGCACAATGAAGAGGATGTTATTTTTGGCATGGTTCCTGTTACCAACAACAGGATGAGACGCAGCTATGTAGCCAAGGGATTAAACAAATCAATTCCGCTTACGTTTGAATACTAGGCCTTTGTTTAGGATGTTTTCTTACTATTTTCAGTAGTGGAAAAAGCCACCATATTCTTTTTTTAAGACAAACATTTCACAGGTGAGGTTATAACCCCAAACCTATTATAACGCTGCTGACTGTCATAGCTTATAAGATACAATATCATGCAATATTTGAAAGCTAATAAAAAGTCCTGGATTTTAAAATGATGAAAAATGGCTTGGGTATATGGCATGTTCAGAGGGAGCCGTCAGGCTCCTCTTATTACTTCCAYGCTCGTAGCCCTTCCTGTCAGTGCTTCCAGAGCCCACTTTGGAAACAGCACAAAAAAAAAAAACAGATTTTCTTTTCAAATGATCTGTGCCACTGGTTTCAGTCGAAACAAAGCCATGATAATTCACCAAAGAAGAGGCAGCTCCAGGGAAAATACAATTTCCCCCTGTCAGATCACAGGAGGATTCCGTGTGCCGCTGAGCTGGCTTTCTGTAARTGCTTCAGAAGTGATGAAGTGAGCAAACAGTGTGACAGCATCTGAGTCATGAGACCTGACCAGACCAAACTGCTCTAATAGCAATCTTAATTCCAGAAGGAAATTTCAGAATTAATTCTTTGTGTAGTCTTGCTATGCAAACATCAGGACAGAGATCACATGTTTATTTTTTTCTTTATGATTTCATTAAATCTGAGTTGTGAATAAAGTATAAAGGGCATCACTGTAGCTGGAGAAATGTTTTACTTTGTGCTCTGCAGTACTTGTTCATTTCCTTTCAGTCAGGTATACAAATTTAAAACACATGTTGCAAAGTCAAAGTAGGTAACTGAGAGATCATTTCATGCATTTCAACATGAGTAGTATTAGCTGAATTGTGTTGTTTGCTTAAGGTACTACTTGAACTGCTAATATTGACTAATTTATGAGCAATAAAACCCTGTTTGCTTGTATATGAGAGTCATACAACAAAAAAAAGTCCCTTTCTTTTTTTTTCCACTGATGATGATTCAAAGAAAAAAAAATCTATAAACATAAATATGATGGCTTATGATTAAAAATAAATCTTCAAAGGCATAAGCATAAGTAATACATGATATTGGTTCCCATTATGCCAAGAATGAGTACGTTTATTTCTATTCCCCTCCTTGTTTTATACTCAGATCTTTTAATTCCATTTTAATATTTTCTTTCCTATATATATATTTTTCTAAGTCCTGACTCTAAATATGAGTTAGCACATTTGTCATCTGCATATAAATAAAAGAGCTATCCCAGGGTTTTCCCAAGTTTTGGAGAAGTGTATCTGCACAGAATGAACACTTTCATTTCTCAAAGTGTCATGGAAAACGTTAAGATTCCAAAGTGTGAACATTGTAATCAAATCTATTTGAGAGCTTATTAAAATGTTATTAAAATATATCCTATGATTGATCAATGCTCTCATACTTATAACTGAGTCATATATAAGTAAATTACTTCTTTGTTTTTTTGACAAGCATACAAAGAAGAATTTCCGTACCGAATATTCTTCAGCTTAAAAATATCTATATTTAAACAAAAGCAAATTACAAGTGCAGAATGTGATTATTAATTCTGTGAAGGTAAATGACTTCCATATCACATAAGTCTATTGCATAATATGGTTTCAAGGCTCAGTAGAGATCTACAATAGCAGAACTAAACAAAGGTATCAAAAACAGCTCAAATTTGACAGATTGGTCACACGACACATTTAGATTTTCCACAAAACCTAAACTGCAAGGGTATCTTGACCTATAAGTTGCTCTATAATCCATTTGACTTGCTTTCTATAAATTGATATGAAGAAATAGTGTTTTTACTCATTGGCATAACTACATTCTAAAGGGTAGATTAAGAGGTTATTTTGAGAGATGGAAAAGATTGCCCACATAACTTTCCTTCRGGGCAGTCTGCATTCGATTAAACAGGATAAACTTAGAAGAAGTAAGACATAAATTAGTATGTCGCTGTGCAATTCAATTGTCAGCCAGATTGTGTACCAACACTCAAAATTTTCGGGATAAATGCTTCTCTGTTCTGTAACTTAYGTAGTGATCGTGTTGTTCTGATTTCCTGTGCAGCTTATAATGCAGTAAATAATAGAGGCTGTTAGRAAAAGCACAGGAAAGAAGGGTCATTCTCTTCCTTTCCTGTCTGCTTTCTAGCAGRCCTTACAATTGCATCCCAAGATAAGGAAAAGACAGTTACTGGGGAGGAACTTGAAGCTTAGTAGAAAATCCTGAGAGACCCATACCTTAATGTTACTTTCCACTGCACCTACCAAACCCCGTTAAAAGTGTGAGGACGTGGAAAAGTAARAACACAGGTCAGATAAGAGGTCTTCCTCTCTTTCAGGGAGGAAGGCTGTCAGTCTGTAATGATGCGTGTTAAGGCTGTCTAAAGCATTTGAGCTTACTCTCTGCAACATGTGGGCAGAGCTGTGAAACGCATATGTACAGATTGTTTGAAAAGCCTTGCATTTTACCACGTTTTGTTCTAATGAATGAACGTAAGACGCACAGAAAATAGGAATAGGAGGAAACTCAAGAGAACATTCATTCTATTCCTTGTCTGAAAGAAGGGTCATCTGTAGATAATATCATTCTCACGAGTGCCTGTCAAATGTGTTTGTTCATACATGCTTCTACCAGTTAAGACTTTACAAGCTCACCAGGTAAATTATTCCACAGCATTATCATTGTGAAGGTTTTTCCTATTGATTCACCTAGTCTCACTTTCTGCAACACAGACCCATTATTTCTTGCAGATTGCAGGTATAAAGGTGTCAGGGGAGCAGGGGAGAGGGTGGTCTTTTCTATTCCCTTTATGTACTGACAACTATGATCATTTTCCTCTCATTATTTTATTGTTCCCAAGTAAACTGCCCCTGTTCAGTGGTCCTCCTGAAACCCTTCTCTTTCCAAATTCTGATCTTGACACTGTTCTCTGGTCTGTGTCCAACGATTCAAATCCGTTAATAATTACAACAGCCCCAAAAAAACTTAGTGCTCCAGCTGAGACTTCAAGAGCTTCACATAGACCAGAAAGACCACTTAACGGGTTGTGCAGACAATATGCCTCCTGCTTTTTTTTTTTTTTTTTTTGAAACATCGTTGGCTTGCATTCAGTTTGCACTCCACAATAAGCCCACAATAAGCCCAGATCCTTTTTGCTGCATAGCTGCTACTCAGCCAGCCCTTCCCCACCCTCATTTGTAGAGACGGCTGTTCCTAATAAATACCTCAGCTGAAGAAGGCGGCCACCAGCTCCAAAGAGAAGCTTAGGGACTGCTATGCAAATGCAGACGCACAACAGAAAACCAAGCCTGACTCAAACATTGAGAAACTCATGGTTTTTCTGTACTAAGAGAAGCAGGAGACCCAATGTCTCCAAGGATGTTGTTGCAGATCAGAGAGGAGGCCCAGGGCAGACACCTTGGAACCACGGCAGCCCTGGAAGCAACTACTGAATTCACAATAGGGAAAGACGCATGGATTTGTTCTCAGTACTGGAAAAAAATTACATWATACAGTAGCATGTCAGGATAAAATGAGTATGAGGGCCTTTTGGAAAAGAGATGTAGCTCTCCCTTCTCTGAAGYTGCTGTTTTGTTCAAAGTTTATTTTCAATTCACTTACTGGTGGCAGATTTACCAGAAGAGGCTGAGAGCTTCATCCCCCTTTTCAAACACACACACAGACACACACAGAGTGGCACAGAACTGGCACAGGACACACTGCAAATAGAGTCATGAAAGACAAACTCTGTTTGCAGTTTCCTCCTATCAGCCTGTGGCCTGTCATCAGTTCTTGCCTTCCCATTAGTTCCTGTGGCTGAAGTTATTGTTTGCTAAATGTGATTCTGCCGATCTTCCCTTCACACATAATTAAAAAAATGTTTCTTGCATCATGTCAGCTTTTTTAATGATAAGCATGGAAAAGGGAGATCTGCATCTCAAACAAGAGATGAAGTATCTGTTACCACCATTTGAATTTCACTTCCCTACCCTTTTTTTTTTTCCTTCCTGCATTCAGGTATAGTTGTTTCATACTGAAGCTCGGTTCTCTCTAGAGCAGATGATAAGCAGAGATTAAGTTAAAATAAAATCTACCATTTGTCTGTATGAAGACAGAGTCATGATTTCTACCTCTTCAGAATGAATGAACTCATTCTCTTTCTGCTCATTTCATCACTCTACCTCCTCTAAGAAACTAGGGGGGCAACTAAAATGCAAGTATTTTCTGAAGCATTTCTTTTTCTTGAGCTTTGAAGCTTCTTGGCCCTTTCTATCCTACTTTAAATTTGAGATGAGCCTCTGCTAAAGAACGAGTTAGTAATTGGCCCGAGTTTTTTTCTCTGACTTAATCTTCCTGACAGGCACAAGTTCAGTGCCTCATGAAGTTCCTTATTACGGAACATCTGCTCTGTTTTGGTCAGGAGGACATCATCATGTTGATAAAGTAGCCCAGAGGAACTGCTCAGGCATGCCTTTATTGCTTACAGCAACAAAACATACCTGCTAATTTTGGCAGCAAAGGGCAATAGGTTTTCTAGAGCTCCACACTCACCGAACATGAGCAGGTTATAACAGCTCCATGAGCTTTTCAGCCTTCTCCCTGCACGTAGCAGTGGTGATAACCAGTTTCATCTATGACCATGAGGCATCTGAGCACATAATCCGCTTTTATTACTCTGTTGATGTTGAGTCTCTAAAAGGCTACTCTTTCAATGAGTAGCCTATAAGACTTTGTAGAACAGCTTTGACTACCAAATGCATGGACAGACTTTTGCATCAGATTGGGACTGCTCTTTCACAGAAGAGCCCCTGTGCCTGCAATTAATTCAGAAGATCTGGGCAGCCAGCACCYGCCATATAACATTGTCGGAGACTTCCTCAGTGGCTACAGAAATACTGCATCAGACACATTTGCTCTGACCTAGCAGAAAGCTGTGGGGCTCTCCCATGACAACTTGTACAATATCGGGAGGCGGCCTGGCCGTGTTGTTTTTTTCTTCAGTTAGTTGCTCCAGTGAACRTGAGGGAGAGAAATCACGTAGTTTTGATCTTTCTCATCCCTCTGGGGRTTGCCAAAGGTAATGGTCAGGTGCAGTTTTTACTTTTCCCATACATAGTTATACTGCTGTCTGAAAAGCAAGGATCATATTTCGAAGCCTCTTTTTTAAACACTGTGTTGGAAAGCTAGAAATATACAGAGAGTATAGAATCTCAAAGGAACTATAGCAGTTATTTTACTCGTGGAGATCATATAAATTCACTTTTTCGATTTTTCCAGCCTCTCTGCAGATCTATTGTGGGTGGGCTGTGATGTATCTAAATGAGACTAAAGGACTGAGCATCAGTGCCTGGGAATGGGGAAAAAGCATTTAATTGTGGTCATAGATCTAATGTGAGATAAAAACATGTCATTGATGTCAAGCTGGTAAAATGCTTGTAAGTTACTTTTTTTCATCAGGGAACAAGGAGTTCCACAAAATAAGTAAATTTATAATCCTGCAAGTATAAACTAGATTTGTCCAAAGCAGTCACACCACTAGCTCAGCTCTTCTGCACCACTCACCTCCTCCATCCTTCACTGCAACAGGATAATACGACTTGAACTCTGTCTCCATTTTTAAAAGCCTATAATAGCACCTTGGTATGTTGTTTGCTTTTTAATAAACCTAGATGAAGCAATGCTTAATCGAGAGTAAGACATTTCTGAATAAAATCCCCAAGAAAAGTAACTAAGGCCCAGGATGCAGCAAACAAAGTCAGGCAAAAGCAGCTCCTCCTTTTTCATGGAGCAAAACTYTCTTCACCTTGCCTGAATTCTGAAAGAAACAGTTTATTTCTTTTTCTAGATTTCCTGGCTACTAGGACTCCCTACTAGGGAAACCTACTGAGCAATTAAACCACTCCAAAAATGAATATGTTTATTGAAAAGAAACTAGTCAAGAAATCCTGGGAAGAGCTGCAGGATGGCCTCCTCACTAGCTCTGCCCTTCACAGTAGGGGAGCTAGAAGAGCTTCTCATTCTGCTAATGAAACCACAGATCTGTCTCATACTTGTCACCTAATGAAAAAGGCCCCAAGCAACCTAATTTATTTGCATTCACTAAGGAAGCTAGAGCTTTTAAAGCATGGCTGAACTGAACATCTCTTGACAAAGAAACAAACAGAAGATTTCACAGAATCACCAATTCACAGAATAGCTGAGGTTGGAAGGTATCTCTAGAGATCACCTAGTTCAAACTCTGTTCAAGCAGGGACACCTAGAGCACGTGGCACAGGATTGCRTCCAGGTGGGTTTTAAAGATCTCTGGAGGAGACTCTACAATCTCTCTGTTTCAGTGCTCTACAATTCTGTTCCAGTGCTCTACCACCCTCACAGTCAAGAAATTATTCCTCCTATGGAGATGGAACTTTCTGTGTTTWAATTTTTACCCATAAAGATTTACAGATTTACCTGTAGACCTACAGTATCTACATAATAYTGGGCAATTTCCAACAAATGCATAAGCAGCAGTTTTCAAAATTTTCCTCTAGGAAGGAAACAAGCCAGTTTTGTACTAACTTCCAGAATATTAGCTGATCTGCCTGAGAAAATGTATGTGTCTCCTGCACTAACTGCTAACCTCAAGATCTCACCCTAAAAAGAACCTTGCTATTGTATTTAAAAATTAAACAGACATGACTAATCATCAGTAAAGTCAAGAGGGCYGATCTTGTTCAAGTAAACAGTGAATGCAGATAACATGGAAGCCTATAATTCTTTTTCTGACGTAGGTTTCTTCCCCAACTACAGTTATTACTCCAGAGAGTAATTAAAGCTCCTTATTTGTAGGTAAAACACACAACAAAAAAATGATTCATACCTCAAAGCACCTATGTTTATGATGACAACAATGTTCTTGTGCTTAATAATTAATATTTTGCTTTCACCTACTAAAAGCTAGAGAAAATACCATTGCTTCCTAGAACATATTTTGAGGTTAGGAAGTGTAGTTCATTCTGAAATGTTTGGCAAGTGCTTRTTTTTCTAAAACTTCCCCCTATGCAGGGGAATAGAGAAGCATGRAGTGTTACATAGACTTTCCCTCAGTGCAAAATAAACCATGCAAAGAAATTATGTAGCACATGTAGCTGTTGCAAAATAAGCAATTGTTATATTTTGGGTTTTTTTCTGCACAAATATTGAAAAATATTGTGTTCTTTAAATGACCCTAGAGTGTTATGGTAACTGAGACCACATTCCTTCACAAGTCATCACTGTGCTTTGTTTTATTAATAATTATACTATACTGTTCGGTAAGTTACAGTAATGCTGGAAATCTGTGCCTTGCACACCATCACTGTTAGATCATCAGTTTGACAGTGAAATACCTAAAATCCCAATCCAACTCAGAAATGGTCTTTTCAGCAGACATTAAAATTACTTGGTCTTTAACCATGTCTCTCCAGCTTATCAACAGCCAAATTTTCACAGCAGATGTGTCTGCTATTTAAGACTTCTGTTTGCCAAAGTGTTTTTCTGGCTGGGATCRATCCCTTGGGTGCTGTACTGGAAAAAAATGCCAGAAAGAGGGGGATTTATACAACATTTGGATCTTTCTCACATCTTGCTCAGATTTCCTTTTTAGCTTGATCTTCTCTTCTGGATAAAGCCAAGGAAATGACAATGCAGTTAAACAATTATAAAACAAGATAGCCATGCAATGTATTTATGTAACATATGAAGTACAAAATTTCAAACACTCTGAAAGAAATTATGCTGGGGAGAAATTTGAGAGCAGACAGATTGTCCTTCGTGTTATTGTCAGCCACTGAACATCTCGATATAGAAAGCAGCTTCTGCAATAATATAGTATAATTGTTTTTTCTTTTTTAATTGAATACTACTTCAAGACCTTCTATGYTCTGTGCTAATGCTCCTTTCAAAATATTTCCATATCATTATCTTCTGCCTTGTAGCAAAGTGGTTGCAGACCTATGCAAAAGAAAAAGTGATTTGTAGTATATTGCATGGATAATTCAAAGCTTATTGATGTCAATAAGATTCTTTGCTTTGGCTTCTGTTGGTTTAGGGATCAAAAGTAGTGCTTGTGAATGCAAAATGTATATTTTAACTAGGAAAGGATGAACTACAAGCAAAATATTTGGACAAAAGAGAGAGAGGGGAGAGCAAGGCAATTATTCTTGTCTCCATTCTACTGACTGTGGAGGACTATTTCCTTTCTCAGTGTTGGTTTATAAATATCTTCACTGCTAATCTGAAAATTATAGCAGGAGAGAAAGAGAGAAAGAGAGAGAGAAAGAGAGAGAGAGAGAAAGAAAGAGAGAAAGAGAGAGAGAAAGACAGAAAGAGAGAGAGAGAGAGAGAGA
>NW_020454749.1:959151-965370 GCF_003342845.1 Nothoprocta perdicaria
GAAAGAAAGAAAAGCTAAAAACATGAAGAAATCACATACCTTCTAAGGCAATAAGCACAGTGAAGTCTTAAACACATGGTACTGTGGTTTTAGGATTTCAGTCCTATGTGCTGTCATTCCCTTTTTGATAATTCCCACAAAGTTAGTAATTTTGGACATATGAAAGCACTTTAGATCCTGGGTGTATTTGCAACCTGAATTTCCATTGTGTACTAAATTTATCTCAACATTCTTTATTGAAGACAAAAAATAACTGGACTTCTCTATCTGTTCAGCTCATCTCAATGATTCTGTTCTTTCTTTGCTTTATCTGGCCRTATTTCCTGAGACCTGTTTCACATTAAAAAGAAAACTCCCGCCTTTGGAACAGTTTTTGGAGGGCTTAAAAATTCATTCCAGCAAAGAGTCATTCAAAAGCAGATCCTTATGTGTTAATGGACTCCATCTTCCTCTTAAGAAAAGAGAGGACCATAGTATTTGTCTTTTCAGATGAGACCAGTAATACAGAATTTTCTCTCTGTGTGCATTGGAGAAAAATATAATGAGCAGTCAGCAATGCATAAATCCATTGGGATTTTTCCCTCAGCTCCACTTAAAATTTGGTGTTTTTATGATTTTAAGCCAGCATTGTTGCCCAGAGTTCTGTGGACTGATTATATATTTTGATTTTAATTGATTAATTCTCAGATTCATTGGAAGTCCATGATTGTTATAATACAAGAAAGCATAAAGATACTTATTACCTCTTCCGGGAGATTTAGTGTGTTTTTCTTCATTCTCATTTTAGCTGTCTCTGCTGAACGTCTATGCTGATGAATTGTGGGCTAGATGAACAGTGAGCTAGGTGGATCAAAAACTGGCTGAATGAAAGAGCTCAGAGAGCTCAGAGAGGTGTGATGCAATCTAATTGGAGGCCAGTAGATAGTCGTGTCCCTCAGGAATCAATACTGGGTACAATACTGTATAACATATTCATATATGTCCTAGTTGATGTGGTAGAGTGCATCTTCAGCAAGTTTTCTATGCTACAAAACTGGAAGGAGTGGCTGATGCCCAAAGGGCCTGTACTTCCATTCAGAGGGACCTCAATAGATTGGAGAAGTGGGAAGAGAGGAACCTTACAAASTTCAACAAAGGCAAGTGCCAAGTCCTGTACTTAGTGAAGAAAAACTCCATGCACTAGCACAAGCACAGGCTTTGTACCGAAGAATCTAGGGGTCCTCATGGGCCACAAGTGACCATAAGACAGTATTATGACTTTGTGGCCAAGAATGCCAATGGTATTCTGGAGTGCATTAGTGCATCTTTGCTTGTATGCCAAAGTGATTCTCCACTCCAGTCACACCTGTGTCCAAGTCTGAGCTCCCCAATACAAGAGAGATATGGAGCTATTGGAGAGAGTCTAGCAAAGGGCCATGAAGAGCGGCTGAAGCGTCTCTCTTATGAGGAAAGGCGGAGAGAGGTGGTACTGGCCAGCCTGCAGAAAAGAAGAGTGATGGAAGATCATAGCAATGTGTTTAAGTATCTGAAAATAGGATGAAAAGAGACTGGGGAGAGACTTTTTTTCAGTAGTGCCTAGTGACAAGAGAGTGGGAGTCTGTAAGTACAAACTGAAATAATAGGAAGTTCTGTCTGAATATGAGGAAAAACTTCTTTACTGTGAAGGTGACTGGTACAGATTTCCCAGAGGGGATGTGGGGTCTCCTTCCTTGGAGATGTAAAATAGCCATTTAGACAGAGTTCTGGGCAACATGCTCTGGGTAACCCTGCCTGAGCGGAGGGATTGGACTGGATGATCTCCAGAGTTGCCTGCCAGCCTCAACTTTTCTCTAAATCTTGGAACAGGAAACAAGTCCAATCTATTTGAAATTTATTTGAAAAAAAAMMAAAMMAMMAAAAAAAAACACTTTAGACTTTTACAGAAATTGTCACATGGTTTTGAATCTATGCTATACTTTTAAAAAATGTCAGGACTAGAAATGAGAATATTCTAGATTAGAAAATATAATTTATTTATACAGTGGTGTTATATAAAATCTCTTCCATTACACAATCTTTTTTTTTTTTTTAGCAGATTTGTCTGCTCTTTTCTCCTATTTTTACCATTAGGCATATGTTAGTGTCAGTCAGCCAAAGGACTTCAGCCATCTCTARTCTTGTCTGATTGTGAATAATACATGTAACCACTTCACTCTTCTATGAGCTTTACCAATTCTGAAAGGCAAAAAAAAAAAAAAAAAAAGTAAAATCAACTGTAGGATTCTTAAAACACTCTGCTCTTCATTATTTTGTAACACTTTCCTCCTAAGAAAAATAGTGTTTAAATTATACCATATTCCTTCTAATTTTCTAATATTTTGTTCCAAAGACATGGTCTTTGGCAAAATGAAGACTTTAACTTTGGTATGTGATTTAAGGGATAAAAAGAAAAGGGAAAAAAATGAGATCTGTCAAAAACAAATAAGCAAACAAACAAACATAACTAGTGTCAAATTAGTGTCAAAGCCTCCCTGTGCTACTCAATCCTTCCTTTCTGATGAGAGTACATTTAATAGTGGAATGGTTGACTTTCTACCTCAGTAACTCTTCATTTTTGAACAATGCTCGTCTCTCTGCCTATAGTAATGCAATGGAAAATGCATAAGTCATATGGAGAAGGAAACTTTATATTTCTTAGTAATTGTAGTGTAAATTGAACAAGAAATTCATGTTCAGGATGTTTCTCATGCCAACCCCTGCTAAGGTCTTCTCTCAGGGGTAAACTGGAACTACCTTGAGTGTGCTTATTTACAAGCCTTTTCTTTAAACACGATATTTGCTCAGGTTTAAATGTTGTAACATATATCATCATTCAACAGATTTTTTAAGTATTATTTATTCAGGATTTATTCAGAATTATTTGTACTTCAAGAGTTGTTGCAGGTAAATTMATCTGTTTACCATCTGATTTACCCGAATTATTAGTATATAATGAAAGTCAAATCAGCATTAAGTACATAAGATACACATAGAATGTAACTATATAAAACACAGTGRTTAATGACACCATATGACAAATTGAAATATTTTCTAACCCTAACCCAAGCCAGGAAGAGTTCACCAATCTCGAGACAACCGTTGACATTGTGATGTTTAATAACTATACAGTGAGGTATTTTTCATGTATATTTCACATGTGCCCACAAATAATTTGTATGTCTCTGTCTTYATTATTGTTTAGCAAACAGTGTTAGCATAAAGGGTAAGTATGTGTATGTATCCATCCAGAAAATCACAAACACTTATTACCTGTATAAAATTTAAGGTATGGTCTGTGGGTCACTAAAAAGCACAATATCAAGAAATAATACTTGAAATGAAGAAATCTAGAATCATCTACAAAGACAATATTCAGCAACCATAAAAACTGCATCCAGCTTTCAGTAGTGAACTAAGMTTTATTTTGTTCACACGTATTCGGAAGATAATTAGTCTTGACATCTTTCAGGCTTTTATTTTAGTATGATCTATATTCAAAGACAAGACAAAAACAAAAATTTGATGATAAGTTGAAACATATATTTTAATTTACAGAAATTGATATTTATTATGAAATGACCACAGAATTGTTTTCAGATATTTTTTAGTCAATTTCTTGTTTTGTTATAAGATAGAAGCTGACCTCATTTTCCATGCTTGGGTTGTGAAAATGGCTATATTAAACTGAAGTCAACTTGCATATCAATCTAAATTTTAAACAATCATGTGATTATACACTGGCTTACTCAATTTCACCACAATTTGCTTGCTTTCTTGGCAGAAATTGCCAGGACAAATTGATATAATAGCAATAGAGATTGTTTTTGCAATATTGCCTTTACAATCAAAATTATTACAGTCAGTAATAGAGCTTATAATAACACAAATTGCTCTTTGGCTTTATAGTAGAAAGATCATATCATGGAATGTTGGAAATTTTTCTTTTGATGAAAATCTAACTCTTCAGAAATCAAGTCAGTAATATCTGTGACTTTCTGATCTTTCATGGTTCACATCATCTAAGAGTTAATATGATGTCTGCCATTGTTATTTTAGAAGAAGTACCTAAACATGTCAAATGTTATAGAACTTCTGCACAAAAATTAAGTGAAAAAAAAAAGAGTTATATTTTATTTCCAAGTGCTTATGTTAAGATATAGTAAGGAATATGTTGAATTTTTTGTTGGTCAAAAATTTTGTCCAGATTAAAATAAAGATTTTTAATCTTTATTAGAAGAATTCATTATCACAAAACGAAATCATATACTTCATATTTTGATGGATAATGCAATGAAGTTCTTTATATGGTTTACATTTATGCAGCAGAYTGAATTATAGCACAGATTTTTTCCAGCTTTAACATTGACTGTTATATTTGTCTCTTCCAAAAGTAAATTCCGCAGTTGTCAAGAAAATGCTGTGCTTTCAGCAAAGACCTGATTTCAGAGGTAATAGATCCAGCAAAACATGCAATTCAGTTCCATGCAGCACCACACAGTGATAGTTATGTGTTTTAGCGATGTTAAACTCCCATTCCAAGGAATGTCTGTCAAAAGTCAATGTGTTGGGAGCGTGCCTGGAGACACACACATTTCAGACCAATTGGTCCCATGAGCTAAACACAAGACTTACTGTATTGCCACCTACCCCAAATCCTTCTCTATTCATATCTCCTCATTTGCGAGGAGGTGTCACTGCCATTCTCTTATTCTTCCTCAAGGTGGGGCACAGATTGTTGCCACTCTGAATGGCAACAGTGATGTCAGTGATGTCAGTTAATRCATTCAAGGACACCCATCCCCATCTCTATGTGTGCATCTGGCCCCACACCTTTGTCACTACCCCCAAAATATATGTTTCACAAGGTAGCTTTTAAGAAGCTTGAGATATTTGCAGTTTCTCAGTATATGCTCAAAACTGAATGTCTTGAATGTTTAAACATATAAAGAGTGGAACAAAGAGAGAAGAGGCCAGCAGTCCACTACATTTCTAATGTACACGCTGCTATTTTTAGCAAGATCAAAATCTATGCTCTTCAGGTTAACAACAAACATTCATACTTGTTAAAAGGAATAAAAACATTGGAATTCCAATATGTTTTTAACTAGATTTTTTTTTGGCTAGCTCTCTGCAATGCAGTGAGTGATGGAAAATCATAGCAAGCCAATGGCACTGTAACAATTTCCTCTATAGCAATGGGCTGCTATTTGACATTCTGATTCTGATCTAAAAACAGTAATATTTTGTAACCAAAACATTGTCTGAAGAGGAAAAACTTCTGTGCAGATATAGAAGAAACTGAAACTAGCGGAAACTTACCTTGGTTTTCACTCCTATGAAGCATTCTTCAGAAAAAGAAAAAAAAAGTAAGAAAGGCAAAATAAATGGCAAGAGAGAAACCATGTGCAAGATGCTGAAGAGTAATTTTATGTTAACATGATGTTAACARCTGAACAGAGGAAGGCCAGAACAAAAAATCTGGATCTTAGCTAGTAAAAACATAGGTCCAGTTCAAAATCAGTTCCTTTTAAATACAACCATAGTGAGACTGGAATAATGCAAACTCCTATATTTTCCACTTCTCTCAAAACACTCTTTGATTTTTCTTCCTAATATTTGGGTTAAAATCATAGAATCATAGAATCATAGAATGCCCAAGGTTGGAAGGGACCTCAGAGGTCATCGAGTCCAACCCCCCTGCTCACGCAGGGTCGCCTAGAGCACGTGGCACAGGGCTGCGTCCAAGCAGGTTTTGAAGACCTCCAGAGAAGGAGACTCCACAACCTCTCTGGGCAGCCTGTTCCAGAGCTCTGTCACCCTCACTGTCAAGAAATGTTTCCTTAAGTTCCTGTGGAACTTTTGGTGCCTCAGTTTGTGGCTGTTTCCTCTAGTCCTATCGCTGGCCACCACTGAAAAGAGGCCGCCCCCCTCCTCCTCACTGCCGCCCTTGAGGTATTTATACACRCTGAWCAGGTCCCCCCTCAGCCTCCTCTTCCCCAGGCTGAACAGRCCCAGCTCCCTCAGCCTTTGCTCACAGGGCAGATGTTCCAGGCCCCTGATCATCCTCGCAGCCCTGTGCTGGACTCTCTCCAGCAGCTCCACAGGTAAATAAGGTAAAAAGAATCATAGAATCATAGAATCATAGAATGCCGAAGGTTGGAAGGGACCTCAGAGGTCATCGAGTCCAACCCCCCTGCTCAC
>NW_020454749.1:965909-974466 GCF_003342845.1 Nothoprocta perdicaria
TTGGCCTTCTTGGCCACCAGGGCACACTGCTGCCTCATGGTCAACTTGTCGTCCACCATGACACCCAGGTCCCTCTCTGCGGGACTGCTCTCCAGCAGGTCCACTCCTAATCTGTACTGGTGTCCAGGGWTATTCCTCCCCAAGTGCAGGACCTTGCACTTGYCCTTGTGAATAGACTAAGATTTGCACTACTTGTATAGAGAGTTTACTGTCTTCATAACCAAAATAAAACATGATTACGGAGACAAAAAAAGGGGACAAAAGTAGACAGGCAAGAGAAGCAATCAAAAAGGATAAAGTAGAGCTCTAAGAAGTGCTCATGGGATAACATTAGGAAGTGATAAGGGTTTGATCAACCATAAAAACAACAAAAAATATACTACTGTGAAGGCTAATGAAGAAAGTAAACTTAAAAAAAAAAGCCAACAAAACCTTAGCTGTAAAGAGGAGAATATAATGGACACTGAAATCTGGAGACAAAATAGACCCTGAAATTACCTTTCTGTACTACACATTGCTCATTTTAATAAATGGATAAATTTGCCAAGATACTGAATTCCACATTGAAATAATCACTGAAAACGTACACATGATCCACTGCATAGAAAATGTAATAATAAAGATTTGCAGAGAAAATATTCAGTCTAGACTTCACTGTCCTGTAAATCAAACTAGTAAATAATTAAACACCCCAAACCAGCATGGATTTATGAAGAATAAATCTCTAAATATATACCTTCTACTTAGAATGGTAGATTAAAATCTCCAAAAGTTATAAAAGAAAGGTATTTCTGGGCACACAAAAATGAATGCAGGAGAAATATTTCCCACAAGTTAAACAAGCAAACAGAAAAAAAAAAAMCCCACTATTTCTTTGGGRTGTCTCCAGCCTGCATGAAAATATGAGTGCCACCTTGGGCCTCAACATCTAATTCTGCATAACATCAGTCTCCAGTGATCGACTCTTTTATTAGATTTGGCTATTTTACACAACTCTCAATAACAGCCAGACAGTTCTGTATAGTRTTTTTTAATTTTTGTCTTTTTTAAAAAAGCAAATTTCAAAGTGTTTATTATCATTTCCCCTTTTGACTCTAGGCTGCTACACGGATACACCACTGATGAGTGAAACCAAAACACCAGGGTGTTTTGTGGCTTGCATTAAATCACATATTGTGGACATAATAAGAAACTCTTTTTCCAGCACAAGTCGTTGCATCTCCTGTGTGCATGTTCCTACTTCTAAACTGATCAACAGCACGTATAGCACATTGCAGAGTCTGAGAGCTTTTCAGTCTGAGGCATCCAGACTCTAAGCCTTAGCTGGCTCAACGAAGGATTCAGAATGTGAAATTTGCTGGAAAGTGCCAAAATGAAGCATGTGTTTTTTGACCTACTTCAAAGAGAGAGGGGATCCCAGGAACATGTATTCATCACATGGTGGGGATCCCAGGGGCTGCTTGATGTATGAGCTGCAAGCAGGTGTGGTGAGGACCCTCTAGTAGCTCCTAACACAAATCCCAACTCCCTTGTAGAAATACCTTCCCCTTCCCAGGGCTGGGAGCCATGGCTGAGGTAACACACAAAGAACTACTTTCTCTCCTCTTTCTGGATGCTCACTAATGACTTCATATTAGTGGGTAGTTCATAATGACTTTCTTAAGAACTTAATGGAACAAGAAGTTAGGTCAGATTTGTATAGTGTGTGTGGAGACACACACATTGAACAAACTGCTAAATGGCCTGTGCTACTGGCTTTCCTGTTCCCTCTCTGGGGTTATCTTGCTATAGCATGATGGTCGACTGGGAACTTGTGCTCCTTATGCCTCCTGGGAAGTAAGGGAGAATTTGGGATATAACCCTATCAGCTACTAACAAGGCTTTTACATATGTTGGCCAGCTGGCCAGACAAGAAAATATAGCTACCYTTGGGTTCCCTGAACACAGGCAGACAGATAAATTGTATGTATGCAGCAGCAAAAACCAGACTGGTCCATGAAAAATGAACAGGATGCATGCAGTTTGTTCAGCGTATCTGGACAAGACAAGAATTGAAGTAAATATACAGATCAACTGCAAGGTGTTGAATAGCTTATCCAAAACATCCTACATCTGGCTTGCTCCACATGCAGAAGGAACCTCCAGCTGTTTGAAGGCCTGGGGCTATATTTGCAAACTAGTAGCCATGCCGTTCGAATGGAGTTCCATTGCCTGTAGTCCATGCTCACAGTCCCATGTGTATGGACTCAAAGAGAATTCAAGAATAATTCTTACATAATTCTGTCTGGCTGGACATTTTGCTTTGCTGAGTCTTAYAAGGGAGATTAATTATTAAGCACATGCTCAGACTTTTTGTCATTGTTGTTTTCTCATTTTTCTTTTATGCATTTATACATAAAATGCATGGTGCCTGGTCATTTATACCAATGGCCAGGCCCACTCCTACTCTATATGTCTTGTGTTACCTCATCAGTTCCGTTCATCAGCTCCCCAACTTTCTATTCCTCCAAGTAGATCCTTCTAGATGTTTAAGATGCTTAATACTTCTGTTCCTGCAGGGTGCAGGCTGCAAGTAGATGCAGCACTGAGAAGGAAATATAGATTTTGCCAAAATAAAGCAAATTAGACTGTTTGTACAGAGCCCTAAATAGCCCACAAACTTTTGTTTGTGGCTTTTGGGAGCTTTTGTCAAAAAGCAGGCTTTTGGGGACATGAAGGGATCAGGAGTAGTGAGCAAGTGTCAAATACCACCAACTCGCACTGCTGGCCTAAAGGAGAGAGGGGTTTTCAAGCCTTGTGTCAGGAAATGAGAAGGGGTTGAATTTGGGAGGCATATATGGTATCAGCAAGGAAAGTGATCTTTTCTCCTAGAAAAGTGGCAATCCATGACATTTGAGTACCTGGAATGAGGAAATGGTAGGAATTAAATAAAAAACACCTGATCAAGGAGGGAAGGTGATCAAGGAGATCAAAATACCTGATCAAGGAGACCTATGCTAGGTTGGAAGAGAAAAGGGACAGAATGGATTTTTGGAAGAAAAGGAGTCAAAAAATGAAAGAGATCACAAAAAAGGCCAAAATTAAGTTCCCTTCTGTTGATGTTTGTTGTCTTTTATTGAAAAACAAAATGCTTTGAAAACCAATTGGCTTCCTGCTTTTATAATGAACAACCCCCTTTAGCCCCTCTCCCTGCCCTTCACCACCTCCCCACCCCCCACCAAAAGAAAGTCCAAGAGATTGATTKTTTAGGAATGCTACGTTTAGGAATGTCCATGCCTCTGCTGTTTCATTGTCTTTTATGATCCAGCTGGACTATATCTCCCACGATGTGCAACTGTGGCTCACCAGGAGGCTCATAAATCCATTAGGTTTGTAACAAGAGAGCAAGTGGAGTTCTTGAGCAACTTTTGTTTTGGAGAATATCTGCAAGCATCCTGGTGAGTTTTAAGAGATGCTTGATATGTTTGTGGTTATGAATTTGATCTTTTAGCATGTTCATGCAGAAATAAAGGAATTCTCAGWTCACATCCCTTTCTCCTCATTTCTGGATGAAGTATATTATTAATTTCAAGAAAAGAAAGCACAGCTAGGAATGACACTAAATAAAACAGAACGAGGTAATCTAAATGTTATTCTGGACTCTGTCAAAATGACATATCTTTAAATAGAAATGTGCTACTGAAATACAGATTACTCAAGTCAGATTTAGTTTCATCAGAATCACTAAATTATGCCCTTATAAGAAAAAAAACCAACCTAGACTATTCTGCAAGAGAGAGTGCAAATGACATATATTCAGTAAAATTAAGGATGTTTCCTACAAAAATACAGTGTTTCTGAACAATTGTTGTGTTGTTAGACAAAATTCTTCCAAAAGAAGAATTTAATAAGTCAAAATTTAATAAGTTAATATTTTTGAGAGTTATTGTTAATGACAACTAGCAATTTTTAATTACATTCTGGACTTCCTGTTAGAAATACAGCTCAGCTTCTTAGCTTTCATTTATAGTAAATAAACAGATGAAAGTTAGGTTTTTGTAACTTCATTGGTCCATGAGTATTTTTATACAAATATCCAGCACTTCAAAGAATATGTAACCTCTAGCAACAGATCAAATCTCAGGTCTGGACTTTACCAAAAGTATTGCCTCTAGCTGGAGCTTTTGCACAGAGCAAAGTGTTCTGCAGAACCACCTAGGGCCTTACTTCGAGGAAGCTGGGCATATTTCAGCTATTGGGCTATAATCCTGCCAAATATTGTCTAACAGCGTTGTGCCTGGAATACAAGTAAAGCATTTTAAATACGTCCCGCTCTCCTTCTTCTAAGTGACTTTCTCTGCCATGAATCAAAAAGTTATACAAAAAAAAAGGAGAAGAAAAGCCATATTACATGCATGAATTTTTGAGATTGAAAAATGAAAGATCACTTTGTTAATTGCCAGAGTCTCTTTGTTGAACTGGATTTTTTAACATCTCTGTCTTAGTATACGTAAGTGACAACATACAATTAAGCTCCTGTTGATCAGTTTGCCAGTTTGCTTGCTACATGTTATTGCATGATAAACAAAGGTATTAAGGAATTAATTATTTCAAAACTCCCATCAAAGAAAAGAGGAAAATACTGTTCAGGTGTGCTTGACAGGTAAAAAGGAACTTCAGTATGAATGTATGAATTGTAAATAAGGAAATATATAAATACTGCCATTGTGTTGGCTGCACAGACAACTAGAAAGAGAAAAAAAGTACATAGACTAAAGCCTATTCTTTTCACATCCTTTCTTTCATCTGCAGTGCATTTCTGCGGAATTTATATAAGGTTATCCTTTTGAAACCATTTTTACCATTACATTGATATTTTTCTCTCTAGATAAAGCTATTTCATTCCGAGTGGCATTTCAACAACCCTTGTGCAGATGTTTTCAGTTTTAAATGGAGCCTTAGGCTCAAAACTGATTCACTGAAATTTCTTTCACCCTACGAAACAAGTTAATAAGTGTTACAGTGCTCATTTTACATTCTGTCACTTTATTTTTTTATAGTATTTGCATCCTCCTTATAAAAATAGTCTCATATTTTAAAATCTTAAAATTTAGTAACAATCCACTCTGACATATTTTTTTGTTTGTTTGTTTCCTGGCGTGCCATGGATCTTTCATGTTATCATCATTTTATCTGAATGGCATTAAAAGAATGACATAAAATTAATGTAGCTTGCTTTTATGCCAAACAAAATYAATGAAAGCTGTGCCATGATTGGAAACCATGTTTACTGCATCGGTATTGAAACCTAATAATTGGAGTTTAGTCTCTGCAAATGTCCTTTTGAAATATACCCGAAAATGATCTTAGCTTTTCTAATACAGTTGCATCAACTGTTCATTATGCAATTATTATTTTTATGTTGGAATTTACAGTAAAAATCAATAGGCCTTACTCTGAAATCTTGCTCATTGATCAGTCTCACAACTTCAAAATCACTCTATTTATCATTAGCAGGCCATTCAGGAGCCACACATGCACTGATTTATATACCATACATTTAATTCTGTGTAAGGTCATGTGGTCACCATTGGATTGCCCATTGCAATGTGCATTCTGGGCAATGTTTCTTGATTCCAGCTTTACTGAACTGAAATGGATTCCAAATTTGAGAGGTCGAATTTCAGATCACAATCAGAATCTTTCCTCAAATTGGAACATTCAGAGAAGTCCTATTGTGTGGAGAAAATAAAGCAAAGCCTATCTGACTTTAGTGGCAGGTGGTTTCATTTGCATCCACTCTTATGGGAGTGGAAAGGAAGGAGGCTTATGCCCTCTGATGCCTCACAGGTAGGCATGATAGAAATTATAATGTACCACATTTCTAGAGATAAACAATAGACTTTGTGCCTTGCATGTTTATTTAAAGTGGATAAGATGAGCTCACAAAGCATTAGACCGATTGGAAAAAATGATTCAATCGTTAATGACCACCCACGGTATGAGGCAATGGAGAGGCAGACATCTGTCAGGGTTAGCACAGCATTTTGGCTGGAAAATCAGGCCCTCAGAACAAGGTTTGAAGAATTTATCTGTCCCTTTCCCAGATGTCCTTTTTCCCACAGGACATTTTTGAAGAAATCAGGAAAGCAGTACACTGTGTATAGTATACTAACACTACATGCGAGCAGTAGATAAATTCTGCCATTGTGTTTAGAAGCATGTGGCATTTGCTCTCCTCTCTTCTACAAGTGTTTCATAAATTGACAAGATCAGCATTGCAAAACTGGGTTTGAACATGTCCAAGCTGTCAGTAAATAGGATTGTAAATCTGAGTATAAAAAAGCATGGGAATACGTTCAAAATACRTTCAAAAACCTACATTACAATTAACAAGTACAATGACAACAAAGTAGATGCTGCTCTTTAGATCACTATGGCACTTGAAAAATATTTGATCTAAATTATCGAGACACACAAGTTTCACAAGAAACTACCCTATAAGAATTCTCTTCTTCAGTCTCATTTTTTTTAAAGCTTTTTCTGAATTTATGATATATCAAACACAAATTGTGAATTAATTTGGGTTTTATTCTAATTGTTTCATGCAAGCTGATTCCTTCAGCTAAGTTGCAGTAATATCTGTGGGGCTGTCCATAGTGTAAAGACCTTCTTTATATTATGGAGCCTGGACTTCTAACTCGACATACTTTTCAACTGTGGTAGTTCTTTATCAGTCCCCTTTAAAGAAGTATTGAGTACAATTTGCAGGTCTTTACCAGGTTGTACCTGGTAAAGTGTTACAGGCAAGGATATCCTTAAACCYTTTACATATTATTAGGGAAAAATATGCCCTTTTTCTTCTGGGTTGGCTGAACACTAGCAGGATTTCTGTGGGTTTCACATGATGTTAAACCCAAAGTGTTGATGCCCCAGTTCCCATGACTAGAACCAGCTCAGACATGAGTAACACACTCCCTAATGGCTTTCTAGCCCATCAACTTACAGAAACAACTACCTCACCTAGCAGCACAGCATACTTTTGTCCAAACATTACTTTTTTAAAAATTAAATGACCATGGCAATTTTTGGCAGATAGGGGAGTTTTCAGAGCAAAAGCTGGACAACTTGGGAAATGCATTGCAAGATTTCCAGTAATGTTCTGCAGTCTTCCACCATTTTAAGAAAGGAATCCTTTTATATCTCACAAAGTTGGAATTAAAAGAGTTTTCACGGTGTCATATGTATTGGAAAAATATATTTGAATATTTGTTTATTTTATTTCAGAAATAAGGACTCAGATAGTAGAAATCACTATCACTTAATAAAACAAAAATCTGTGGTCCAGATCCTCTATCCTGTTACCCATTTTAGAACAGGGATCTGATGTGTCTGTATTAAACCAATCTGTATTAAACCAGTCTGTGTTTATTTCTATGCCTGCATTGGAATCTGGCATAAGACAGAAGGTTGCAGGAAAATCTAACAAGACTGAAAGGAAAACATCCCTTGAGTGCATGCAGAGCTACAGCTGTATGAAGATGAGCTTTAAGCCACTGAGCATTTAGACTGCAGTGTTTGGCTTCAACGCACTGCAAGATCTTGCCAGAAATCTGTAGGCTTRAGGACTATGTAGCCTTCCTGGGGTCATAAATGTTGTTGCAGCCTCTACATGAATACCACCAACTATAGCACTGACATCTATTATTATATTGCAGTTTTATTCAGTCCTGGGTAAGTGTTGTTCATGAGCTGACCATTTCTGATATTTTACTTTAATCTTTGTCTAACTTTTTTAAAGTTAAGTACTGTGACTTGAGATTWCTTTCTTCTGCTTTTCACATCACAAATACGCCTTAAAAAAGGCATCACTACCAACATACCTGCATGGAARGACTGTAAATTATGACCAAAAATGTCTTCCAAAACAAGAACTTACTAATGGTGTAATATCCATCCTTTCATTCCCTGCTAGAGAACGAATCAAGTTCTTATTGTCATATCAAAACAGTACATAGGATTTTCCTATTCAATTTTGGCTGGATTCATGACTACAGACAAAAGTTTTTAAATTAATACAAAATTTATAGGTTTTGTTTGCTTGTTTGCAAAGCACTAAATCAGAATCAGAGTTTATAGTGAGAACATTGGGAGTCTTGGTATCAGATTCAGTTTCTTAAACTCAACTGAATGCCAAATGCTGCAAATCTGAGATAATATAGGAGTCTCCAGGTGAGGGAGGGGTCTATTGCTGTTGTTTTGCTACAGAGGATGGGTAAAAAGTGCACAAATAGTAACTGTAAATTTCCGTAGTTCTTTGAGTTGGAATTTGGAATCGAAACAGACACTTGTAGTGATTTATAACAACAGAAAGCCTCATTAGACATGAACGGAATTTCTGGCTCCTACATCTGAGAGCCAAAAATAGGTGTTCTGTATTGGTTTAATTTTATCTCCAAGTAACAACACAAAAGGGAAATATCTGTGTAGTGAAGGAGACAAGATAATTGAATCTTTCTGGGAAAAATAGGAGAAAGAAAAAGGAAGGAAGGAAGGAAGGAAGGAAGGAAGGAAGGAA
>NW_020454749.1:974886-1018407 GCF_003342845.1 Nothoprocta perdicaria
AGAGAAGAGAAGAGAAGAGAAGAGAAGAGAAGAGAAGAGAAGAGAAGAGAAGAGAAGAGAAGAGAAGAGAAGAGAAGAGAAGAGAAGAGAAGAGAGAAGTGTTGAGGTTGGAAGGGACTTCTAGAGATCATCTAATCCATCCCCCCTGTTCAAGCAGGGACAGGGTCGCATTTCCTTTTTGGTCCTTTTCTAAAAGCAGAGACCACAGTTTGAGAGTCATGTAGATGCTTGAATATGTACTCGGTACCCAGAGAGGCTTTCAAAAGCATTCAACTAATTTTGCTGCCTTGATTTCAATTCTGAATGTACTAGGTGACTATTTGCATCTTTGCTTCTGTCTAGTTGCTGAATACCGTCAAAAATCTGCTTCTATGTGTGCATTTGCAGCTGTGTGCTTATGTCATTTTAAAAAACATTTTTCAGTGTGTAACCTTTATCTATGTGCTAGATAAGTATTGAATTTTTTAAAAAGTGATAGAGGTGAAAAGGAAAGTGAAACCTTTCAGCTTTCAATTTGCTTAGGGATTGCAAAAAATCTCCTAGTTCAAACTGCGTCTCCTGGCTTTTCTAGAATGTTCAGTCCTTGGTTCTGTGAAACCCCTCAGGCTGTCTCCAGTTCAAAGGGTTGCCCCACACAGTGTCTTGATGTTAAGACATTCCTTCAGTAATGAATCAGCCAGCTGTTTGCAAGCTTTTGATAAAAAAAAAAAACTGTTTAAAAACTGTTTTCCAGACTCGACTATTTTTTTTTAATCCTTTCTGTAGGAACTTGTGCAACTTTTATTTGGGTTAAACTTCCAACTTTAATCAGCATAGATTTCTTAGCCTCTATTTGGTTATATGGAATATTTCAATATTTAATATTGAAAGTCATACAAGTAAATAGCAGGTAAATACTTGATGCAGAAAAAAAAAAAAAGACTAATAAAAAGGATGTATTTTGTAGCTGCCTTCTCTGTTTCTCATCTGATTTTAAGTTCTTATCTTGTCTATAGTTTTGACCATTGAATTCTCTTGGTCATATGATAGCTAAAAACTTTTGTTCTGTTTTTTTGTTTGTTTGTTTGTTTTTGTTTTTGTTTGTTTTTTTTTCAAGGGTATTAAGCATTTGCATCTTCCATATCTATCACATTTTAGTGTTTGAATCCTGAGGAACCACAAAGATCAAAGCGTGTGTGCAAAATAGGCATGTTTCATCTCTGGTAAATAGTTGTTTTGAAATGACTTTTCCATCTTTCAGATTTATATGGTCATAAAGTCAAGTGCAGGATTGTAGATCTTTACTTAATTGCTATTGCAACTTGCTTTACTTTGGATCTTAAATCAGGATGCGGATATCATTCATTTAATAAAGAGGCTATGGTGCTTTTTCCAGACTAATCTTGTTATGAAGATCTGAAACTTTTCTCATTATTTGTTTTACTGTCATTCAGAGAATGAATCTGCATGTAAACATGTCATCCATAAAATTCCATGCATAGATACCATAACTCTGAAGCCTCTGAATCTTCCGATTTGAAGAGTTCACAGCTCAGACGTCAGACTTGATTGAGCACAGATGTCTATGATATCATTAAGTTCTTTGAAAGGCAGAGTATATTATTGCAGTATTAACATTAAATATGTTTCTGTTTAATATGTGCTCCTGAGACCAAATTCCTTGAGTTGTGTGTGATGTTTTTTGCAGATAAGCACAAGTTAAGAGAGTTCTGCTAGCAGTTAAAGTCTGACTTAGCCCCAAAGCCAACAAACGAAATTAATATAATTAGATAATTTGTTGTGGATGCTAATACTTTGCAAGGGTTCAAAAAGAGATCAAACAAATTTCTGGAAGAAGATTCAGTTCAAGTATGTTAGTTATAACATGCAGGAAATCCCTGATAGAGGGGATAGTGTTTTCTACTACATGTTCCCCATTTGTATACTCTTTCCTATGCATCTGTTGCTATCACAGGATACACATATAAACAGGATACGTTAGATCATCTTTAGTYTGATCCATTATGGCTGTTTGTATGTTCTCATTTACATCTTGCAGAAAGCAAAAGCAATTTGATTTTCAGCTCAACAAACTTTTCAAACATTGTGAAAACTACTGAAGGAATCTTAGGAGAGTGTAATACTCAAAACTATTGTTCTTGATACCTCAATACTAAAACCAAAATCCATAATAAAAGTCCTATGGCTTATCAATAATAAAAATGAGGTCTTGATTGCTTATCAAAAATATTAAAGAAAATAAAAATGTCACTAGTAGGGAGAAAATGTAAGTATATATTAGCGTCCAATTTGCACCCTCCAAGGAAGTGATTGTTTCGCTTGTTTCTTCTTCATCATCAGTTTTGATGTATGAATGTACTGCATTTAGTACATCCATAGCTCTCATATGCCATGATTAATCACTTGAAATTCCTCACTGTCCTGCTCCCAAGGTGTTTGAAATGTTGCTTTTCCCTGCAGTAAAAATTCAAATGTCACTAAAAAGTCAGCACTCGATCTTATTTAAAGTACTGTCACAGCTCCTCATATGTCACTGCTTCCTGAATTAACAACAAAAACAGGTCTGGAGTTTCCTGTTAAACTAGCTAAGGAAGCATTCTTGAATACTTCTCCTTCCCTTTCCTTCTGCCGCTATTACCTGAACAGATGTGAATTGTATTTGGGGACAACTGTATTCCTTACCACATCCTTTAACTACAGTTTATTTAAAATTCCTTCCTTATCTCTCTATTGTTCCTTCTAGCTTAATGCACAGCCTTCTTATAGAAAGAAACTTAATGTTAATAAAAACGTTCAATCACTTATTTACTGCCCCTCTGCAGTCCAGTAAGTGGTGAAGTGATGTGTTTTCRTAATTCATTTTAACAGCTGCATTTAAATCTAAGCACTGTTAAGATTAGTTAAAGAGATAGCAAGCCAGGACTGTGAGCGTGTTTTATGTTTACAAGAGCAATCATCATTAATTTGCTCTTCTGTAGAATCCATAGAGTTTTCAGAAATACTTAGTGTACAGAAATTTAAAAATCCAGTTACAACTATTTTAACTAACTGATTGAATTATTAAATTCAATATTCATTAAAATCAGATCTTAAAGCTCTCTTGAAACATCTCCTCAGTGATCATAACAAAAGAAAGGCACTTCTTACTGTAGATAGATCTGGAAATAAAAATTCTAGAAATCGAAAAGGAAGTCAAAATATAGTGTCTTTTGAATCTTGAATTGCTAAGTACATGCCAAAGATATATAACTCATTACTACTGTTCCCCACTAGTTACAGCAGCATAGAAATGTCAGTACGTACTGTCCTTGGTTTGTAGTACAGAAGAATTCTGTAATATTCCTATAATTATTATGAATTAGTTATTCATGCATTAATTAAGTCCTTCTACAACCTGGGTTAGGGAATATAGCATTGTACACATAAACGCATATATAAATACATATATATGGCATTATAAGTCTTTTCAAAAGTTAAAAATAACATGTATGTGAGAATGAAATCCCACTTCATTTATTTTTATAATGAACTAGCTTTGATTTTTAATTCTGAATTAAAACTATGTAAATATGATACTTACAAAATCATTCAACATTGCTAAGGAAAATAAAATACAGAACACTGCTTGTAAATATCTATACATAGAAATAGATGATGAAAAATCCTAAATAAAACAACCACAGTGTGATCCACAGAAAATTAGAGAGAATTCAATCGTATATTCAGGAAACAGAATGATAACATAGCATTTGATTATTTTATGCTTTCAAATTTATTAGCACCAACTTTTAATAATTCATAATGTGAAATAAATTATATTCTTCAGTGGTCCTCTTTCTTGGAGATAAACACAAACAGAAGGGGAGATGTAAGGCAGGAAAAGAGATTGGTCCTATGGAAAACATTTTAAAAAGATCTAAATCACATTGTGCAATTAGGGTGAAATTCAGCTACCTTTAGCCTTTTTACTTACTTTCTACACTGAGCTACAAGGTGAGGAATCTCTTTTCCCTGAGGATTTGCATTTGCATCCAATTCAGAGAGGATGAATTGTAGCCCAAAGGAGCATTTCTCTCACCATTGACCACAGAGGAGGCTGGATGTCTCATTTCCTTACATCTGAAGTTAAATGACATTGTAATTTATTTTTCTTTATATCTAATATACAGAATGAAGCAATTCTAACTAAAACAGGCAGTGCTTATCAGGTATTGAAAAAGCAGCACTTAATATACTGATAAATTAAAGATCTCCTCAATCTACTATTTCCAGTTATCTAGGGCTAGTTAACTAATTAACTACTCCCATGTAGTTTAACTTACTTTGAAAGTTCTATAGTTAAAGTTTTGTTGTGTTTGATAGCTCAAAGCATAGCTTGCTTCTCAGGTGATAAGCACAGATATTTCTCATACTGAAGAATTTGGGTGGGGATCAGATTTTCTATGAAGCTAAAAGTGATTCATATTCAGTGGGTTAATTTCAAAAGTAGTTAATCATATTTTAAAGCACTGCTGTGCTCCACTTGAATGCATGTTGCCTATGCCTGCCCTGATGGCTGCACAGATCTGTCCTACAGGGCTCCTGAATCTACTCTTAAGTTGCTCTCTCCATCTGGGCGAGCAGCAAGGCTGGCTAATGTGTGGCCTCTCAAGCTGTCCGCTTAGGTTAAGCTTGGAATAATTGCTCATGACCTCTACTAAAACAAAAAGTTACCAATTTAGTTTGTGAGTTGTGATCCAAGACAATTTTATGACCTGATGTAACTGTTGATGTCTTTTTTTTTTTTTAATATATCTCTTATTTTCATAATTTCATTCTCCTGTGTCACCTTGTTCATATCCTTAGATAAGTAGAGTATACTTAGTCATTTGGCAGCATCACTCTCATATTTTCATCAAAATAGACCTTCTCGCTTTACACAAGTAGGACTTTCTACTGACTTAACTACTGATAGCTTAAATCTGCCCATTGTAAGAGATATTTGGGTTTTATGATCCAGCTAATCAGTTACTTAAAGGAAATGCAGAAAAGAGACCTACAGATTTCATAGGGTTTCCAAATCTGTTCACTTGCATTTTAAGCAGTGCAAGAAATACTTGTAACAGTAAGCACCTTCAAAGACTTCCCTGCTCAGTTGCTTGAGTAGTCTTTGGGTTTAGATGCAAATCCTCTAAGGATCTTTYGTTATGTGTACTAATGGGTATTAAGTGCTGAATTTGCTTGCTCTAAGTTCACAGATTCACAGAATTTTCACAGTTCCTAAAAGTGTTGCCTCAAAACCTTAACATATACCTACATTGAGGACACTGCGATATAGAATCAGTAGCATATGCACCAAGTTCTATCATTTTCTATTTTTATTCTGCATAAATATACTGGCATAAATATACTGGCAATATTCTGCATAAATATACTGGCAATGGTATTTCACTCATTAAGCTACAAAATGTCCCATAAAGTTAAATTAGAAAATTTGTTTTTGGCTAAAAAGCCAATTGGCTAGGTGACTGAAAGCTAATATTGTTATAGTAACATTTCCATTACAAATTGATATAAAAACTGAGGTTTATGGAAGATTTTCCATTAGCCTGCTTTGAAATTATAAATGTAAGAAGTCTACAGTTCCCTAAATATACATCTGAAGAAAACCTCATGTTGAATATCCTACAACTCTTTTATTATTATYATTATYATTATYATTATYATTATYATTATYATTATYATTATYATTATCATTATTATTTTATTTTATTTTATTTTATTTTATTTTATTTTATTTTATTTTATTTTATTTTATTTTATTTTATTTTATTTTAAATAATGCTTTGCATACAAACTAATAGATGTACAAAACTCCTTGGGCCAGAGACTCACTGGAGAGACAGACGTCCTGTGCTTGCTGTATGCGCCACACGGCACTACCAGGACACAATGAGAGAGGTGATTCACAGCTTTGTCCTCTACACAGATGAAAAGCCTAGGAAGTATTATTTACTTGTTGTAYACCTTGCTTAAAAAGGTGATGCCTGCCCTTAAAGTTTTCAGTAATAGAAGCCCATTGGAGCTTGACCTGTTATGCAGAGATTTCATATTTCTGCTATGGTAAGAATCCTCATAGCAGGTATATTTGAAGGGCAGCTAAAAATTACTATTGACATCCTATCTTTGTAACACTTTGTGGCTATGCTCAAAGTAGTTGCCTTAACCAACATCAAAGCAGTGCTAATGATTCTGCAAGAAAAGGCAGCCAAAAATCTGAAACATTTTCTAAGCTTGCATTAGCAACACTGGAAGGAAACTCCTACAGGTAGAATTAACTTTCTGAAACAAACTTTGCGTTTCTTAGCTATTGGAGGTCAAGTGTAGCAATAAGAGAGGAGGGAGCAGTACTGGAATTAGAACAAGTATCCCTTAAGGAAAATCTCAAGAAAAAAAAAGAAAGCTGAACTTTTCAACTGTTAAGTATTCCCTGCAAATAAAGCTGCCTAATTCTGCCCAGCTGGAAGACAGTTATGCAAGTGCATCTTTTGTTAATACTGCTCACTAAGCTTATTTTTCCAGTGTAGCATTTAACGTTAATTGACATTAGGTTTTAAAATGCCTACAGTGGAAAGAAAAAAGATTAAAAGAAAAGTGTTCCCAGGACTTGCAAAATGTAGCCTTTTAAAATCATAAGGAAAAAAAAATGATGGAAAGCTTAGCAAATTTTCTGCATGGTCTGTGTAGGTTATATAGTTCTGTTCATCTCCTGTGGGGAGATGAAGACCATTCTAGTCTAAGGGAATCTTTGGCTTAGTCTGAAAGACTTTTTGTCTCTTCAAAAGCAGATGCAAGCAGATTTGTTAAGCAGAAATTCTTGGTAGAAGGAATAAGGCTGCTAGTAGAGCATAAACTCAAGCGCAAAGGAAAGAAACTGCCACTGAAGTGTGGAAAGGTRGAAAGCACCACGGAGCTAATGATGGCTTCTTGGCTAGTGCAGTCCTTCAGGCACTTCCAAAAGCAGCCAGCACATAGACCAGAGTGACATTCGTCCCTTCATTCTGCACATGAAATGCCCTATCCTGCTCTGGGAGACAGCTCTAATGGCAAGTGATGCCACAAATTTTCATTTACATGGTAGTACAGCACTGGAAGATAATACCCAAAGTTGTTCACTGGCAATTTTCAAGATTTCAGTTGAGGAAGTAATGTCTGACCTCACATAGTGCTAGATGTAGCAGTATGGTGGTCTAGAAGTCCAACTGGAGGTTCCTTCCAACTAATTTCATGATTCAGCAAGACGATGAGATGCTCTTGCTTCCAAAACATCTGAAGCAAGAGGAAGACACACTTTAAAGGTTTGATATTACACAGTAATTGACACTGATTTTGATTTTTATAGAGACATAAATTATAGTGATTTTGTAGTTTTGTAGTTTAGTTAGTGCTAAAGAAAAAAAAATGGGAGATAAAATATCCTTCCTTAAAAAAAATGACCCTAGACTTTTAACACCCAGTGTAGTTGATTAAATAAGTACAATTTTGTGGTCTTTTCTAGTGTTATTTGAAACCCTGTAAGTGAATTTTAATAGTAGCTATTCTGTATACTTTTTCGTATTGTACTCAAATACAGAGTTGAATGAGATTTTTGTACTATTGGCTAATGCAAATGATTAGAAGTCCAAGTATAAAATAAACATACCAGCAACATCAGATTAGATCATTCATATATAGATAATAACAAGGCATTTCAAATCCAATTACAGTACRTTGCTATAATTCTGATATCATTTACAGGCTTTGAAATACAATGAATTTAACAATTTTACCAAAGAGATAGAAAAAAAAAAGTGACCCTCGTCACAACAGGGCTCTGTTTTGGAATGCTTGCTAGCTTCCAATTTCTTAAACAATTCAGGCTCAGGAAATTATTTTATGACCTAATTTCCCATGATAGTGCTGGTTTTGAGGCTGAGCAGAAAAGGGTTCTGCAGTGGCCCGTGCATTGCTGACTACGGGCCTGGTGCTCTGCAGCTAATGGGGTCCAGATGGAGCTGAGAACAAAAAAATGAGGTGGGCAGGAATGGGCTGATTTATAACTGTACTCTCATTCTCCTTCCACTCCAAAATAAGCAGAACTAAGAAAGAGGGCTTGAGGACAGCAAATCCACCAGCCTATCAGAGAAATCTCTCCAGCCTATATAGCTTTGAGATCATCAGATACATTTTTCCTGATATAGCAGATTAACCTGTAGCTGTCCTATCTTTTGTGGATCATTCCTATCATTTTGTGGATCATTCCTATCATTTTTTATTGGATGGATATCTGGCCTCAGAAGAATAGAAAAGAGTCAAATAAGCTAGATGTTAGATTTTAACAAAATGGTATAGGTTTTTCAATCTCATATATATTAGAAGTGTTTATTTGGGGGTCCTGCAGCTAAAATAGGKCTTAGGATCTCCAAGGATTATTGACTGAAAAATCTATTGTAGTAGAAGGGCAGCTTGTTTGTRTGAGCCTGCCCACTCATAAAAACTGCCAATGTAAATTTATAATTCCAAGTATGCACTGACTTACTACATAATACGTAACATGAACTATGTTTCATTTAAAATAAATCCAGTTTGGAGGTAGAAATAAATCTTTTATTCATAGAATCATAGAATCATAGAATGCCTAAGGTTGGAAGGGACCTCAGAGGTCATCGAGTCCAACCCCCCTGCTCACGCAGGGTCACCTAGAGCACGTACAAAACTGCTTGCAAATAATTCTTCCCCCTTCCTTATTCTTTTCTTATGCATTAAAAAAAAATTTCTCACTGGTGAATAAGACTGTTGTGTAAGTCACTTTTTATAGGGTATGCTTTTTCATTTGGCCTTATTAATATTTGTTGTAAAGCCTAGAAGTGATCCAAGTGCAACCTCATGCAGATAAAATTGTTTTATGAGGTAACAACACAGCATGATTGCTTTACTACCCCTCCATTTACAAATTTTTATGGGATTAAATGACACTTTAAAATTGAAGAGGCAGAAAGAAAGATAAAGAACTGTCTTTGCAAGAGTCATAAATACATTCTCATATACTTTCTGACATCTGTTGACTATTCATAATAAATATTCATCTTCATTCATACCTCCAAGCTCTATAAAAACATATATAATTCAGAAATCAAAGGGACATTTTGTTTAATTCTAGTCTCAAAGGTGGGTTTGGAGAAATGATGTCATCAGACTTGCTATCAACATTCTAGGTATATTTGGGAAAGAACATCTCTGATAATTGCTAAAGCAGGGTACACCGTGAGGCAGCTYCCATTTTCCTGCAGTAGTGTCCCCCAGCTCATAAGCAATGATTGTGTGTTGTGAAACCTGAGCTTGAGCTGACGCTGGATGCCTAATGGTTTGCAGAACATGTTGACATTGTAGACAAGAAAGAAGTGCTTGTGAATGCACAGTGGAGTGTCAGCTTCAATGTGCTATCAAGATTTAACACACTTTAATATATTATATAATCTATGCTTTGTGTATAGTCATGTACTGCATTCATACTGCTTTGTTAAACTTCTAATTTAACCACAAAACTTTYTAACAAGAACCAGTCATCCACTTTCATGCACTTACTCTTAGGAAAATGGGTTCTCTGGTTCTGAAATACAAGGTTCAGGAGGACTGTTGTTACCCACAAACCAGGCAATCTCCCTTTGTTAGGCCAGGAATGTAAAGGAGATCTGAGGAAAAAATCCTTTTTAAACTTAATGAACAAAATAGTGATTTCAGTAAGTAGCATCTAGTTGAACGGCTGCTTTAATAATRTTCCAAGAGCAAGGAAGTGTAAATATAATCCAAGTGTGCTCAATTTGCTCTCCTGTGAAAATCAAACAATTGATAAGGAAAGATAATGAAAGTTTAGTGCAGAAGGAAAGGAAGGGAAAGCAGATGCCTTTTTCCCAGAGAAACTTTCCAGTTAGCCAATCAAGTCAACCAAATCACTTAATTTAGGGTAGCATCTACACTGTCATTTGCACAAAACAGCAGAGACTATGCTGTAACTTAACTGTGTGCATCGTTAACACAAAATCAGAGTAAGAAGACTCTAGAAAAGAGCCAAGGCAATGCCAACAGTGACCGCTGTGGTCTCCACAGCCCCAGTTCCGCTGTGCCAACCCTGGCAAGTGGCAGGGAATGACCTGCAGCTGGGGACAAGGAGGCTAAGGGGACATGAGTGCAGCTGGGGAGCAGGAAGAAGCTGCAGAAGTCAGACCTGCCTAAGAAAATGCCGGGAAGTACTACGCATTAGCCTAACATTCATATTAGTGTGAAGGTTAAGGAACAGTTAGCGACAGAGTAGTGACCTAAAATGTATTTTTATTAATCTCTTCCTTGCTTTATTAAGGAGACCCTAAGGCATAAAATCACAGTTGCCTCCAAATTTAAATTTAGCTCAGATCCTCTTTTTTATTTATTAAAAACTGCAAACCACACTAAACTAACCATGACATTATTTTTTACTGCAGCTGTAATGTAGCTTTTAGTGTATATCCCACTCTATCAGAGATCTATAATGATTTTTAATCTACATGGACTACTCTGGCAAATTCAGGCAGTTGCAGATTCTGATGATTTCTCTTTGCTTTTCTACATGAAAGGACAGCAGCGGTCAGTGTAACATTTCATTTTGCCCTGAGCTGTTGTTTGTGAGACAAATATAAAACAGTATTATTAAGGAAGAGTGAGTTAGCATGTTGCACTCATCAAAACATTTTCATGTTCTTCAGGCTATAAATCTATTGATATTCCTGAATTTTGTGAACCATTGTTTTGGAAGTGATGAATGTCCACTTAATTTTAGTTGGCAGGCAAACTAAACTATGCACAAATGTGTCATCACAACACTAAATTCATTTTTGGCATTAATTTGTGTAGATGGCATGTTACAAGGAGGATTTTTTTTTCTCTTTGGAAAGCAGTGCAATTTGTTTTTAATAGACAAATCTTTTAAGGGCTCTTTGCCTCTTCGCCTATTGAGCTATGGCCATCAGCTAGATGTTTTTCCCATGTAAACAAAGCTCACTCTATCTCTCAGTAATCTTCCTTTATTTTTTCCTTTGGAAGTACTTTAGTTCATTTATCATTCATTTTTTCAAAGAATGCAACTAATGATCATGTTTATCTGAAGTGGAGGAAGAGAAGTAGTTGAAGATTAAGGGTAAAGGAGTTGATTTTCAGGAATTTTGAAATTTCAAAAAAATTATGTAAAAATATGAGAACCTGATGAAAGAATATTTTCATTTTTTAAAGAGAGCTTTGAGTTAAAATACATTCTCTTCTCAGCAGCAGTAAATAATCAGTTAAAGGCAAAACCAACCACTCCTTGTATATCTTTCATATTCTTTTAAACATAAAGTTATAAAATAGGACCATGCCATGATTCTTTTCTTAGAAATGGACTCAAGTGGAAGTTAATGCTTTACACATGAAACATAACAAAGAAAACACTATGCATTGAATAATTTGGAGGAGGTCTTGTTTAAGTCCAAGGATACCAAACATCTCCACACTCACTGAGTTCATACCTCACAGCTTTTTCACTTCAAGTATTTTAGATCAAATTCAATGCTCTTTGGTAGTCTTATCTACTCCAATGAAATCCTAATGAAATGCCAAGTGAAAACTCAACTTGATGCCAAGGACAGCAAAATCTAAAAAGCATTGCTGTAAGATTTTTCTAAGATCCCACAAAGAAATATTTTTTCTGTCATACATGCCAAGCTTTCAACTGAAAATTCTTGCATCCTTGACCACAAAAATAATTAGGAAATCTAAATTTCACAGTTGCAATAGCTTAAAAGCAGTCTCTCCAAACACTCTAAGTAAGTTCATATAGTGAATGCCTCCACACTGGTTCAACATTGAGCACTGTCCAATTATAATTATGTAGTCATACTTGATCGGCATATAGGCCAAATAATAGGCAAATTTTTTTATCCCCCTCCTAAAACAGACACACACACATCTTAGGCTCAAGAATATCACCTCCTTTCCATGTTATATTTTAAAAAGAAAATTCTCAGGTTTGTCAGGTTTGTCTAATTCTGAATTAAAACCATCTAAATTAGCTGTAAAACTGAGACCATCATCAATGAAAAGTAACTTTTTTTTGGCCAAAGCTGTGCCTGTTCCTAGGTTCTTTCCGATTAACTGGGATAACAACAGGCAGAGACACTAGGGATAAGATATTAGTTACTCTGCATAAAGTGTTCGGGCTCTTGCTTGGCTTGACACAAAGGATTCTATTTTTCATTGTTTCTCACAGTACAAAGTCAATAAGAAAAAGATTTGAAAAGCAGACTATTTTGTTTTATCTTCAAAGACTCATAAGGATTTTTTTCCCTGCATATTTCGAAACYCCCTCATTGTAAGACATTGGACTCCTGCTGAAGTATGTTTAGGTCTGTTTAGGTCAAGTGCAGGAACAGTGCTTGGATAACAAAGTAATAGTGAAATTATTTCTTTATATTCATATTATTTAATATATTCTTTYATGTACAGTCCTGCAAGTAGGAAAGTAGTTGTGTGGCCACACTGTGGCTGAATTCCAAACAACATTGCTTGTTGGCTTGTAGCTTTCCTCAAAATCTCATTTTTGATTTAATTTTTGCAACAGCAAGTATCAATACAAATATACTTAGAAAACATGAAAAACGTCTTAAAAATTCCTGAACACCTTATTATTCTTAACTTTTAAGAAACAACCTGAGAAGTAGGTAAGTCATCATTGAAGTGTAAAGAAGTCCATTCTTGTAAATTCTGTTGAGATCTRAAAATCAAAAGCTTTTTGAAGGCAGGTGGTCGGAAAATATAATGGGAAAATGTTTAAGCCTGATGCTTTATTTTCATTCATATTCATTTAATTCATGGAAGTAGCAATCTTATCTGTAAAACTCTCAAAGATACRGATAGATTCATTCCAGTGGTATACTAAATCCAAAATAGCTAATTTATTTTTCATACCAATTATTTTGAGTTTAGTTGTTTCATATCAGAAATAAATACTTTAAGAACTGGAATCAGTCAAATCTCTCCCATGATCTGCTATTGGAGCTATATAATAAGCTATATAATAAAGAAAGAAGTAGTAATTCCTCCTTGATACTGTATTTGCAAATTTGACCACCATGAAGTGGAATGGAAAAGAGATTAGAAATTCAGGATCTTGAGTTTCCTGTGCTGTAAAGAAAAAAAATATTTTCCTAGGGAAAATACAAGAGACTTGTTTTTTTTTTTTCCTAAATGTATGTGTTATTCATTTCTCCTCCACGTTCAGTTCTCGGTGGTTTTATAGGTAAGTTAAGTTCAACTTCTTTTTTTTTTTTTTTTTTTTTGGCTTATCCAAGCCAGCCTAAATTAGGGTTTCACCAAACTATAGCTCTATTGCTCAACTGGATGCTCAGCTGGACACTCGATTGGTGCCCAACATAGCTGTTGTATGTACTGAAGAAGAAGCTGTTCCTGCAAGACAGCTTTGCACTGTGGTATCATTTCAACCATACATATGTTACAGTGTCAGGGTTTTGTTAYGATAATTTCATCATTGGCTTGCCTTGAACAAAACTCAGAGCCTCCCTTGGTGAAATCATGCTGATAAGAGGAAATGGAGCAGAGAAAGGAAGTGTAGGAAAATTTAGACAAAATAAAGACATGACCTTTTTTGTCACTTCCTCACCATGTCTACATGGAAAATCCTTACTATATCTATCATTTTGGAAATTTTGCTTCTATATTAGACTAACAGTAAAGCTTCAAAAAGCTASCTTTGGAAAAGAAAATGTAATTTATGCCTCACATAAAAACATTCAAAATTAGGAAGTATCTCTATCAAGTGTCACACTCTACAATATGAAAACTGGTCTCTTTATAAGGACGCACTAATGATATATTTGGCTTTTTCTGCACAAAAAAAAAGACCCTTACATTTACTTGTCTTGTTATCCAATAAACAGAACAAGTAATTTCTTCAGAATTGTGCTTCTTAGCAATTTTTGTGTCTATCAAGATATGTCCTTTTCTAATCATCTATAGAAATTCACCCATGTTAAGTCACAGTAGTTCCAGACAGTGCAGATGTGTTTCCTCTCCCGAGTTCCATGCCTTTCCAGAATATGGGCTTGAATTTTTGTTTTGTTTTGTTTTTCTAAATTCTAATGCCTGTGCCATTACTGCAGGATTGTAAAGAAGAATTAAAGTAAACCAAGATTGTAATAGGCTCACAGCTCTCCTCCTCCATCTGCTTTATCACAGAAAAAATGAAGAAGGCAGAGCACACAGTGAGTGTGTTTGGGGTTTTGCAAAAGAACATATAATGTTTATTTCCTAGAGGCTTAAGGCCAGAGGGCTTCAGCAAACACAGAGCAAATGGAGTAAGAACAGCCTTGCTGAGCACAGCGCCAGTCTCAAGCCCTCACAAATAATGTTTTTTTTCTGCCACTGAAATAATAAAAAGGTCATTTGCTCTGAAGTGTGATTGCTGAAATCAGAGCAAGCAAGTGTTATTTATTATAGATTCCTAATAATCTTCCCTTCCAACATTTCTGCCTTTGAGCAGCCTGACCCAAAGCAGTCCTGCTTTTAAACTGTATATATGTCCTTCCATTAAAGTGTGCTGTGGAGGAGCAGTACTTGAGAGCCATTGCAAATAAGATAGATCTACCTTCTGGCACAATGAAGTGTTATGGAAGTGTAAGGAAGACAGGGTTATTTATCTGGTTTGCTAGTATCAATAATCTTGGTTAAAAGTTAAAATTTTACAGTCCATTTTTCATACTTCATAAAATCTGTATTTCGCTTAGCTTGAAACCTTACCCAAAAGATTTTTCTAACTGCCGCTGTGCTCCTGCAAGGCTATTTCCAACTGTCAGGCAACAAGCCTATTCTTTGTGYATGACCAAAATAATAACAGAGGTGATTACTTTGAAACTGTAGTTCCTTGTTACGAAAAGATATCTGATAGATAACAGATGCATAAGTCCATCTTTAGGGCACTCAAATCCACAGGATTTCTTGCAAGAACGAGGGAGAGGAATGAAGACGAGAGTAATACAAATCTCCCAGAAAGTTTACAAAAATCTTAACCCCCTGCAAAATAAATAGAAAAAAAAGAACACTTAAGAAATAAGAGGAAAGAAAGTCTTGGCAGAATTTCCATCCAGCTGCCACAGGGTTGCCTTATGTTGAAATTAAATGGAGTCATTTATTCTAAACAATAGCATTTAGAGACKGCAAAGGACCAGCAGAGCACTACAAATATAATCAGCTTAAGCTCTATCTACACTTTAACATTTAGAAAAGTCAGCTCTTCTTCACAGAGAAAGGCCCGGCAGATGAAAAAGGCAGCTGAAGGTGTTTCTCCATTCAGACTTGAAACCCAATAGTTCATTTTKGTCATTTACACATTCCTTTATTTCTCCTTGTGTCAGAAAAGCACTATAAAATTTGAATAGAAAGTTGAATAAAATCTATGCTCTGGCATACCTTGTTTTTCATATYGTGTTTCAGTTGGTGGGTAGCCTACAGGCATTAGAAGAGACGGTTCAAAGCTTGGGGGTACAGCAAGAAAGTCTCTTGCATTTCCAGTCATGAGGTCTTGCAGCATAGTCATGCTATCTTTCATATTCCTCCACCTTTCAGAAATTGGTCTGGAAGGAAATTTTAACGAAAGCTGTAAAACTTGTTTATATCAACAAGCATATGGGTATGTATTTCAGTTAACAGATATTAACATTTTCTTATAATCCTCACCTTAAAACACCAGCTGTTTACCAGTTCCCTTCTGTAACATCAGCAGTGTCAGCTGGTTGTCTTGAAAAATATAGGTTTATATGTATATTACAAAAATATGCTGTGGGTCATTTCAAGACTGTGATATTCCATTAGTGTCACATATCCTTCTCTTTCCAGATGAAGTATGTGTACATATCTTTAAAATGAATGAGGTAAGTGGAAGAAAAATTAAAATAATATATGCCATCAACTGTTAATAAAATGAAACAAATCAGATAGTCAAAAGCCACAATGTGACCAAGTCTTTTACTACTATTAAGTATARGAATAATCAATAGGGTGCTTCTAGGAAAAATCTGTGTGCCACTGCTCACAGCCACTACAAATCAAGCTAAATTATAGGACAMAAAGTAAAAATATAATTATAAAAAAAAAATCTTTTCTTGGCAATAAGTGAGTCACAGATCCACAATCTTTCATAATGAGTTTCAGTTTAGGTCAAATGACTAGTTATGGAAAAAGGTGACTGGCCAGGAGCCCAAAAATGAATTGGTTAAATACTTCCAGTGCCCCATTCCAAGCTGATTACTCATTTTCTGCTTCTAATTTATCTAATGTGTCCTTTTTATTCCTTTTTACTACAGAAATTCCCATAAATTTCCTGGGCATGACACAGATAGATACAAAATATATTCCTTTGTCCAGAAGCCTGAAAGTCAACAAAAGTTTATATAGTATTCATTCATTATATACATGTTTTTCTACTCTACAGAAAGAAATATATCATTGAAGTAATCTAAAAGTAATATGAAAAAAGGAGTCAGGAACACCTTCTTTATCATCTGATCATCTCTATCTTCAGTATTAAACTTCTTGCTTTGTGAATTATTTCACAAAATATGAAAAAAAAAACGTGAAGAATAGAAGCTTCCATATGACATAAATTCACACACTGAATTCAAGCTGACCTTAATCAACATTTTAAAAACTCCTTCCTGTTCATCATAGGGAAGAAGACATATCTCTAAAAGATGTTCAAAAAGGGAAAGAATCTTTCTCTCTCTGCTTTTCATAATTTTTCCTCCCTTGTCTCTCATATTAGTCAGCAATTAAGGTCTTTATCTGGGATGTAGAAAAGGTAAATTAAAAACCTTGTTCTTCTCAAATGGATTTTTTGGAAACTGATGTCCCTGTGGTCAACTTGCGTGAGGCAAAAAGTTAAAAATGTGGTATTGGGGAATTCTGTAAAAGTGATATCATTAAATCAAATCTGCTCTGCTGCATTTTTACTTCTCTGCTTCTAGTTTTATGYGAGGTACTGCATACTCTTCCTTTCTTGCAACATTCATTTCTACTTTTTATTTTTATAATGCCAAAACTGGAAAAATACTTACGTAGATACAGTGGAATCCTAAAACAAACTTTGCTATTTGGCTCTAAAAATAAGGATTAAAAAAAAGGTTGGTAGTTTGTGTGCATCATTCTTTTTTTTTTTTTTTTTTTTTTAGTGTAGATCTGGTCTTTGGCACTTCATTACTTTGAGAGTGCAAAAAATAATAAAACATCATAGAATAAAATAAATATCAGACTTATCATCTTGCAGCCTCAAGAGAGGTGGTAATAGTAAAACTACAGTGACTTTGATGTATTTTATAGGATAATATAAACCTACTTTGTCCTATAAGGAGGTACGAAACAGATGAATATGACTGAAAGATAAAGAAATTTGGGTAACCAGTGACTATACCTATGATATTACATGAATACCTTCTATCTAAAGAGAAATTGTGATGCTCAACAAGCACTACTTCCCTTCAAAACAAAGAAAGATACGGTTACCTAAGAGTGGCTGAGCTAGATCCTCTATGCTTGTGAAAAGAAACAGGAAGCAAGCTTGCTTTTGTCTGTGTATAACTCAGTCAGAAAGCATTAAATGACTTATTATCACATAACTGGTTAGCTTTACCCACCTCTATTTTATATTACTGAGGTATTTTTAAGAAAACAAACTTTAATTTCAATGTAAGACTGCACTGGTAGTATCTTAATAGAGCTAGGATTTTGTCAGGTTTTCCATTGTAAGGAATGGAAAGACTTTCAGAAGTCTGAACTTTAACTTGGTGGGGAGAAAAAAAAAAACCTTCTGTGGCATGATGGGATAGAATTTGACTTAAAAAATCCTCAGTCCAGGAGAGAATATTTTTTCCTGACCAAATATATATATATATATATACAGAGAGAGAGAATGAGTTTAAAGATGGAATACACAGCCAGTCAATTATTCTACTGTCTATGCAGCGTTAACTCCTCCTGTCAAGGAAAAACAATAGATGTTGGTATGATCAATAAGTATGGTTATTTGGCATATAAGAAGTATTTTTTATTGTATTTGGGGCTCAGCTTTTTGAGGTAATGGAATCTGGGTTTCCCAGAGAGCTACACTGGGATCTGGTCCAACATATTCAGATTCATTAGCAGTGACTTCGTATCCCAAGGTAACTCTTTGGAAGAAAACAAATACATCTGGATTTCACATAGATTGAAATGCAAAGCTGCAAGAGGAAATGCAAAAGTAACTATTTCATTGCCTGTGCACTATATTCAGATCCTAACCAAAGTCGAACTGACCTGACTGCAACTGGGGGAATTTAAGCAGCAATTACAGTGCCCAGAACACATTACAGTGAAGAGTTCCTTCTTCTTCCTTAAAACAATGCCACAGGTCGTAAGAGAGTAAGAACCATGTAGSCCTTTGCCATTTGCAAAAGGTGTGTTTCTTCCCTTTAAAAATAGCTTGAGATGTTGTCATTTTTTCCACAGATCCTCAAAAAGGGAGACTACAAGTTAAGCTTTATTCAAGTTGTTTTATCAAATTCTGTAAACAAGCAGTGAGTTGCATCCTTGTGAATAAAAGGCCCTATAAAATAAAGTCTTTCCAGCATGTGATGCATGATGATTCAAATCCATAAGTTTTCTGATCTCAGATCTCAGAAAAAAAATCAATTTGATTATTTCTTTTTAGTGACATTTGAAAATATATATAGCCTCAAAAGTCAGTCTCCATGGAATGMCGTTTCTAGTAATTTTATCATAAATTAGTGGTGGTAAAATAGCCTTTTAATTCTTAGTGGGGGGAAAAATCCATTTTTCCCTGCATAGCTTTTATTGGCATATCCCTCTGGCAGTCACAGCCTTCAGTCATCCTGCAGTAGGAGTAAAACGTTTTGCTTTGGTGGACATGTTGCCAGTGCGGAGCCAAGAGCTGGCGGCTGRAGCACAGGTCTGCTGGGCCAGGAACCTGTGTGAGTGAGCGTCCATCCCCGGCCACCTGGGCCTTGCAGGAGCAATCCGACCTTCCCCACTCCCTGGGCTAGTCAGAACTCCATGGGCTGGAGTTTGGATCCTGTCCCACCGCATTCCTCAGCRCCGCCTGGCCCCAGTTGGAGCGCACAAGTGTGTGGAGGAGGAATGCTATAGCAAACACAAGGCTAAGCTCTCATTATAAAGCTGGAAACGAGTTACAAAATGAACACAAATTCTCTTAAAAATGTGCAGAGTTTATTTATGAAAATCCATTTTTGGCTCTGTACCTTTCACTTAGGATATCTAAGAAATGCCTCTGCTCTTAGATCTGCAGAAGCCACTCAGCACACCGGCCCTTTCCTGCTTTTCAGTTTCTATACTAAAATCTGTCTTTGGAAGACAGGGACTTAACACCACCCCTTCACATTATACCTTACACAGGCATTCTTCTGATCCACTCCATCCCCTTTTTTCACTGTAATATGATGGATTATGACTGGTTTCATCTCTACATTCACTGCTACACCAGTCATGTGCCAGCATCAGAGAGAAGCATAGATGCATTGGGTTACCTGTTGTCTCACTTCGCACAAGTGAGCAGATATGTTCTTTTATCACAGTTACTACTACATTTGCATTCTACTAATAGGCAGGATAACTTAGTATTTATTTTTATATTAATAATAATTAMATTATTAAAATTCCAATATAGCTAATTTCACTACCTGTATCTATATTATACAATAAAGCAGAAAGAAATTCCTGATCATAGAATCATAGAATCATAGAATGCCGAAGGTTGGAAGGGACCTCAGAGGTCATCGAGTCCAACCCCMCYGCTCACGCAGGGWCACCYAGAGCACGTGGCACAGGGSTGCATCCAAGCRGGTTTTAAAGATCTCCAAAGAAGGAGACTCCACAACCTCTCTGGGCAGCCTGTTCCAGTGCTTTGTCACCCTCACAGTGAAGAAATGCTTCCTTAAGTTCCTGTGGAACTTCCGATGCTYCAGTTTGAAGCCATTTCCTCTAGTCCTATCCCTGTCCACCACTGAAAAGAGGCCGGCCCCCTCCTCCTCACTGCCTCCCTTGAGGTATTTATACACGCTGATCAGGTCCCCCCTCAGCCTCCTCTTCTCCGGGCTGAACAGACCCAGCTCCCTCAGCCTTTGCTCATAGGGCAGATGTTCCAGGCCCCTGATCATCCTSGTAGCCCTGCGCTGGACTCTCTCCAGCAGCTCCACATCCCTCTTGTACTGGGGAGCCCAGAACTGGACACAGTACTCCAGATGTGGCCTCACCAGGGCTGAGTAGAGGGGGCTGATCACCTCCCTCGACCTGCTGGAGACGCTTTTCTTAATGCACCCCAGGATCCCATYGGCCTTCTTGGYCACYAGGGCACACTGCTGCCTCATGGTCAACTTGTCGTCCACCATGACACCCAGGTCCCTCTCTGCGGGRCTGCTCTCCAGCAGGTCCACCCCTAATCTGTACTGGTGTCCAGGGTTATTCCTCCCCAAGTGCAGGACCTTGCACTTGCCCTTGTTGAACCTCATGAGGTTTCTCACCGCCCAGTCCTCCAGTCTGTCCAGGTCCCTCTGGATGGCAGCACAGCCCTCAGGGCTATCGGCTACTCCACCCAGTTTGGTATCGTCGGCAAACTTGCTGAGGGAGCACTCCAGCCCTTCATCCAGGTCGTTAATGAATAAGTTGAACAGGACCGGACCGAGAACTGACCCCTGGGGGGCACCACTAAGTACAGGCCTCCAGCTGGACTCCGCACCATTGACAACCACTCTCTGCACCCTGCCATCGAGCCAATTCCTAATCCACCTCCCTGTCCACTCATCTATCCCACACCTTTGGAGCTTGCCCAGGAGRATGCTGTGAGGGACAGTGTCAAAAGCCTTGCTCAAGTCCAGATAGATGACATCCACCGCTCTGCCCTCATCTATCCAGCTAGATATTCCTTCGTAGAAGGTGATCAGGTTAGTCAAGCAGGATTTCCCCTTGGTGAATCCATGCTGGCTACTCCTGAGCACCTTCTTCTYCTCCATGTGTCTGGAGAGAGCAGCCAGGATGAGCTGCTCCATCACTTTCCCAGGGATGGAGGTGAGGCTCACCGGCGATGTTTCTTGGGAGTTTATAATCTAATTTTTCACACTGAATTTGGTTTGGTTTTAWTTTGATTTAATTAAACCACTTTCATTGGCTTCTCCATTGAATAAGAAAGCCTCTATTTTTAATGGGTTTACATGATCTTCAAAACAGATTCTTAATGCCAAATAGTACAACTTTCTCAATCTAGTAATGAAATGAATGAAGAAGTCTTGTCATACGGCATATGCCTTTTTTTCCTTTTGTTCTGAGATGGTAGATAMTTCAGTGATTACAACATATATAGCATTCAGTGTGCATCCCTGATATACAGCAAAGTGATGATTCTCCTTACCACATGCTTTAATTTCACTTGCATCAGACAATACTAAAGCATGTATGCCAGTAGGAAAAGACAAATAATAAATGTATCAGATCTCAAAATTAGAGCATTTATCCTTGAGCAGGATTTTTCCTCTTTTCTTTAGGGATGAAATTTTTTAAGGAATGTAGTTTTCATTTATWTTGCTGATGAGATATGATGATGCAACTACTTGCTTAAATTGAGGAAGTTTTCCATGCCGTGAGATTAATTATATTAATTATATACCCAGTACAGTCATGAGCAATCACTGCCTTTTTTTTTCTAGCACTAGCTCCTCACATGCAGGGGAGCTTCCTCTCCTTTGGGTCCAGGCTCATCATGCTGCTGTCCCAGCCCAGGCTTTAAGGGCTTACTTTTCTACTCAGTAACATATCCTTGTAAATTCTACAGGCATAAATTCCACAGGCATTTTTTGCATGTAGCCTTCAATAAAGATCCCCAAATTGCTCTTTCACATGTTCCTAGTGGCAGCTGTCAAACAGCCTCATAGAAAATGAATTTCCTTTTGCTATTTCATGCTGAACAAACAGGTCACTCTGCAAATGTGAATACCTTAATACATCAGCTACATTTGCACATGAGAATGGAAACAATCAAAAAAGCGTATAGGTCTCATTYTTGTTGATTCATCAGCTACCATCCCAAATCTGGTTTGTACCCACTGCATCTTTTGGCATCCCTTTCCATCACTCTGACATTCTTTTTCTATCTTTCAAAGGGGCCCCAAAGTGCTGTCAATGCTAGTCTATGCTACACAGCATAGTGTACTGTAATTACACTTAACATTACATAAAACAACAACAACAAATCTTTTAAAAAGAACAACATTTAACTACATTTTAGGTATGGACAAATATTACTAAGTTCTGAATATTTCAATTCTGATATATATGTTAAAATCATCTTTCTCCAGCTTTCATGGAGCTTAGCTATCTTTCAGAAAAACAGTTGAAAAATATTGTTTTAGTGCCAAGGGTGATTTKTTTTGTGTTCTCTTATAGTTGCATAGTAATTCTATAACTTACTGTTAATTATTTGATATGTTTAATATCTTGAATCTGGAGTTTGTCATCATTTCATATAAAAATAGATATTTTTGAAGTGCTTCATTAAAATACTACCCACTCAGGTAGAAATAGTGGAATATAGAATTTAAATACAAAAAAAAAAAGTAGAAAATTGCATACAGAGACTATCCATAAGTTCAAATAATGGATGTAAACTGTTTGTCTGATTACTTAACTGTGCAAAGTCTTTTAATTTCCCCTTGACAATCAATGTCTTTTTTTTTTTGTGAGATCCTTTTTTGCACAATTGCATAACACAAAGTAGGACAATGGATTTCCCTTAAAGTAGCAAAGTACGGATGAACTAAAATAGCTATCATTCAAATACCATTTTTCACTCTAAAGGATCCCACAGCTATTTACAAATGTTATATATGCAGGAAACACTTCATCATCAATTCACATCCTTTGGGAAATAAGGATGGGTAGGAACGTCACAAAACAGGTTGACTTGTAGCAAAACAACCTAGCTAACTGAAATTAGAGAAGCGAATGTGAGAAAATAAAAGGTCTGCCAAGATTGCCAGGACTAACATAAATCCTGTTTCAAAAACTGTGGCGTTATCAGTGTGCACAGAACTTGTGGAGTGCTAGTGAAATGCTAAAGCAAACTGCACTCAGTTTCCTGCACGTCAGTTTTACTTACTTTACTACTCCAGCCAGAATTGTAATTTTTAAAGACTTTCTGGGAAGTTGAACACTGCTTAGACTGCTWCCACTGATACACACATACAATCTCAGCATGACACATTCGGTCATTCAGTTATCAATCAATGTTCAGGCAGAGAATAACACACAGCTTGTGAATAAGGAGTCAAATTCACTGGAAAGACATTGTCAGAAGAGTATGAAACATAGTAAAAATTATGCATAGTTTTCACCAAAAGTTACTATCCTACTCTTCTCCAGCTAATGTACCTTTCCCCACAGAAGTTCAGTGCTGTATTTAGAGGGTCGCATTGGGATGCTTCACACACATATGTGCTTCTCTGATCTTTGTGTGAGGTTGTTGGATCTGTAGAAAATATAAAGTTCTTTATCATCACKTGAACTTCCTGTGGCTTCAGAGAAATAATAGCACCCCAGTGCTTTCCGAACTCCATCATCAGGCTGGCAAAAATACACTCTGTGGTGAGTGGTCACCTTATCTTTACTTAGTCCTTATGCTATAGTCCTCAGCAGGTGGAACCTGGGATACACATCCCCCGAGCCTCCTTTCATTAGTCAGGTGAGTTCTGGAGCTGGCCACAGTGGGGCTAGAGTTGGTACTGGCACTGGCACTGGCACTGGCACTGCTGCAGCATCGTGGGGCAGTGACTCACAGCCCCAGGTTGGGCTGAGATGGGCCAGGAGTGCTATGGAGCTCATGGGGGACAGGAGCAGCAAGGGCTGCCAGGTTCCCCAGGCCTAGGAATACATATATTAATATATTTAAGAAGTGAGCGTATTTCACTGAGGCTCATCTTTTTRATTAGCTTTAGGAAAAGCGATTCTGCAGCTGACAGAAGAATGGACAGCTTAAGATTACGGTTTAAAGCTATTTTTTTTTTCCATGTAGCTTCAAGCCACTAAGTGAACACATCAGAAGCTGTAAATACATTGCATTTCTGAAATCATATTTGATATTGATTTAGAAAAGTTTTTTCTGGACGTTAGAGGATAGTGTTTTGCAGATGGTAAGCAATACATGCCCCTGCACTGTAGTCATAAATGGATCAAGCCGTGGTTTTCCTATGTTAGTGGATATGTTTGTTAATATTGTAGTGCAATTTTTGAACCACCTTCCTTAGGGATTCATATACATAAATTGATAATTCATTGATTTACATTGTGGAGTTGTCCTGTCCTGCATGAACTGGATTTCTTTCAGCTGTGATTACACTGGAGGACACACTGTCGGAATACACTTGCTGTACTCCAGCAGCTCCTGGCCATGCAGTCCTTGGGATTAAGGTGAAGTTCATCTGAAGTTGTAGAGTCACCAGCACCAAGGCTAGATCCAGTAAGTCATCTATGCATTGTTCTCTGCTGCTTGCTAATGTAGATGGAGTCTATATAGTGTAAAGGTTAGAATATGAACCAAATTTTGACCTTTATTTTAATGATGCAGAAGATAAAGAAACGTGTTCCTTGGTAGGCTTAATATTCATTATCCTACAAGAAGTACACATGAGAATGCAGATTGTATGCAATTTTCCTTCTTGAAAAACATCCTTACACCATGCTGTATTCTCTTGCCTGGTCATCTCATATAACTGCAGCTTTAAAAAACACAGTTCATGTTGCTTTTTTTTTTTTACTTTTTTATGATCCTCTCTGCATTTACCTTTCAGTATTCCATCTAAAATTGCCAGAAGTACAAACAAGAAACTGCCAAGTAACTAGTATTGTACTTTCATCAGCAAAGTGGCGTGTAAAATTTGGTAGCTAACTTCCTGAAGAGGTTGGGATGAAASTTTTCTAAGCCTTTTGGCACGGCAGACTAGTTGAGTTAAGAGTTTAGGGTGACATAATACATTTTTCCATGTAAATGCAAGTAAAAAAAAGAAAACCTACAAAGGAATCTAGGTTTCATCCATATTGTCAGAAAGTCTGGTAAGTGCATTAGCTAARGGCAGTGATTAATTCAGCATTCATGTAAACGAAATGTGCTGTCAATGTCATTTTCTTTCTTAGTTCCAAGTATAACTTCATCATCAGTTGTTGGTAATATGTCACTCCCTAATTCTGAATAATTCTTATCCATGTACTCAATAGCACACTAACTACTCAGCATTATCATAATAAAGCTACTTTTAATACAAATACATCAGTGTTTTCRTAAGACCTCTAGAACATTATCCAGTGACAATGTTCTTCTCGTCAGATATGATCTCATGACTAAATTATTTCTGACTGGCTGCCACATGTAACCCTAGGGCATATATGCATTTTTCTTAATGGATCAACATAAATTCTATTATCTAGAGACAAGTAATATATTCCTAACAGGAAGGAAAACACATCCTTTGATGGGATTAAGGCAGGAAGAAGAACTGCTGCTCAATTGCCATCCTCTCTCTCCTATCTCTGATTTATCTTTGCTCTTTTTTTTTTAATAAAATTACATGTGACAGGCAAATGAAGCATTATCATTTCTAGATAATGTTTTGCACCACACAGGTGTGCAGATTGCATGATATTTATAAACAAGAGCCAGGTAAAAGAGAAATAATGTCAAAGAGTATGGAAGGYGGGAAACACTAGGTGTAACTTCCTTGAAACAGAGAGTATATACAAGTAAGTTTGTCCTACAATGGCCCAAAAAACACATGATGTTATTTGTCCTCATTAGCTCATTAGATCTTGTTATTTTCTCTCTACAGCTTWTTTCAAGATGATGTTTAAATCAGCTGAACCATTTTGTGATTTTCCAGATAACTAGATGTGCTGAGACCGTTGCAGAGCATCATTGCTGTGATATACTGCTTTATTTGCTGCAGAAAAACAATGGTGTATGCAAGTGGCAGAGGAATGGATGGTTTGTTTTGAAGCTACATAAAGGTCATTTTGACAACTGGACATGCAAAAGCTCCAGAGTACTGTTAATTGAGGTACTTATTCAGTCAAGTGCCTACAAAGAATCACACATTAAAATCTGCAAGGATTTAAATTTGAGGATTGTTTGGGATATCTAGTAATAAATGCTCATTTTCAGCCATGTGAAAAGTCTTAGTCATGTAGCCATKACTCACTGAAATATGTCTTTCTGTTCTTATCTATTCAGATTTGCTGAAAGAAAATTCCTGCATGAATTCCTGCATGAAAACTTCACGAAGAAATTAAAACTGGTCACTAGAAGGTGCAGTTTCAGGGAAAGCTCAGGAATTGTTTTATCTGCAGAAAGTTCAATTCCTAAGAGAAATTGCAAAATCTGGGTAAATATGGATTAGAATGAGAAATGTACTAGCATAAGAAATACAGAGTCCTTTTATACGATACCCCATGACTGCACAGTATGTAAACTGTGTATGCATTTTAAAACAGCAGTTCATTGAAAGGAAAAGGTTATTTCAATCACTCTGTGCAAGGTTAATTCCAATTACTTTGTGCATACAAATTTAGTACTTAGAGGTGTAATAAATGGCGGATTTAGATTTACAAGCCCTGAAAAAATTACATTCCACAAAAAAAAAAAAATAAATAAATAAATAAAACAGGTCAAGAAAGTCCTAAGCCCTTAAAATTTGGGAATACTAAGTAGATCTTGTAAAACCGAAGGCAGAATTGTTCTTACTGAAGTCAGTATATTGTGTCTTGAATTGCCCCTTAAAGCTAATGTTAAACTAATTTTTAAAAGAAAACTATTGTAACAGGATTTACAGTTCATATAAAGGCTCACATCATACACTGTTACAGAAGCCACTTTAAGGGAAAGATTTGCTATTCTTCTACTAGAGTTTATTAAAAGTCATGTATTAATACTAAACAGAGGGCAAAAAAGAAATGAAAAATTACACCATCTCTGTTTGAAACAAAAATTGCAGCTCTTTAAACTAATCTGCAGAATCAATCATGATGGGGGGGTTATTTTTATGAATGGAGAACAACATACATGCAGTTTTGATAGTGAACATTTTGTATTGGCAAGAGAAATATGATATAATTATTTTCTCAGATGTTCACATTTGCCTGAACTGAAGAAAAAAATACATTAAGTTGGAGGAACAAAATGAAAACTATTTCAGAACAGCAGCAGTGTTCAAGTGCTCCCTGCCTAGACACCACTTTTGAAGTTACTTAGGCATTAATTTAGTGCTGCCAAGGACAAACAGTCCAAGAAGGTCATTACTTCTAAAAGGCCAGTTTGGCTTTCTCCTGTACTAAACCTGTGATTTTTATTTTATATTGAGAAAAGTTCCTGCAAACCTGCTTAACAGCACTGTTTCCTAGCATGTGTTACAGTCTAGACTGTAACTGCTTCAACTGTAAACTGCTTCAACATCCTGGGTAACAGCATTTCAGAGATTTTATCCTTGAATGTTAGTAGGGACCACTGAGATCATCCAGTCTGACCTGTGATATGTTGCAGGCCCTCACATTTCATCCAGTTATTCCTGCATCAGTCCCAATTTGGCTAAAGGTTTTCTTCCAGAAAGACATCCAAGCTTGAGCTGAACATTGCACGAGATGACTCCATCCCTTCTTCAGTAATTCGTTCCTATGTTTTATCACCTTTATAACTGAAAAAATCGTAGCTTATTTCTTATTTGGAGATGTCTAGATTTTTCTGCCAGCTCCTGGTGTTTCTTAAGCCCTTCACCATTACTACCTTAGCAACTCAAGTATTCCCTTTCCTAAAGGAACTACAAATTCTTCTGGAGCCACCTCTTGGTATAGCCTTTAATCAAGCCTTTTTAAGTCTTTTAGTGCAAATTGCTTTCCCGATTTTAAAATTAATTTTATGTACTTACCCTTTTTAGAACATAGTCAACAGAAGAACAATATTCTAACATTTCACTAGAAAACTACTACTTTTTTAATATATGTAAATTCAATGATCACATAACCATCCCAGAAAAGAGTCTTACTAGCAGTTAATGTAAAGTTACTAGCACACTACAATCACAGCCACTTTTTCCAGGATATGTCTCCTGTTCAGTACAGCCTGCCTTTCATGGTGCTACTTGTGAATACCCTGCATGTTCAAACTCTTTTCATTGAACATGCTTATCATACCAGGCAGCCCAGGGCATAGTGTGGGACTGCCTGCTCTTGATCAGTGCTTAGGCTTCCATGGAGAAAAGGTTTTTTGCACTACTCATAGATTCACAGAATCTTTATGGTTGAAAAAGACCTTCAAGATCATGGATCCAACCATAAACCTATCACCACCATGTTTGCTAAACCATGTCCCTAAGTGCTTCATCTACAAGTTTCTTGAACACTGCCAGGGATGTTCACTTCCACCTCCCTGGTGAACAGAGACTCCAGCCTGTTCCAGTGCTTCACAACTTTTCCCAGGTAGAAATGTTTCCTAATATCTAACTGATCCTCCTTTGATGCAACCTGAGGTCATTTCCTCGTGTCCTATTGGTAGTTATTTAGGAGAAGATACTGACCTCTGCTCCTTCCAGGTAGTTTTAGGGAGTGATCTGRTCTCCCCTAAGTCTCCTCCAGACTAAGCAACCCCAGCTCCCTCAGCTGCTCCTCRTAAGGTCTGTGCTCCGGTCCCTTCACCAGCTTCATTGCCCTTCTTCGAACACAGTCCAATGTCGAATATCTTCCTATAGTGAGGAACTCCAAAGAGAAGACAGTATGTGAAGCACTCCCTATGCAACTTTATGCTTTATCAGTCTCTGAACCCTATCCCTAACCAGTTGTGTAAATTGACCCCAAAGCCAGCAGTCCCATTGAAGCTCCAGAGACAAAAGTGGTCCTGGGAGCACACTGGCTATTGCCATAAATGTCCTTCACCATGCCCATTCTAGCCCYACTCCACTTGGGGCTCTAAGCTTTATCACGCTCTGAACCCTAACCCTAACTAGTGGTTTAGGTTGAATCCAAAGGCAGAAGTCCCATTGAAGCACCAGAGACAAAAGCAATGATAACTAATTATGGTTTTCCAAGTCATATTAACATATCACACTCAGAAAAAGGTGCCTATCTTGCCATCACCTCTCTGCAATTCACACAGATCGGCTCATTGGCTTTAGTGCAGAGAATTAGGGATGCCTCATCTAAAGTTCTGACTACACAAACAATGACAAGCCAAGAATATAGCACAAGGAAAGGGAGTAACTGAAGAAAAGGCCAATTGCATGCCCCAAACCAATCACTTGAATGTTCTTTACAATGAAAATATGCCCACAGCACAGAGTAAATTCTCTTTTTTTTCTTTTCCCTCATTATCGGATTGAAAAGAAGCTTTAAAGGCTTGTGCCTTCTTCCCACATAGCCTCTATGTCATATTCCTTTGCATCATTTCTAGTGGCCCTAACACACACAACTGAGAAAGACAGCTTTCGTCAGACTCTGATTTGGGACCAAGCCTGGTTTCGGTGCAGCTGAGTGAACCCAGTCAGAAGAATAAGCCTCTACAACAGAACAAGCTGTGGTAAGTTAAAATCCCCCTTTCTACTCACGGTTTCCTATGGTGGTAGAGCCTTGCGATGTAGGTACAAAAGTTTAGCTTACCAGTCTTCCCATTCTTACCAGATGACCTGTGCCAAGAAGTGAGGAATAGATAGGCTGCAGGCCCCTGATAAACACACTGGGCCTCTGACCATTCCCATTTTATTATTCTTTGCTTCACCTCGAGCTGAAGTGAAGCTCTGTATGGCAGGGGGCAATGAAAGGTAATTGTTTCAAGGAGGAATTTTTTATAGCAGATGTTTTTTAAATGAAGTAGGTTCTTAACCGCTAATGCTTTTAGCAAAGTCCGAGAAAGTGAAAATCTGTTGTGAATATATAAAAATTCAGTTTCATGAAAAGATATGTTTATGTTCTTTTTCTTTGCATATAATTTCTGGATTTTTTTCCCCCTCTATTTTCATTACACAGGTGTTTCTATAACAAGATTCACTGGGTGCTAATATTTCTTGCTTCCGGAATCAGATAGTAGTCAATGGCTTTTTGAAGGAAAAAACCTTATTCTCTCTACAGGCTTTTTTATCCACATACGAAGAAAAAGTTAATGAGAGAACAGAAAAATATCTTCAGATATTGTGTTTTATTCAAAGCTAACAAAATTCCTGACAGCATAATCAGCAATATCTACTCTTCCTCACTACAGCAGACATTCATATTTGAGATAGGAACATGGAGTCCCTAAATCTTCTACAAAGCACTGGAGCAGCCTAGAACAAAACTTGCCAAGGAAGATGACAGTGTTTGCAAAACCACAGCGCTGATAATTTAGAATACTGCCTCACTGTCCTGGCTAGTGATGTCATGAACAAATGTAAAACAAGACCTGTGGAATATCTCAAGTCTTACTTTTGTGAATGATGTGCCATTTGAAAGTTCCTTAGGAAAGTGAATTGACTGAGCCAGAAAGCTAGGTGGATATTTAAATTTTGCAGAATATACAGCCCAAATTAGGCACACAGAACTAATACGCTTCACCTTGCTGAATGATCATGAGAATGTATTTGTTGAAATTAAAAGACATTCATTCTTACAGAACAAATCTTACCTTGACTCCAGGGATGACAGGTAAAGCCCAGTGAACCAATGAAATCCTTTATTAGAATTTAAGAATGCTGTTAGATAGCATCTTAACATAAGCCCTGACAGTCTACAACAACTTTTGTTGATCTCATGCTGTTTTCAGTAGCAGACAAACTTAATTAAGCTGTATTAGAAAGCTATTGTGAATGGTAAAGTACCTATGATTATTCGCCATTCATTCATCTTGTGTCTGCTGTATAACATTGAAGAGAAGTTGCCTTATAATTGAAGTCTGGGTTTTAAATTATAGATCGTTTAATTACAGTGCATAAACCTTCACATAAGTTTAACCAAGAAATTATGTTTAACCTTCAGAAACTACATTAATGTTCTACTCCCTATACCATATTTAACTATATCACCAGATGGTTTGGAACGACCTAATTGTATTTTAAATACCAACCTCTTCCCAGATGCAGCAGTCTTGCATATAAATAAATTATCTCAAAGGATTTTAAAGTATTGCAAAAGTGAGTATAAAAATGGAGATACAGAGGACAAGTGCTCAACAAAAAAACTGAAAAAAAATGCTTTATGAAAATAGGTTTATTAAAATGCTTGTATAGATGGTAAAACTACCTAATGCACAGCTAGACTTCCAACTCTCTCAGCTTAAGAGAACTCAATGTCTTGGATTTGGACTCTGTGCATCAGGCTCAATGTCTTAGATCAGCCTAGCATAAAACAAAAACAAAACAAACAAAAACAAAGCAGTACAGAAACTTAATATTCAGACTGAAATGAACTCTGAACACTAGGTATTCTGGCAGAAAAGTGTTTGCCTGCAGGCAAAGCAAGGTGAATTCGTTATTTTCATTTACCTCTTGTCCAAGAGTTACATTGGGTTACCTGCATTCCCTGCTAACAATACTGGTGAGGGAGAGATGGAAGAGCCCCTGGATCCCAAAGCAATAAATCAGAGTTATCTTTTAAACAGATTAAAGCATTTATATTTGCTGGCCAGTGCTGTGTTTCTCTGCCCTCCAGTGGTCAAAATACCCTCAGAAAAAAAATGCATGAACTCAGAAAGCATTTTAAAACAGCATCAAGATTAAAGGCAGGACATATTACAGTGTTTGGAAGGTATTCAGGAAAGATAAAATGAGYTTGCATATTGAAAAAGGGTACCAAAGAATATAAGAAACCAAATTAACAGGATTGCAGGAACCAAGGTGTCCATGTTAAAAAAAAAACAGCCCAAAAGGACAGCTTCATCTCTGTGTATGCTAGTAATAGAAAATGGGATATCTCTCAAAGAATATTGATCTTCTGTATAAATAGTTATTTATTTCTCAGAGTATTTTAGCAGGCAGCCTTAGGTTAGAAGTGTAATGAATACATAACATAATGTTGGTAGCAAAGGGGGGAAAACTTAAGAATGCAGATTCTAACCAGATCAGTTACTTCTGCCACAGTCACACAGCTGCAACCCTCTGTTTGAAGCTCCTGTTATAGTGTAATCCTGTAAAATACTTAGAAAAATAAAGAAGCTTAATTTCTATATGCAAAAGCTTACTTTTCTGGATATTACATACTAGCCAACAAGCTGCAAGAACTGAAATAACTGTCATACAAATTCTGTATACCTATATTACATTACTTACAATGTATAGGAGAACACAAGTAATTTTCCTTTAACCATTTTTCCTTTTTTTTTTTTTCTCTTTCATAGAATCAAAGAATGCTGAAAGTTGGAAGGGACCTCAGAGACCTAGTTCAGCCTCCCTGCACACGCAGGGACACCCAGAGCACAGGGCACAGGGCTGCGTCCAAGTGGGTTTTGAAGATCTCCAAAGAAGGAGACTCCACAACCTCCCTGAGCAGCCTGTTCYAGGGCTCTGTCACTCTTACTGTTAAGAATTTTTTTTCTTAAGTTCCTGTGGAGCTTCCGATGCTTCAGTTTGWAGCCATTTCCTCTAGTCCTATCCCTGCCCACCACTGAAAAGAGGCCAGCCCCCTCCTCCTCACTGCCTCCCTTGAGGTATTTATACACRCTGATCAGGTCCCCCCTCAGCCTTCTCTTCTCCAGGCTGAACAGGCCCAGCTCTCTCAGCCTTTGCTCCTAGGGCAGATGTTCCAGGCCCCTGATCATCCTCGTAGCCCTGCGCTGGACTCTCTCCAGCACCTYCACATCCCTCTTGTACTGGGGAGCCCAGAACTGGACACAAGATGCCAGATGTGGCCTCACCAGGGCTGTGTATAGGGGGACAATCACCTGCCTCGACCTGCTGGAGACACTCTTCTTAATGCACTCCAGGATCTCATTGGCCTTCTTGGCCACCAGGGCACACTGCTGCCTCATGGTCATCTTGTCATCCACCATGACGCCCAGGTCTCCCTCTGCTCTCCAGAAGGTCAGTCCCCAGTCTGTACTGGTGTCTGGGGTTATTCCTCCCCAAGTGCAGCACCCTGCACTTGCCCTTGTTGAACTTCATGAGGTTTCTCACTGTCCAGTCATCCAATCTGTCCAGGTCCCTCTGGATGGCAGCGCAGCCCTCAGGGCTATCAGCTATTCCTCCCAGTTTGGTATCATCAGCAAACTTGCTGAGGGAGCACTCCATCCCTTCATCCAGGTCATTGATGAATAAGTTGAACAGGATGGCGTCAAAAGCCTYGCTGAAGCTACCAATAYGCTATGGATCATAGCTATTATGCAACATGAACACACACGAAAGTAATTTCAAACATTGCTCATGTAAATATTTTCTTAACAACAGGAAATTATTTGGCTATGGTAATTAGTATTTCTTCAGAAATATTTTCCACAATTATTAACAATATAACTGGCTCTATAGGACAATAAGTATCGTCCTAATTGTTGCATCAGGACCTCTTTCCACCATTAATATTCTGCTTCTAGTATTCTTATGCGCATGTACATATACATACACACACACAAATGCACACATGTATGTATATATAAAATACCTCATTCTGAAAAATGCATGAGAAATGTTAGTAATAGATTTAGTGCTGCTGAGATATTGTCTCACTAATGCACAGTCTGTAAAGCGTGGACATGAATAGTTACATCATTCAAGATGCCACCTCTGCTTTTAWTGGTCAGGGCCATCTGAAGGTCTACAGGAATGGCAGGGAGACCACAGCCTCTAGGGCTGATCCCTGAAGCCAGTGTGATGTTTCCACTGAATTATATGATACCCTGTGTTTATGACTGACCATCTAGAAGAGTTTGAGCTCCAAACCACAGCACAACTCCCTTTCTCATTCACCAGGCCCTAGAGACCCAAGTTGACTTTAGCAGTACAAGAGAATTAAAGTACCTGGTATAAGTGAACACTTATGTCTGCTTTTCTGGTTGGAGATCAGTAAAGTTATAATATTGCATGGGGAAACTCTCTGTTTGTTTAATATTTTGAAATTGGCCAATGTCTGTAATACAAAATGGGAAGGAAGGAAGTCTGCAGTTTGTGGGAAATCTGATTTGTTTCACTGGTAAACCCAAGTATGTAAATTACAGGGTAAACTTAAAAATAAAAAGATTTTTAAATGTCTGCAAAAGCCAGTGGCATTAAAAATACAGGGAAAGGTCACTTGTTTTCTATAGAAGCATTTTGCCAAATATTAGAGACTTATCATTATAAAATTGAAAGGAGTTTTAATCTTGCTTCTATTAATCTGCTTAATATAGCATCAAACACAAAGTTGCTACCCAACCTTCTGTAATGAGAAAATAAAGGAGACTTCTTGGGAATTTCAAAGGCATTTTTAATGCTTCAATGGATATGCTTAGAGGGAGCCCTAGATAAAAGTTTCCATTACGTTTGTGGCTTTATCCTACAGTTGTGACTTTTCTCTAAGCCTCACTGAAAGTAAAATTCAATTCACTATTACTTAAAAAAGGACTCTACTGTATTAATTACAAAGAACATAAAGCCAAGAGGGAGAGATTAGATAGGAAAATCAGACATATTAAAATATCAGGTACACCTCAGGGAAAGGAATTTAATTTATAAACACACATATATATCACTCTCTATTTGTTTAAACTTAGAGATACTACAGTATTTGGATTCTAAATTACAGCAAGCATAGTTTGATATGTTGATGTACTCATTTCTCCCGTCAAATCTATGAATGTTAACGTGAGATGTGACAAAATGATGCCTGATATTCACAAGAGATGTGTGTGAGACATGTCCATATTAGGAGCACTTGTATGTCATGTATCAGCAATACTGTACCAGCAAATCTTTCCTGATGCAGATCTATTTTGTACTTAACCCTGCACTCCTAGCAGTGCAGTTTGTTCTAGACATTTCTTTCCCACAACTGGCTAATATGCACTTTTCTCAACCTCATCCAACATAGCTATGCTGGTAGAATACAGCCTTGGCTTAGGAAAGCTATTGATATAAAAACGTTTCAGAGCTCTTAATCCATGTATTTGTTCTGTTTAGACCATTGCAGCAGAACTGTTTCTATTTGGCTTTATTAGGTATTTTCCCACCCTTGATTTCTGGAGCAAAGTTTCATTCCCTGAGAGTACAAAGAGTACCACTGCTGTAAATGCATATTTCCTCCTTTTTACAACAGTGGGACTATTATGGTGCTCAACCAGTTATAAATGCAAAGAACAATTCGTGTGAGAACCTATTTTCTGAAGTGGGTCCTTGTTTTAAATTGATTTGTGAACCATAGTCACAAGAAACAACATTTCTATAAATTCAGAATAATAATCATCAACAAAATTTKCTCCAGGATCACTTTTTGACTTTGCTATTGGAATCATTTGCAGTCAAACATGAGTGTCCCTTACCACCCTTATGTAATCCACTTGTTAACACCTGCTTTGTGGTATCACTCCTTGCTTTTTAAGGACTCTCAGGAACTAGGTATCATCCTATTGTAGATGCTGCCTTATAGATTTCCTTTCCTTTGAATTTAAATGATTACATTCTAGTAGACAGAATAATTGACTTGAATATGGAATACTTGTCTCTAGGCAAGTATATTCACTGGAATTGAATAAAATGCCCAACTCATAGACTCATAGAATCATTATGGTTGGAAAAGATCTTCAAGATCATTGAGTCCAGCCATATTAATTGATACTTGATAAGCAGTGGAAACTATAGCATTCAACACAGTCTAAAATTGACTGAAGATGGTGAAGGTCTATGATTAAGTATATCTACGATTAAGTATATCAGCATACAGGAATTCCAGACTTGTCATCAAGATGGAAAATCTATGCTACCCCATGAATGCCTTTTCCCTTTCTCCAGCTCTTTCTCTTCAGCAACGCCAGTCACTTGTGATTTTCCACTATCCTTTCTTAGAAATTATCATGCTAGTAAAAATATTTCACAAAATTATCACAGTATGTTTTCTAAATAGTTTCCACCTGTATGGATAGATGTATTTATCCTCAGAATCGGAAAATAAAACTATATACTACAGATTTTTAACCATCCACCTTAACTGGAACAGCACCCCACAGAGAGTATAGCTACTGATATCTTAAGAACAGCTATAGTGGTAGATATTCCATAAAATAGCAGAATGTGTGATCAGATAGTCTTTTGATCCTCATGCATATAAGCTTTATTCCAATCTCCTATAGATTTAAGCAGTTTTACAAGGTATGGATTTTTTTAAGAATATATTAGCTATATGTCTTGTTTCTATAAGCTATGAAAATTTTGTGCATTTAGTAGTTTGTCAGAGAAAAAAATTAAAAACACAATCTCACCGTTATTTATTGATCTTACTGCTTGTAAAGTATCTTTTTTTTTTTTTCTGGGTTTATTTTATTATTTTCAGTGCAGTTTCAGCCCAGCAACCTCAGCTGCCCACAAAACCCTTCTAAATCCCCTATCTTATTCTTTCCATTTTGCATGGAAAAATAAAAAAAATACTTGACATAATAGACACTGCAAAGTTAAGTAGGTACAAATATACATTAGGCTTTCACTGCCTTCCTTGCAGTAGAAGGAAGAGAGGAGCCCCCCTACCCATGTTAAACATTTAATTTGCAGGTCCCCAAAAGCAGTGCACTGCTCACAGTGTGGTGGGCAGACCCATGGCCCATGCAGGCAGAAGAGGTCAATCCAGGCAGTGACAACAGTGCTCTGGAAGAGCCAGGCGCCCCTCTGTTAAGTGCTGAACACAGAAGAAGCCACTTCTGTGGCATAGCTGAAGGGCTGCCTGCTCCTAGGGTGGACGCAACCAACAGCAAAGCAAGTGCAGGACCAGGGCAGCAGGACCCCAGGATCCAAAATTAGGAGCAATTGTAAGTGCAAGGAGGACAAGGTAGTTTCTTTCTCACTAGGAATCACCCATTGGTAATTTTCCTCAGCAGGACAGGATKATCATAGCTCCTTTTTATTTCTAGCTATTTATAATAGTATAGGTTATAAGCTGTCTTTAGTAGGATTGGCATCCATCTTACTTGCAAAAGTTGAAATTCCTGAAGGGGGAATTCAGAGTCATGGTTCTTTCTCTTTATAGCCTTTATTTATCATCAAAATCATAGGAGAAAGAATTAGAACAAAAAGGATCCATTTTTTTAACTAAGTGCCCATTGCATTGAACTGAAGAGTTAAATCATCCCTACATGCAGAATCTCTACAGATCCTTATCTGGCCCCAGTCATTAGTGTCGAAGGAGGCAGTTATGATGAGATAGAGCAGGAGGTTGTCTTTCCAAATGGAAACACAGACCGATTGTTTGAGCCTTTGAGAGGTTAAATAGTGTCTAAACAGTCTGACTCATTGTTTAAGACTTGTAAGTCCTCCAAATCAGGCCTCAACAGAATTTAGATAACAACTGCATTTGAATTACTGCCTTAGTCCAGATCAGCAGTGCACTTCTGAAGACATCCACCAGTTATCCCTGCTTGCTGCACTTTGGCTCACATTGCAGAGCAGTCCTGGTGACTGCAAACGTGGTACTCTCTTTACAATGTGAGGCTAAAAAAGAGATTTAGGGCTCTGTAACTGCTCTGGGGCATTCAGTCTTTGAAGAACTCGTGTAAGAGATCAAACCCATCACACCATTGCATACAAGCGTAACTGATCTTCAGAAAGGTATGAAACAATTAAAAGTTCAACAGCAAGATTTGAAAAGTAAATTGGTCACTAGAGGGAGCCTTTTCATCACCATATTTTTGTATCAAATTGCTAAACTTCAAGACTTCAAACACTTTGATATTGTGTACATTAGAAAGTTCACTGTGTGCTACTTCATTTCTTCTTTTTGAAGAGTCTTTGAGTTAAAAGAAATGTGTGTACAAACCTGTTGCAAAATTTCACATTAATTCTGAGGTTGAATAATTACAGAATTCTGAATGATTTCACTACAGAAAATAGGTAGAGCTAGTTAGTACAGTGGTTAGAAATAGAATTAACTTCATGCAGCCCTTCTGAAAATTCCTCTTTACATGGCATCACTAAGACAGCATTATTTTTTCTCCCTTTCAAACACAAAAATAAAGGTAAGTTTTCACCGTGAGAAGAATGTCTTCAGACCACACAAATTACCTCTTCCCTTTATCTTCATGACATATAGCTGGTTATAATTCCTAGTAGCTGAATCTCRAGATAAGTTATTTATTTGAGAGTTTATTATGAAAGTTTTTATATTCTCCTTTCAGTGTTTGTTGTGGAGTATATAAGCAGTCAAATTTCCATTAGTTGCCCTTGGCCTATGTATACGAGTATTCGTCTTTTTGTCAGTGCAATGAATCTCGTAGTTCATTGCTGCAGCTCTTTTTTTTGTGCGTTTAACAGCAAGAAGATCTCACATTACACATCTTTGACAAGGAGTGCGGAAGAGATTTTTTTGTTTGTTTGTTTTTTTCCAAGTCTGCTGCAACTGCTTCCTGTGATATATGGTGTGTTCATGTCACTCAGGAAGTGATCTGGTTGAGCTCTTTCTCTGTTAGGCTGTATACAAAATGCTGAATTATAACTGTAAACGTGCACTCAATGTTCTGCTACACTACAAATTTAGTAAATGACATAGCAGTTGCAGTTCGTGGTTCTCCATAACAAATGCCAAACAATAAACAAGAATTCATGGAAAAGTACAGGAAGCAATCGGATAGCTGTGGAGGAGACAATCTATGCAAAAGATCCCATCAGAGGCAACAGGGTTCAGGTGCATTGCAGCCAAGATAGAAAAATCAAGCACTTTCTGTAGTACTTTCTTTAAATATATATATATATTTATATATTTTTTTTTATATATGTGTGTGTGTATATATATGTATATATATACACACACAACAGCAGAGGGCATGCGACAACAAGAAATTCTGCATGTGTTAATGAGTCCTAAAGCACTAAAGACTTGGGGAAGGGGAATGGTGATTTTTCTAGCAGTGTACAGATCTCTGTTCCTTATAGATTATAATGGATGTTGGGAATAGAGAGGCAAGTGGTGAGGTCAAAAGGAGAGAAGAAAAACTAGAGACACAGCACATCTCCTGAGAATACGAGCTGTTATCACTCCAGCATGGATGGAAATACAATAGCACGATGGAAAGACACTGGCACCACTGGGTGCTCTCCCTCCTCATGCGAGCACCTCCCCAGCGTGCTATGGGTGCAGCACAGCCCCCGACCTCCTTCACGTCACRCAGGGTGCTTAGGATAAGCAGCTTTGGAAGCATTCCACTGACAAGCCATCCTGAGCACTGCCACTGCCTGAAGAACTGATAACTCATAAAAAATAACTCATATCTAAAGCAAGAAAGCCTTGGAAATTCTCTGTCAGTAACACAAGGCTGTAGTCTGATACGATCTCATGCTCTTCCAAAATACTGAATTCATTAGTATGAAAAAAAAAAAAWGTAAAGAAAGAAATGAAGGAATTATTTAGCCAACATGCAATATTTATCTTTTCATATGATTTATGAGTAGAAAAGGTATTGAATTGCCTTGGAGATCAGTAAACATACACAAAAGGCATACACACACACACACACACATATATATATAGTTACTGTGATGTGGTAACTAATACATTCTTTTAGCTCATTCAAATATTGCATTTAGGTGAAAGCAACTGTGAGGATGCTTCTGACCTTGTCTCATACTTCTACACGGTGCCAGGAACCTGAAGCATTCTTGTATGTGTGAGGTTTTACAGTTTTCTCCCTTTTTATAGTCCTGACACCCTGACACCTTGCAAGAGCTCAAAGGTTATTCTGTCACTGGGAGCTGCATCCTCATGCAAAGGCCACATGCAGCCAGAGGCCACTTCAGGATGGTTTTAAAGTACACTCAGACCAGCTCTTTGTGTAAAACAGAGATGTTTAGAAACTGTTYGAAGTAAAAGGATCCATATACATGCAATCTCATAGTACCCCATCCAAGATTTTCATCATTAAGCATCACTAAGCCTGCAGATCATGCTCAAACAGCATCCCACTGCTGACATATTGGGGCTGGAGAATCCCTGTCCCATTACCAACACACTGCCCAAGGCTTGTAGCCAACATCTCCCATGGTTTCTGTCTTCTGGCCTCACATAATGGCCTCACATCACTATGATCACACTGGGGATGGAGAGCAGGCAGAYAATTCCTAGCGCTTTTTTTTTGCCAGCAGCTTGCTGAAAGAAGCAGTTGGATATAGCTTTAGCTTGTCCTATAACTTTTATTTCCTGTTTTACAGATATTTACAAAGATCTTAAATGCTATTTCTAAGCATCCAGATGCTAGTCTGAAAATGCCATATTTTCAGTCAGGCAGCTGTTGTTAACAAAGTTTGCTRTCTGTGAATAAAAATAAGAAATTAAATCAATATCAGAAAGATTTTCTACTCTCTACACATTTTCTTGGTTGCATGGTAGTATATCATCTCTGGGTGCATCACTTTTATGTTTTTAAAAATCATAAAGCCCAAAAAGCTTGGTACTTTCAGGAATGGGTAGATCTACATACCATATTAAGCAACTGTACTGATTTTCCCAAAACAAAATTAAATATGGTTAAGTCCGATTATGTCGATACAGCAGACATGACTTTTCTCAGCAATAACCTGGATATATTAAGAAGAACATGTTGCAGCTCACATAATTTGAAATGAGCCATCCTGGAGAAATTCTACCATCTATTATTTGTCTTTAGTGAAAGGAGTGCAACTTTGAAAAATGTGTCAAGTGACAAGAGATAAAATTTAGCCTTGCAAAAAGGTGCAGGATTTTTGCATTTCTCAAAATCTTTTGAATTCAGTGTATTCCACCACATTTTATCAAAGAGAAGCCTCTAAAGGCAGTGTCCAAGGGCAAGCAGTGGGGGCTGAATCAGCCCATTCAAGCACAGACATGCAATGACAGCATGGGGCCACCCTTTCCCCAAAAGCACTCAGAAGCGAAGCCCAGCACAAGCCTGCTAGCCAGCATTTCCTTCCCATCCCCTAAGAGTGCTTTCTCCTGTATGCAGAGGTGATCAGAGAACTGCAGACCACCAAGGCTGCTGTAAAGCAAAGGTGTTCACTCAGTTGCTGTTTATGCAGACAAGGAATTGCTGCTTCATCAGTACAGCATGTTTCTGTTTTCCTTGCTGGAAATGAGGTTACATTTATTGCAAACCTCCTCTCCTCTCCTCTCCCTCTCCCTCTCCCTCTCCCTCTCCCTCTCCCTCTCCCTCTCCCTCTCCTCTCTCTCTTTTCTCTTTCTTGGCGAGTTTCGGGCTTGCAGGAGGCCCTCTGCTTCCTTTGAGAAAGCAGCAGCAGGGTAGGAAGAATCTTCCCCAGGTCTCTGATGTTGCCTAATCCGAACTGCCTGCCTGCATGAATGTCAGCCTTGTGCAGGCAGCGGCGATAGGAGGGGCCGCTTAAGGAACACCAGAATAAATCAGACCATCCAGCTCAAAAACGCCGGTTTAACAAGGCTTTCCTGTGGAGAAGCACGCATGAGCAGAGCGGTCAGAGCAGTTAAGGACTGCCTGCAGAAACAGATGTTGGATGCTGTGCTGAAGCCCCAGGCATTTTGCTGGAAAGTTTGGAATGGTTTTAAGCCTAGAGAAACTCAGCTCGCCCTGGGGTGCAAACGCTGCCAGCCACCCTCACTCACCAGAGAGCAGCTTGATCRCAGGTACTGTGTTGCTCCCTTTCTATGTTTGCAAGTGCACAGGAAAAGTTTAACGGGAGTTTGGGAGTTTGTTGCTGCCGTAGATAAAAATATCTCAAGGAAGTTTTTGGAACTTTGCAGCAGCTTTGCTTACATACGTGCGGGTGTACAAAGTGAAAGCAGTCAGCTGCAGACAACCTGTTCTCACGGGTCTGGCTTTTATTTCAGCTGTGTCAAGTCGATAAATTAGGGATCTTTGGAAGATATTTTCTCTGGATTTGGAAGATATTTTCTCTGACTGCATATTACCAGATTGAATGGGATCACCTGGAAATTTTCCTTGAGCAGTGCCAAACAGATGTCACTTATGATACTATTTGTGTTAAAAGTACCTAAAAATGTGTATACTCCAGTATCTTTCCTATACAAACCTGGGATGTACTAAAGATACAAACCCAGGTGCATGGAACTGAGTGTCCATAGACAATGCTGTGCCAACACTGATGACTGAAAATAAATGTTTATACCTGTTGAACACCTGTTTACACACCTGATGTAAATATTTAATTTCTCCATTGAAGCTTACAGCACAGATGAATAAAATGCATGTCAGAGAGTGTAAGACTAACAAAATCCAAGTAGCATGAACACCTAACAAAAATATTTCCTTAGATATTAGATAGATATTAACTAAACTACCAAATACTACCATTTCTAGAAAAAAACATGTTAAACTAACATGATTTATAAAATTGGGGTACTTGGGATAGTTCAGTGCTGTTGCCAAGCTCTGGATAAATTCAAAAAGGGTCCATTTTAAAACCTGTGAACCAAGGTCATTTGGCCTTTGTTTTAAATCTTTTTAATAGTTTTTCTTGTCCTCACTGTAAAACAGAAAGTCCCAGAGAACCCTTTGCAAAAAGCTGTACTGATATGGAGGGAAAGGTAAAGGAGGAAAAGTCTAAGCTAATGTAGAATTCTTACATTCTAGCTTGGAATTCTTAGAGTTCTTCGAATTCTACATTCTTACATTCATGTAGAATGTAAGTCTGACAAAAGAGGACACAAATTCAATGTCCTCCTTGACAGAGGATGACTAGAATTTCTATAACTAAAGATCCCTCTCCTACAAGCCTGAAAGGAAACTTGGCACATTCTGCGAGGAAACAGCAAGCTATTAATGTCTCTACAATTATAGAAAAAACAATGATACAGAAGACAGCATTTTGAATAGATCTTCTCTTCCTTTCCGACTGTATAGCATTTTTCATGTAGTGCAGTCATGCAACAAAAGAAAATTATTTTGCTCTCTTAAGTGATTTTTCTTTCTATACAAATGAGCAAAATCCCTCTAAGAAGAGAAGATGTCCTATCAATAATAAATAACAATAATACCTTTACCTTTTTTTTTTTTTTATTTAGGGCTTTATCTAAGGTCAACTGAATTAAATAAAATAGGGATAATGTTAAAGGGCTTTAGTTTAAGTTTTGATGCATTCTCATTGTAGTGACGAAGGCACAATTGGGCATGAGTGTGAGCAGAGGATGCTTCTAACACCTTTGCATTGAGCTTTACCATGTTGTTAGTAACAAGAAAAACTTCTTCAAATATATCAATAACAAAAGGAAGGTCAGGGAGAACGTGGGACCACTAGTGAA
>NW_020454749.1:1019907-1042959 GCF_003342845.1 Nothoprocta perdicaria
TGACAAAGCACTGGAACAGGCTGCCCAGAGAGGTTGTGGAGTCTCCTTCTTTGGAGATCTTTAAAACCCGCTTGGATGCAGCCCTGTGCCACGTGCTCTGGGTGTCCCTGCGTGAGCAGGGGGGTTGGACTCGATGACCTCTGAGGTCTCTTCCAACCTTCGGCATTCTATGATTCTATGATTCTATGATTCTATGACTAATAGGAAAATGCAAACATGATGATGATGTTTCTCTTGATTTTACAGGAGTTCAACACACCAGATGAAGATATGGTCTGGCATCTAACATCTTACTGGTAAGAAAAAAAAAGATCATTAAATATATTAGACCTGCTGATATGATATGATCTACTTTTAATAATGACATAATATCACATTAAAAACAATTTAAAGTATACTAACAGTATCATTTGCTGAATTTTTTGTTCATGTTGTTTGTTCTTAAGCCTTTCTCCACACAATGGTCACAATCTGCACAAAAAGGATGTCAGAGGAAGTTGCTTACATTCAACAGCTTCCCAAAATAACTCAGTAAAAAAATCCCAAACCTTCAAAGTAAACTAACTGATTCTAGATGTTATCTTTCACACACAGCTTCCCAAGTCAGAATGCTCCTGAGAAATTTGAAGAAAAAAACTAGAAAAGGAGATTTTAAAGTTACACAGCTTCTCATGGAGTATGTTTGAGTTAATATCAAGGTTTAATATACCCTCTACCTAATTTTTTTTTCTATATTTAGCTCAGCTTTCATTTGGAAACTATACGCGAAAACCTCTTACACTTAAACAATTTATATGCATCTTAAGTAATCCTCCTGTAGAATAATAATTAAATGCATCTTAAATAATCCTCCTGTAGAATAATAATTAAATAATTAAAGAATAATAATTAAATAATCCTTAAATAATCCTCCAAGTAGAATTCCAATGTCTGTCCTTCCATACACAACAGTACAGGAATCTGTGTGTAAGTATTTAGGTCTCTTGCTGAAAGTGTAGGTTTCTTGAACTGGATGTTCATATCCCATATGGATGAGTATTCAATCTCTGGTACATCCAAGAGGAATGCTGCAATGCTAGGCTGACAGAGGGACTTCGGCAGGTTACATACTTCGGCATAATCTAGTCTTAAAAGTCTAAATAATTGAACTGGCCTTGTGTGTCTAAATAAGGGTACCTGTCATACGTGGATCTTCCAGGCACAAAAGGTGAGATGCAAAGAGGACCCGTAATGTGACCACAGCAGAACTTCTGTGTGTACATCCAAGAAAGTGATCCAGAAATGAGATGCTCCATAGGCCTATAAGGAACCTGTATTTAGTTAGCACCTATGCCTTGAATTTGAATCATCATAAAGGCAGGGCTTTTAGACATCTATCTCCCTCTATGCTATGTGTCTAGATACCAAAGTATGAGTCATAAACTCTGTTCAGGTTCTTAGAAAATACCCCACAATTAGGACATTTGTTAGAGCACGCTAGCAGTTGCAAATTCTCTCAAGCAACAGCATCCATAGTCAATTTATTCAAAAGACAAGCCATCAGAGAAGTGCTTTAGCTTTATATGTAATCATGGTGATTAAAGTATTCACCTAGAAAATAAGAAACTCGGATCTGACATCTGCTGACATCTGAGGGGAATTAAATTATGTATTTCCACAACCTACCAAACAGATCCATCAACTAATCTAGGGAAGAAAGGAGAGTAAGTAAAAGGGAACTGATGACTAGCTGGGTAAAAAGAATGACAGGCCCACATTTTCCCAAGCAGTTAGCAAAGCTTATCCACTAAACAGTGTCTCGCAAGTACAGTCTTGCACAAGTGAGTGCATGGCTACAACTCTACTTAAAAAAGGGCACTTATATTAAGAGAATTGGAGCTCTCTATTTCAAATTAATAAAATATTTTTTCTGCAATCTTCCTAAAGTACCTAACTCCTAGACATGAAAAGAAGTGAGAATAAGCATTTCCTTGTCAATATAAATAATACTCTCCTAAGATTGCAGGATATTTCTTTCATATTTTACCAGTACTGCTTCCACCACTTTTTCTGCAGATAGCCAAGAAAATTCTATTAGCTAAACCTAGCATCTGGGATCTCTCTGTCAGGACAAGACACCTGCTTTTCAAATTTTGCAAATTTGAATTTAAGATGCCACCTTAATCTTCCTGGTACTCCAACAAATAGGTTAAAAAATAATTGCTTTATATACTTTACAATATATTTCTTATGATAGTCTCAGGAAATATAAGTTGGATCCTAATGTACAAAGCACTTCACATCCTTTAGACTAACTTTCAAGGTCAGGGAACACCTCAAGATGAGATTTTACCCTGTGTTATGACTCTTACATTAGCCTTTTAGAATGCCTTTATTAGTCTCAGCTTTACTCTGCTTAAGGTAGTTCAGATAAATACATCAATGGAATATTTCTTTAACCAAGTAAAAATACTTCACCTTGAAAGCTCTGCAACACATTGATGCACTGACAAATACTCTATCAGCCTCACACCGATTGAGATGGAAATCTTTACCCTATTGCCACAAATAAGCAGCTCACTTATCTAAGAATGACTAGAGAGGCCATACGTTCTTAATCCGGTCAGTGTTGATTTTTATCACTTTTTAACACTAAAACTTCCCATGACCATGGCATCAGACTCTCCATCTGAATAGCTTTCAAAGACACAAATAAATCACTGAAGCTCTTGCTCACTTTATTCCCAAGAAATTTTCACTATTCCTTATGATATGTTGCCGCTCTCTTTGCAAGAAGCATCATATACTGAGTCATGGAAGGAAACAGGATAGTCTAAAATAATCTCTGTCCTACTGACATATTTAGACGTGATACATGAAGACAGCTGAAATATCATGGGGACCCTCAACAATTTCTGCTCACGTTCAACTTCTAAAAAAAGCAAGAAAGTCTAAAATGTGAATAAATGTGGGGGGTTCATAATGAAGCAAACATGAAGGTGTCATTCTCAAACTGAAATATTGCAGAGATTTCCACCACAAGCTAACTCACACAGAAGGATACTTTTAAAGTGCTGTCTCATTGGGTTCTCTAGTGGTTTGTAGTCAAGATCACTTGGGGCAGTCTTCAGTTACATGCACCTGGTGTGATGAACAGCCAGAGTAGTGACTTTCTTTCCTTCTTCTGTATTTCAGGAAATCACTGATCACCCCTCTGTTTTTCTGTCTGCTTCTACAACCGCCACAGACACTGCCTTCCATCACCACAAAGCCAAACATTGTCCTACTGATGGCTGATGACCTTGGCATAGGGGACATAGGTTGTTATGGGAATGATACTATCAGGTAAGGAAATACAGCATAATAGTAAACAATGTTTGTCCTTTATTTAGTGTAATACTGACATTTCTGCCAGTTCTCAACCATTTGGCCTGCCTTCAAGTTCATTTAATGGAAACTAGGGGGCTTTCTTACGGGTGCCACCCACAGTAAGTGCAAAGCACTTTCAGGATTATCTAAAATGAGAGAGGTCAATCCCAGGGGCAGATCTGCTTTCCAGAGCTGTGTTAATCTAAGAATATGTTCCTAGTTCTTGGGTATTTCTTAATTGTTGTTGGAAAAAATCTAAACACCTGCACACACTTGAATAGAGAACAGTTGTTTTCTCCTTTCACGGATCAAGCCTCATTACCTCATTTAACTCTGTTATGTACTTTTTTGCAAGCACCATGTCAAAATTCAGTACAAATCACTGCAATGAGCTATGTTACTAGACAAAAAAAAAATAGGGAAAACAAGAATATAGGGCCTGTAGTACAGGGTCATCTTCAACTAGAAGAAATTATCCCAAATAAATCTAAGTCTGTTATTCCTCATCACTTTCCCCTCGAAAGCCCTCTGAATGATATCTGATGACRTTGGTTGTGTTTTTAGGACCCCAAATATCGACCGTCTGGCAAAGGAAGGTGTGAAACTGACTCAGCACATTGCTGCAGCTCCGCTTTGCACCCCCAGCAGAGCAGCTTTCCTCACTGGCAGATATGCCCTCCGATCAGGTTTGCCTTTAAAACTAAAAGTAGCCTTTAAAAATGGAACTTTCCTGCTAGAGGGAAGAATTTCATACAACTGGCCAAAGAAAAAGGAGGATGTGCAAACAGAAAGGGTACTGGGAACATGCCATCCCTCACTAAGTACATGTATGAGGCCCCAGCAGCTGGATCAGGCAGCTCTGAGGTTACATCTGTGTGTACGTGGAGCAGTGAGTGGACCTGGGGGAAAGCGAGGAAGAGCAGAACCCGTTCTGCAGAGCAGCTTGCTCCCTTCCAGCTAGCAGCTCCTGTCCTGTCCTCTATTACAAATATTGCAGCAAGAGTGGAGTTAGTGCAAGTTGTTACATTAAAAAAAATAATCACTCAGAATATGAATAGCAACACATTTCTGAAACACTGCTTATATAAATTTCTATAATAGGTGACTTCTTCTCAGATACTAGAAATATCTTTTACATTTCAGATAAAAGAGAACAGATCTAAGCAGACTTATATCCATTCGCTCCAGCCTAGATGCAGAGTGAGTGGTTAACGGGAAAGTTTTTGTTAGCTATGTATCAGAATTCATTTATCCTACAAAATAACAGTTTGAAAGTCATATTATTTTTCCAGGTTCTATTTTTGAAGACAAAAATACTATCCTGTCAAACTGCATTCCTGAGATGAAAAGATAAGAAAAACAAATGGCTTTACATGTCCTTAACAGCAACTCTCTGACATTTGCTCTATTGCAAATGATGTTCAGTGCCTTCATTCCCAAGGCATTTTGAAGCTGTCACATCATCCTACTTTCTTTCTGACAGCTCCCACTGAGGCAGCAGGAAAATGTGCACAAGCCTTGATACACTCTGTCTCCCACTATAACAACAGAGGCGGATACATTCAACACTTCCATGGAAGACTGAGATCCTAACCCTAGTTTAGTGACAGATTGTGTTTTGCATTGCATCATTTGATGGGTTTACACCAGTATATAGTGACAAATATTGTGATGTAAACACAAAACAAAAAAAAACAATGGAGAGAAGAGAAGGGTGCTACATGTCTGGACTGTGGTTTTCTGGAGTCAGATACCTACTGCATCACCACACATGGAGATTTTGAGAGTCTTTTGGGTCTTGGGGAAGTTGAAAAATGAGGCCAACATAAGGTGGAAACCTTTTCCCTAGCCTCACTATCAAACCAGATCAGTGGAGTCCATACATCCTGGATTCCGCTGGAATACGCACTAGCTTCTATACAGCAGTGCCATTCAAAGATGTATAAGTATTATATAATTGAAAGATGTAACACTTTCTCATCTTCTCCAGTGTCATAGATTCATTTACCTGAACAAACAGTATTAGGATTTTAAAAAAAAAAAAAAANAAAAAAAAAAAAAAAAAAAAAAAAAGGAGTAATCAATGAAATCAGGAAAAAAGGAAATACATACGCTAAAATATTCCGCCCGTTATACTCACTAGGTTTTTTTACTATTATTTTATTTTACAGGCATGGATGCTATAAACAATTATCGTGTTATTTTCTGGAATGGCGGCTCAGGAGGGCTTCCTCCGAATGAAACCACTTTTGCCAAAATATTGCAGCAACAGGGCTACATCACAGGACTAATAGGTATGCAGAAATTCCTGGAGATGGCCCAGAATAAGTTTCCCCTGTGTATCTCTCTCAGAGTATTTGCTTTAACAGGCACATGGTTATACCTCATCTGTAGTGCTTTTCTTTCTTGATCAAAGAATGTCCTGTGCAAAAATAATTGTAATCCTGAACAAAAATAAGGCCTCTTTAGTGTCTGCTAAAGAAAATAATCTTTACCTTCAGCTTGCTTCCAAACATAGCTGTGGTTGTTAAAAACTTCATGGCCAATATCTTGCTAAAAATATTTCTTAAATGATATTCTACTAATAATATGAAAACTGTTCCGGTGCTATCTTCAAAAAGATCAAATACAGGAGTTCTACTTAAATATGCATTCTCATGCTTTATACAGTTCAGAGATGGTTTACAAGTCATAAATGGCTGTTATTTTAAAAAATGATTTATAATATCAATGAATGGGCCTTTCAAAACCAGAAATGGCACAATTATTTCTTCTTATTACGAGGTGCCACTATAGCTGGCCAAGATCTCAATGCAGTCATTCCCCCAGAAAAATCTCCTTCAGAAAAAAAGTTGTGTTTTACTTTATATTTCATAGGACACTCTTTAATAGAGCTGTAGCTTACAGCCATGATCCTATATCAAATAATTAGCTTAGATATGCCTCCAAAAATATCATGTCCTGACAAAAACACAGTCATTCCTGAGTTGACTTTTCAGTGATTCACTCTACCTCATCTGATCATGTCAAAAGCCAAAATCTATCTTCGAAACTTAAAAACATAAGTTGCATAAATAAACTGATTGACTAACATTTTCTGCAGCTACAGGCTTGTATTTAATTGGCATAATAAATCTAACGTATAGAGGACAATACTAAATGAAGCCCTCTGAGATGATAAAATTGTGCATTATTAGGCTCTTCTTTAGTTTTGCTATGATGTTATTTTATTAATTTTAGAATACTCATGAAACAGCCCCTGTCCATTTGCCAAGTGCTTCAGTTTGACTTCAGCAAGTGAGCAAAGGCATTTGCCTGCACTTTGCCAAAAGCACTGCCCTGCAGGGAGGCTGTACTCTTTTCCTCCAAGAAGATAGCTAGCAAACCAGGTTGGCATTTTTGCCTGTGGGTATCTAAGCTAAACTAACATCATGGATATCAAAAGCATCACTAGCTCCAACCAAATAGTTGACAGCTTTGGATAAACTGCACTTTAAGAGACGATGGAAAGCACTGGTGATGAGTGATGTTAAGAAATGTAACAACAACTCTACATTCAAGTCATGAAGCAGAAATCTTATAGAGTGTCTGCCCAAATTGGCATAGGTGAATGAGCACTAAATTGAGTAATCTGAAAGGTTCGTGATTGTTTTGTTTTGGACACAAGCAATTTAGCCACAAAGTTAAATCCCATTAATTACCAACTACTTGATGTGACAAGAAGACTTTAAGTTGGGAAACAATTTGAAGATTCTTTGTACCTGAAAGGCAATGTTGTGTAACACATGCTCTCATAGATTAATTCATCTTAATTATCAACTTCATTTTTCTTAATTGTATTTTTAAATTATCCTCTAGGCCTAAGTCTTTTGCAGCATGTTAGAACTCTTTTTTTTCAACATCATCTGGAGATGGTGTTGAAGTCTACTGAAATCTAGGAATTTATCTTCACATCTATGTTTATGACCTATACATCTAGATATTGATTACAGGAGTCTTTCATTTTATTGGTTGCTCTTAACATGTCATGGCAAACATGTCAAGAGGCAAAATGAATATAGAGGTTTTGGCTAAGAGAACTCCATCCACCTAGATTAGAACTTTTACTCTTTTTGTCGATATTCAAGAAGTAGCTTTTTTTTTTCTCTGAAGTAGATTCTTTTGCTCTCACTATAATGTGCAGAAATGCTTTTGAAATCTACTCAGAGTTGACTGCTAGTTTGATTTAGTATATTAGCACTATTAGCAATACCGTAAGCCAAAAATTTAGGATAGTATCTTCCTGTAAATGCACAATTCTTTATTCCACAATAAGGACTGTCTGCAAATCAGTTTTCAAGCAAAAATCAAAAAGTTCAAAAAGTTCATTTCAAGCTATAAATCTGACATCAAAGTCCTGCATTAGAGCAAAGACCATCAAATGTAGCCAAACTGCATCTGTCCTGTGAGAAAAAACAATTCTAGTAACTTGATTCAAACACTATCCTTCTTTATGCCAAATCAGCCAAATTAAGTTTCTTTGTAAATGCATAATGAGTGTGTTTGAATAGAATGGAGAAGTAAGAGCTTTATTTTGATGTGTCCTTTATCACAATAGATAATAATACCATATGTTCATGATAAAGGACAAGTGAAGAGTCATGAGATGTTCCTTGTGATATATCCAGGCTCATCATTTAAAAGTAAAGGGCTCCTCATGTCTCTGATAATATTTTTTTAAATTGCCAAAATAATTATAAAGCAAGGCCTTTTATTCTTCCCTACTATACAATATCTACTATACAACAGTATTACAACTACCAAACTTACATATGTAAAACTTGAGGAGAAATCCTGATCCTCTCCCTCTTTCCTGTGCTTAAATTCTTCTGGATCTGCTGTTTGCCTAGCAGGCCCCCTGTTGTACCACAATCTATTTGACTATGTTACCGTGTACACAGTATGTCCCCGTATGTCCCCTTATCAATCAGGCACGAGCATATCACTGAGCCCTGGCACTGAGTATTTAAGTCATGTCACAGTACTGGCATTAACATACTGCAAGCTTTCTACCTTTCTCCATTGCATTTTGCAGACAAAGGGATGAAATAACAATGTTATTTTGCCCTTACTTAGAAAAGGATTTTCTCCTCCTATTTCATACCTAGCAAGTCTCCAGGTATGATTTATTTATTTATTTATTTATTTACTTACTTACTTACTTACTTACTTACTTATATTTGACCAAATCTCAAAGCTTTGGAGTATGAATCACTGGGAACTCCAGTGAAAATTTATATGCTATAGAGGTTTGCTTTCATTAATTATAAGATACACCTCATACTCAAAATATATCTGTACAATGAGGAACTTAGGTAAAACAAAAACAAAAAAAATAGTTTTAGAAATGTTTTATGGGGGAAAGCTCATTTTAAAATATTTCTTTACCTGTTAACAATGTATATTTTCAGGGAAGTGGCATCAAGGTGTGAACTGTGAATCCTACAACGACCACTGTCATCACCCTTTAAACCATGGATTTGGTTATTTTTATGGCATGCCTTTTACATTAATAAGTGACTGCATAACAACAGAACCTCCAGAGATGGACAGAGAATTTCGAAGGAAACTCGGGCTTTATACACAGATGATGGCTCTCACTACACTCACTTTTGCCCTAGCAAGACTTACAGGCTTGATTTCAGTCGGCTGGAAAACAGTGACCTGCCTTGCTGTGTTTAGCTTCCTGTTCTTTGCATCCTGGTTCTCAAGTTATGGATTCATAAGATACTGGAACTGCATTATGATGAGAAATCATGAAGTTACTGAGCAGCCAATGGTGACAGAGAGGACTACATCCTTTATATTGAGGGAGTCCATTTCATTTATTGGAAGGTAAAGCGTATTTCCTTTGAACATATTTATTCCATTTTTTGCATGTCTTGCAAATTTTAAGCAGCAAAAAACTCTGTATTTTTGTACTATTATATAGTATGATATTATTATTGAGTAGTATTTATTAAATATTTATATTATTAATAATATTACAATATTGATCTAAAAATTCATTCTAGCTCAAAGGTATCTCTTTTGTCAGCCTTGCTAAAGCTCGTAACACTTCCAAAATTTCATATGTTGTATTGAATATTTCTAAGCAAATTTGAGGCATTGTGTATTTCTGCCTCCAGTACTGCTGCTTTTAAGGAGAGCGGCTAATGACGTAACGATGTGTGAGGGCAAGGACAGGAGGAGGGGAGAGCTAAAAGCTAGCAGAGGAGAAACAGAGCCATGAGGTTGCCTTAGTAAATGGACTGACATACTGGGACCAGATGGCAGGAAATGAGTCTAATCCCTTGATTCCAGTAGCACAGTGACGGTGTAGAGTGTGAAATCTTTCTAGCTGTGACTCAGGGAAAATGACTGTCATTTTATATAAACCAAACAATACTTTGTGAGACATATCATAACCCCTGGATTTTAATATCTTAAAAAAAATAAGATGTTTTTGAAGTCACTGCTGAAAGATTTATGTAAATCATAATACTAATTTCCATTACAAATGACCTCTCTATATATTGAGGAGCTTTTTCCCTCATAACAAAGTGTTGATTTCTCTTTTTTAGAAACAAGCACAAGCCATTCCTCCTCTTTCTTTCCTTTTTACACTCCCACACCCCTCTTCTAACCACAGAGAAGTTTCTTGGGAAGAGCAGGCATGGTTTATATGGAGACAATGTAGAGGAGATGGACTGGATGGTGGGTAAGTTGCTAGAGCAAACAGCAATGACTCCAGCTGTCTAACATCTGGATCCACATGCGTAATAGAAAAGGCAGTTATTGTTAAAAGAGCAAGGAAGAGAAATAAAAGCAAGGAAGAAAGGTACTTAGTTTGTCATGAATATCTGTCATTGTATGAGCACTGTTTACCTATACATCTTGCTTTTTCTTTTCTCTGTCTGGTCTTGGACCAAATTAGTCTTTTTTTTTTTTTTTTCTTTTTGTCTGGTCTTTTGTCTAAGTTTAACTACATCGCCTGGCTCCTGTCAAAGATAACCAACTGCTCTTCTTTTTAAACACTATATGGTCTGAGAACTGCTTAGTTTTCTGTGATTATTCAAGATCAGATCATTTCAGCTGCTTATGACTGTGTCTTATGTAAGAAGGAAGTGTCAGAAGGGAATAACCTCATGATAAGCAAATTAATTCTGAATGTAAACCAGAAGGCTTTGTTTGTCAATGCTATCTGTATTCAATAGAACACTGAATACTTTCTAGGTGATTCACAAATTCTGGAAATATTCATAATTATTAATCAATATCCCTCCAGAAATCAGATTCATGTTATTTTGCTATTTTTCAGCCTTTTTTATTTCTTCTCAAAGGGGAAGGTTAGTCATGTCATGCAATCATGGAGGATGAAGAGTAGCAGGTTTACTAAAGGAATAGGAATCAGGTCCATATCATGTCTATGAGTGGGGTTCTTGCTGTCTGCTGCTATAATGCCAACAATCAAGGAGTTATAGCACGTCACAAATTTTCATGCATTGATTCACTCTGAAATCCCAGGTATTAATGTTGATGCTGCAACATATTTCATTTAAACACCGAGCAGTCCTTCATAGGCTGACTTACACGAGAAACTATACAGATGAATGTTTGCAAGTCAGATGTTAAAAGTGCTGCAAGTTTTTACTTTTCAATACTTACACATTTCCGTGTTTACAGGCCGAGTTCTAGATGCACTTGAGAAGGAAGGCTTGAAAAATACTACACTAGTTTACTTTGCTTCTGATCACGGTGGATGGCTGGAAAGACAAGAAGGAAAAAGGCAGCTGGGTGGTTGGAATGGAATATATAGAGGTAAGAACTGTCAGGGGACAGCGACAATCCAAGAAGAGCTAATTAAGTACTCAGGATGCCTCTAAAGCTTAGATAAGACTGTATGCTCAAGGGTTAATGGTATTTTATAATTTAGAAGAGAATGTGTATTATCCTAATTATGCATGCAAAAATCTAGATGTTCTAGATGTTCTCTTTAAGTATGAATTGTCAAACTTCCACTTCATTGTGAGGCAACTGGTGACAACCTAATTTTGATTAAGAATGTGTAACTTCTTGTTCAATAATTTTATCTGCACCTTACATGTGAACTCTTGCAGGTAGGTTATATGATTATAAAAAGAGAGAAGAACTATACTGGGAAATCATTTAAGATTTGAAAATTTTATCCTCAGCAAATTCTAAGGGGACAACACCTTGTCTGCAAAGCAACAAAAGGGAATAAGTGGGTGAGGTCATGGAGGTCAATGTAGTGAATATAGTATTGTTGATACTGAGAAGAATGAGTGTCAAGGTTAAAACCAAACAAGTAAGGAGGACTAACAGATAACATTAATCACTTGATGTTAATGCAGTTTCTACGCTATGGAATTTCTCTTAATTCTTAATTCTTCTCTTAATGAGAAGTTTATTTTAATGACAACTTATTTTTTTTAATGAAAGGTGGAAAAGCCATGGGAGGCTGGGAAGGAGGAATCCGTGTCCCAGGGATATTTAGATGGCCAGGAGTGTTACCTGCAAACACAGTTATTGATGAACCTACAAGTCTTATGGACATTTATCCCACAGTAGTGCATCTGGCTGGAGGGGTAGTACCCCAGGACAGGTACAAACACTGTAAACTGTCTTTACTCCTTTTCTTTTCCCTAGATGATAAAAATGTGCTTTGGAAACATGTTTAAAAAAAAAAATCAAGGAATTTTTTAGATTTGAAATTCAGCTTCTACTCTTAAATCTTCCTTGTTCAGCATTGCCACTTTCAACAGCAGGTGTGCATAACGAATGCAGTTACGTACAGCTAGCCCAGTTTGGTGATTTCCATTTTTTCTCTTAGAATAATTGATGGCCGTGACCTGATGCCTTTACTGCAAGGAAAAGTTCAGCACTCAGAGCACGAATTCCTGTTCCACTACTGCGGCGTTCACCTGCATGCAGTGCGGTGGCACCAGAAGGACAGTGAGTACTGAAATTCTTTCCCTAGGACCAGGTTCAGTCTATGAGGGCTAGATTTGCCTGCCATGCTTATTCTGAGACTGAAGCTTTCCAAGTAGTTCTAGGCTTAAGGTGGTTAAGAACTCACTATCCTTTCCTATAACTACACAAGCGAAAGAATTAACTTAAAGGCCCATGGCATGAGGCGTATCATGTTACTCATGCTTTATATCTTGCTTTAAGATATTGGATCTTAAAAAAAAGAATTCTGCCAGCTGACAGGCTTTCCCTCTGTATCATATTGCTCCATTTCTCCTGCCCCTCTGAATGCAAGGCCTGGAGAGTCCATGTTATCCTTGGCTGATGGAGAAGTCCTTGCCTCAGTCCCTTGTAAAAACTGAAGATGTCCTTCTGTACTCAAATAAGGAAAATACAAATCTTTTTTTCCGTAAGAGAAAAAAAATGAATCTAGAAAAACATTTAGTACTGTAGTGCTTGTGATACTCACCAGTATCTTTGCAAATCTTGCTTCCTTCCTGCCAGGTGGAGCCATCTGGAAGGCACATTATGTGACCCCAGTCTTCCGTCCACCTGGGGCTGGAGCTTGTTATGACAGAGGATATTGCCCATGCTTTGGGGAAGGTGTGACCCACCACGACCCTCCACTGCTCTTTGATCTCTCACGAGACCCTGCTGAGGCCAAACCTGTAACAGCTGAGACTGAGCCCCTCTTTGACACTGTAATAAAGAAGATTAGAAGAGCCACCGAAGAGCATCGCAGGACACTGACTCCAGTCCCAGATCAGCTCTCCACATACAACATTATCTGGAAGCCGTGGCTGCAGCCCTGCTGTGGGACATTCCCTTTCTGTTGGTGTGATAAGGAAGGCGATATCAAGCTTACTGATCTATAAAAGAATGAAATGTTAATTCCTCAGAAGTGCCTTTAGATGAAGATTGATTTCTGGTGGTGTTGGTGATTTTTTTTTAAAAGGGTCTTATATTTAGGAATTTTTCCATTGGATGGCGGTATGGTAGAAGTTGCATATTGTCATGGAGGGATCAAGACACTATATTCTCACAGGCATGTGTTAAGTTCTACCTGATGACAACTGAATGAATAATTCAAATGCACTAAAATAGGCCAACATCAGAGTAGCACCAGTAACAAAGACGAGTAAAATAACTTATCTTCTGCTGTTTGTAAATGTAACATAGAAGCTTTACTTTCGCTTATACTCCAAATTTCCAAGTCATTCCATTGAGGTATCCCTTAATTTTATCTTTATTGGCAATGAGTAAGACACTCCCTATAAAATATTTTTTTCAAACTGCCTTTCTTCCTACTCCAAAACAATTCTTGCTATAGGTATACACAGGATCTACAGATCTCCTTTAAATGTAGCTTCCTTCCTTCTCAGCAGTGATGATGGCAGCTGGTAAGCCTGGAGCTTCTGGATCAGCAGTAAGTGCCTGAGCAAGGTACTTGTCCTGGAAATGTGGTAAGTTAGATAGGACTTGTCAGCCCATTCTGAGAAGGACGAGATTCCCCGCATCCATGTCAGCCTCTTCCAATGCAAAACAAGAGAGGGAAAATCCTTTTGTTTTCCAAAACTACCACTGCACACAGCTCTTCCCTGAGCAGCACTGGGAAGGGCACCGTGACATTGTCTTCTGCAGTGTTGCAGAAACGCAACACTGATAACCAGCTTAGTTGTTTTGGCACAGAATTATAACAAGATCTCTTGCTGTCAGTATCCCACTTATAACTGGTTCCTGATAGCAAGTAAAAGGTTCAGGTGAGACTACTTGAAAAAATGTCGTGTTATAATTGTGAAAGCTAACAAACTTTAATTCACTATCAAAAAAGAAATGCAAAATAACGACATTTTAGCATCAGGTTTTATTCTTCTACTTTTTTTCCTCCTCATAATTCCATCCTTCAGGAGTTTTGTGCTAAATAAATTTCTGCAGTTTAAATGCACAGTTATATTGTAGAATCTGGCCTCATTCTTCTCACAGACTGTTATAATTCATTCACTCAGTCACCCCTTCACTGCTATTGATAAGAAAATTCCTCAGTTTTACTTCAACTGATGAAGTGAATCCATCACAACATTGACCACTTGACTGTTGCTTATTTTTCTCCATTGTTAAGAGTGAGTGCTTTATTTCTCCTTTAAATTCATTTGAGCGCATTAGCTCTTTATTGCCTGGATTTAGAGATCTTTTCATATCTAATGTCCAGTGTTTTTTTTTTTTTACATATAATTAATGTAATAAAACCAATATTTTGTAGTTCCTCTCAGTCTTTTTCCAAGACCTTCCACTCTCAAGTCAGTCTATTATCTAGAATTGTATATCATCTCAAGCTTTCAACACCCTTTAAAATATGTGGATGTGAGACCTCTTCATAATATTCCTCCAAAAGGCATTTCACAATAATATACAGTTGAAAAATATATTTCAAATCTTTCTCCACTTCATCTTTGAACTAGCCTTTTTTTTTTCTTTTTCTCTTTTTTTTTTTTTTTCTCACAGGATTACCAAATACCATTGTAGTATATCCATTTGGAATGAGACTACAGGAAAACATTTACAATCTATCTGAACCACTGGGGTCTGCTCACAAAACTAGTTATCAGTCCTGCTGATGCATGGGTTTAACAAATAGTCAGAGCCTGGTAACATGATCACTTTACATGTCATTGGCATTAATAAAGACAGGCTTCACAAAATCACACCATCTTTCTTTTCCTCTGTGGTAGTCAGTCATGTACTTACAACACACGATCTTTCCTCTTGCTATCAGAGTCACAGTGGTAGCTGAAACAGCCACCAACTGTTCCAGGCACGGTGAAGCTGAATGAGTGTAACAACACAGTCATAACCAAATACAAAAGTAAAAGCTAATGACAATGAGTAGGGCAATGATGCAGTGTAACCACATGTGTAGCAGGTTGTTTCTAGTCATTGCTCATCTTCCAGAGGTATCAATCCACCAGAAAGTTTTATAGGGTGGTTCTATTATCACCTGTTTGCTAGTTATATTAATTCCTCAGTCTCCTGCAGAGACAGATAAAATGATTTTTCAAGGAAATTCACATAATACTGATAAAACTGCTGTAAAAAACAAAGGTCTCTTACCATTATTCATTCTTTTTATTACTGCCATTCTTTAGGTATGTGGACAGACTCTCATTCTTTCATGAACAAGAGGTTTAAAGGACACATACACTACAGCTGACTCTTTTGCACAGCTGGAAGCCCACTAAATTCCTGTAACATTACATTTTTCCTATGTTTTGTTCTGCATCTCTTTGTTAGATGACAGCCACTCATTTACACAAGAAATTTAAATGGTGATTTTTTTACATTGAGGACTGTGAAATGTTTTGAAACAGGAAAGCTTTTAAGAGCTCTCTCATTTTTTGTTAGTGTCATAAGTTTAGCAAATTGCTATTTACCACACACAAACTTTGGACAAATGATGGAAACAAACCATAAAATTTCTGATTTAGGAGTGTTTGAATGACATTAGTAGCAGTTTATGGCTCTAATGTATTTAGAAAGCATGATATAAAGGGTATAAAAATAGTACAAAATTATCTATGTCTATAAGATCTATTTTAGCACAGTTATTACAGAATCTTGCAGGCAGAGAGGATAAACAGACATCCATAAATATCCTTTACTTTGTGTCTAGCAGACTATATATCTGATTGCCCACACTTCACAAAACTGTTTTTTCCCCTTGAAAGGAATCTGCTGCCTCTGGTGCTCTCTTCAGCCATTCAGTGCCATTAATACATATAAAATGCTGTTGGGTAGCACACCCAATGCTAATTAAACGTTCATTTTGAGAAATTTGGAATCAGAGGAGCCATAGTTACTTGATGATCTTGGCATTATATTGTTATGGGACCAAAATCATGATGTAAGGGTCCTCTCACCACAATGTGGGAATGTTTAATATAACTCTATTTGGGCCTAAACATTTTACAAGCATTAAATCCTGGCTGATTCAGCAACAGATTCAGAATGGCACAAGTATCTATCTCACACGTCCTGTATCAGATCTATCAGCCCCAAAAATCTCAAATAGCACTGGAAGCTTATGTTTGAGAAACTGCATTGCACCCTCCAATATTTTCCAATGATCCCTTTCTTGTAAAGGAAGAGAAAGTCACTCTGAGCTCAATTTTTATTGTTTTAAATACAATTACTCTTTTAATGAAAAAAAACTTCATTTTTATATTCATAAGAGAATAGAAATCACATCAGATTTTTTGTTGTTGTTTTGGGTTTTCATCGTTTCAGGAAAATGGTCAGACATTATTTTCAAAAACCAAGACTAACAATCTATTTAAAGATATCTTAAGATCTATTTTCTTTTCTTTTCAAACAAGATATTCTGAAGAATCTGATGTAGCCTTGCAAACAGTTCTGTTAGACCCAAAATGGTATTTTTCATTTAAAAACAAGAGGAAGTGCATCAAAATAATCCCCCCTGAAGGTAAGTATACTGAATATCCATTTTCTCACACTTTTGGCACGAGCCCAGGAGTCCCTCAGAAAGTTTACCACCTGTCCAAGAAATATGTGATTAAAGCAGGTGCTTCCTTACAGTATTCTTTTTCACTAATAGTGAACGTACCATCTCACATCCTTATTTCTTCCTTTGCTTTTAACCTCTTCCTTCCAATAGTTTGTTTGAAAGTTACATTTTAACTTCAGGCATTCCTCATCTTTTCTGCATATTGGGTAGCTTTGGGTAGCTGTTGTAGCAGCAAGAGCTAGTTTCTCAAGGCTGAGCTAGTGTTTTGGGTTTTTTTCTGTGTTGAGAGAGAATTGAAATATATTTTGTAAATAAAAAGAACAGTTAATAAATTCTAGCGTATTATGGTCTGGGCTCCAAGATTATTCCATTTTTATTGCCATTGCTCTTCATTTTCAACTTTTTTAGAGCCTACTTAAATCAGAGATTTACAGATTTAAGAAAATTTGCAAAGAGGATTTTTACATATTGTTGTTTTATTTATTATTGCCACACGTAATTGACAGGAGAATGCGAACAAGGCTATTCCTCTTTATTTTACAGGATTCTGAGATATAAAACTTAGAAAGTGCATAGCAATTCACACATATTGCTATTCTTGCTATTCACAAGAGCCTCGGGCTCTTTCTCCCCTCTGGATAAAAATAAGCACATCTGAATTCCGAGTTTTCTGTTCTCTTTGAGGACAGGTTTTTTTTCTCTTCAGCAGAGGAACCCCAAAGACAGACTCAAGTCTTACCCTGGGCTTTTGCAGACTCTGTGGCATTTTGGAGGACATCTATAACCCGTCAGGGAGCCCCAGGCAGCTACTGATTCACCCAGTTGCAGCTGGCTAAGTCACGCAGCCGATGCTGTGAACAGGTTGCTGAACATACTGAGGTCATCAGAAAGATGACTTAAAGCCATGCTCTGTAAAACATACATGTTTGGTACTGTGCCTCCTCATGGATACAAGTCAATAAATACACATCTTATGAAGTTTGGTGGGCAAACTTTCGTCTCCACAAAAAAGAGTATAATTTCAAAGAAAAAAAACTTCCTCTGAATTGTTGAAAAAGATTGACTTTCCTGGACAATTTACATCATTTGACTTAAACATCACAATATACTATTCCAAACCAAGATTCTCTGCTGAGTTATGGCTTCTATATGACAGTGGTATAAGCCAGTTCTCAAGGTTTGTCATTTTTTCTACTATAAAGCAGAAGCCAAAAGCATGTCCAGTTATTGAGCTATGGACACAACAGCAGGAAATCTCTGGCTGATTTTTGTTTCCCTTCCTCATTTAACTTCAATATGGAAACATGTGTTTCTTTAACTAAGGTCTTAATCACATCTTCAAACATTTGAAGAGCACGTAATGTTTTTGAAGGAGGATTATTTCACCTTCTTGTAAACACAAGCTTATGTCTAATGAAGGCAGACAGCGAATGCCTGTCACTGTGATACCAGAAGGGATAAGGCAAAACTTCAGATAGGTCGACTGAGGCATGAGGTACATTTTGACCTTGGAAGACCAAACTTGGGGACTACAGGTATTTTGAAATTTGAACAAACATACAGGTATGTTTGTTCAAAGCAGTAACAGTGAGCTCTGCAAAGGCTGTTCTGGAAACTAGAATGAGAACTAACTAGGGGAAATTTAGCATTTTACCACCATAAAAATAACACTTCGGTAGCCACAAATAACTTTACATTTATTTGCCACCTATGTTTTAGTCTTGAAAGTACCTGGAAGTGATGCTGGACACACCAGCCTAACATTCAGCTACTTTCTGCATCAGTCACCAGTCAGACATCGATTTAAAGACCAGGCACTACTAAGCTTCTATGAGATGCTGACAGACACATTTTGCTTGAGACTTGTTTAACACAAGAATCAAACCACCATTCTTTACATAGCAAGGGAAAACAGGGCAGTGTGTGTTTGTACAAACTAGCATGTTCTCATGGGACACAAACTATACCAGGGAATTAATTGTACTGCTACCAAATTCTACAAACCTAATGATTACACTAGTTTGCAGTAACACTAGGTTCAACAACTGTGGAATAAGGCTCCATGGAGCGAAAGTACATTGAAGCCTTGAGAAGGGCATCAACCAAATTGTTCACCAACATGGAACAGTCACATAAAAAGAAGAAAAGAAAATGTTTAGTCCACAGGATTTATGCTTGAGGGAGAATATTAAATCACGAATTGGTAAGCGCTGATTAAGCAACATCCAAGGATAAAAAATTCCTGAAAGCAAGGTTTTACCTTGTGCTACAATCTTGCACTAGTCCTTCAGACTATATAACTCCCAGCTTTACTCTGCATATGATAGCTCATATAAGCAAGAATCTTTCTTTAGACTAATAAGAATATTTCATTTTAAAAGCTCTGCAGCACTGTCACCCATTGACAGATACACTGCCCTTGAAGCCTCACATCTATCGAGATGGATTTTCTTCCCCATTGCAACAAATATGCACTCTACGGGGAAATGAGTCTAGCTGTGCAAGACATAAATAATTTCTGCTGGTGCATATTCTTCCTAAAGAAAAAAAAAAAAAAAAGGATTGAAATCTGAATAAATCTGGATATTATTTCCTGTAATAGGTGAGTCTTTTTTAGAAACTTGAAATCACTTAGCCCTGTAGGTAGCACAGTAAATCCACATAGGCTTCTATTCATTCTCTCCAGCGGTAATTCCAAGCAAAAAGGATGGTTTACAGGAAAATTTTGCGTGTGTGTGAGCTATGTGCATCATAGCTCATTCATCCCACAAAAATGTCAACAGTTTGATAACTGCTTTATGTTCTCAAATTCCCTATTTCAAGACAAGCTCTCCAGTCAAACTGAAATCCTCAGAAGGAAAGCTCCAAAAAACAATTATGGCAAATATGCCTTTAACAGGAGCTCCCTAGAGCTTGCTGCTGCAAACATTTCAGTTCATAAATCCTTGGAGGAGGAAAACAGATACTTTCTTCCACTCCCATGCTGAAAGGTCCCACTGACAGCAGCTACAGATGGCATTGAGAGCCAGGAATCTGGCCAGTGATTTCTGTGACCAGGCCTTCTGTGTGCTTTTTAAAATACCTGATTTACTATTAACTCACTACTGTTGAATGGAAGGAAATGAAATTCAGTTGAAAGCAAGAAGACAACCATCCTTTGATGGATATTTGATAGTCCTGTTCCCTGATATATTTGTGGATTTTCTACTCTTTTTATCTGGCTTTGCTTTCAAACTTCATTCTAACAATCTGCAGAACGAAGGATCAGATAACTCTGAAATTTGCCAACAAACTGTGACAGTCACAGTCTATCATTTTCTTTCTTGGCATAAGTTATTTGAGTCTCTTATCTACTTAGCTGCTGAGTTTCACAGAACATAGAAATTTAATATCTTTGTGACTTCTACTCTCCTATTACATTTGTGGGTAAGAGAAAGTTTCGACAGTGTGGTGAACCCAGCAGGCAGGAGAAATATTGTATCTATCACATTTCTATAAGGAATTGGACAACACAGAAAAGCAATGAAGGGCTGGTTCTTCAGCCTACCTGGCTTTGATGTGGACAAAAAGAGATCTAGTAACACTGGACAACAAATGTTTATAGACTAGCAGTTCATCAAAATTTCCTTCAATTGAAATCACTCCTGCCAAAATATTATAGCGAAACGACCAACCTCGTTCTTGTAATAGGTACAGATTCACATCACAGATGTACATCAAAACTAACATGTTTCTTATGTTTATGTATTCAATTGAACAGATCCCTCTATACAAATGAAGTGTTAAATTACCCAATACTGTCGTGAAAGCACATATGCTTGTCTTCTGTCTTGAAAACATATCTTCAGGTTAGACTGTACCAAATTAAATCTATATACCTATGTCAAATTATATCATTTGTAGAATTCCTTCAGGAACAGAAATACTACACTGAAAAGCTTTCAGAAGCTGTAAGACACTAGTTACAAAATCTGGAAACATTCAGCATGTCAAGTATTAATTGATCAGTCCAAATACCTTTATCTTTGATTATGCATTACCAATTTAATGCAAGACACTTGCTAAGACAGATTTTAACTGTTTAGCCACAATACATTTTTCATCTAGTTACATTTACACTGGTCATTGCCTGAGATGACATAATTCAAGTATGTTCAGGACTGTGTTTCCAGGGCATCCTCCAAACAATCCAAAATCTAAATTTAGACATGGAAAATAAGTTTGGACAACACTGTAGTGGACAGCACCTACACATGCAAACTGAGCAGTTTTGAATTCTCATGGATATACATTGGCCAAGTGTTTCAGTTTGACTTCAACATGTAACCACCACCAACAGCATGCACAATTTTAAGTACAAGGGATTTCAGGATAAGGGTTATTCTGTAGATACTACAAAGCAGCACAGGGAATCTAGCTGGCACCAAGGATTAACTTTTTTATCACTGAATACCTAAGGTGGTATATGTGATAGTTACACTGGAGAATTATCTCAAGTAAGAATGACAGTTTTCTGTCAAATGCCATGCTAGGGACACAGGAAAATACAACCTTAATTAGCTATACATGGAAATATCAAAATTAGGATTATAAGAAAAGAGAAGACTTGCATATCAATTGTCTATAGCACAACACAGGGAAGGGCAGGAAGGGCACAAAAGCCAAAAACATTTTAATTTCTAAATAAGTTTAAGTAAATTATCGAATTATCGGTAATATGATATTAAAGTAATCTTTGCTGGCATGCTTTGTCATGCTTTGTCATCTGTCTTTGATTAGCATTATTAGCTCGTTGATGCTAACCTTTTTTCTCTCATCCATACACTTAAGTATCCTTCACAGGATCAGTTTTGTTTTGATTTATAATTGACCAGGGTCCCCCTGGCAAACAGGTATGAGGCCCTGAAGGAGGTAGGGCAGTCGGTGGAGGGTGAGGGGGTGGCTCCCTCCCCTCCAGAGGAGGTGCTGCAGTCAGAAAGGCCAGCTGCGCAGGTTGTCACCGTGGCCAGGAGGCAGAATAGGAGGGTTATTGTTGTGGGTGATTCCCAGGTTCAGGGAACAGAGGGACCGATTGCTAGGCCCGACACTCTCTCAAGAGAGGTCTGTTGTCTTTCTGGGGCCCGGATTAGAGATGTCACCAGACGACTTCCCAGGCTGGTCCGACCCACGGACTATTATCCTTTAATGGTCCTACATGTGGGTGTAGAGAAGGCGGCAACACGTAGCCTGAGAGCAATTAAAAGGGACTTTAGGGAGTTGGGGTGGACAATCAGGGACACAGGCACGCAGGTCATCTTCTGTTCGATACTCCCCAGTGCAGCCAGCAATACAGAAAGAAATCATAAGGTACAGTCTATTAACATGTTGCTCCATGACTGGTGTCATCGTCATAACTTTGGCTTCTTTGGTAACAGGAAGTCTCACCAGGCATGATGGCACCCAATGGGGTCCATCTCTCTCAAATGGGGAGGAGGGCCCTGGTTCAGGAGCTAGCTGGGCTCATCATGAGGGCTTTAAACTAGATTCGAGGGGGGAGGAGGGTATCCGTGGGGTGACAAATGAGATGGTGCTTGATGGCCCGTCACACCATCYACAGCAATCTAGAGCTGTGGCCTGTGAAGGGTCCTCTAGGACTGTAGAGGCCTTAGGGCAAAATAGGAGAACTTCTGAGAGCCCGCCCAGTCAGGCTGCAGCTGTCCCGTCAAGGAGGAGAGGCACATTGGGAGTCCCGCTCAAATGCCTCTACATAAACGCATGCAGCATGGGGAATAAACAAGAGGAACTGGAGATGCATGTGCGGCTACAGGGCCATGATCTCATTGCGATTACTGAGACATGGTGGGACAGCTCCCATGACTGGAATGTGGCCATGGAGGGCTATAGGCTTTTCAGGAGGGACAGGGCAGGAAGGCGAGGTGGCGGAGTTGCTCTTTATGTGAGGGAACAACTGGAACACTTAGAGCTCAGCATAGGGGAGAATGGAACGCGAGTAGAGAGCCTGTGGGTGAGGATAAAGGGGCAAGCCAGCAGGGGCGACACGGTGGTGGGAGTTTACTACAGGCCTCCTGACCAGGACGAGGAAGTGGACGAAGCCTTCTATGGGCAGCTGCGGGAAGCCTCCCAGTCACAGGCCCTGGTCCTCCTGGGGGACTTCAACCACCCTGATATCTGCTGGG
>NW_020454749.1:1045084-1108965 GCF_003342845.1 Nothoprocta perdicaria
ATGATTAATATGTATAAGTTCAGGAAGGGAGAATGCAGGGAGGAAGGGGACAAGCTGTTTTCACTGGTGGCCAGCGATAGGACGAGGGGTAATGGCCACAAGCTGGAGCACAGGAAGTTCCGTCTCCAGGTGAGGAGGAACTTCTTTACTGTTAGGGTGACAGAGCAGTGGAACAGGCTGCCCAGGGAGGTTGTGGAGTCTCCTTCTCTGGAGGTCTTCAAAACCCGCCTGGATACCACCCTGTGTCACATGCTGTAGGTGTGCCTGCTTGAGCAGGAAGGTTGGACTAGATGGTCTCTAGAGGTCCCTTCCAACCTTAAATATTCTGTGATTCTGTGACCTTACTAACCTCAGTAGAGACTTGGATACTTCCAAAACTCAAACACATTCTGATTCACAACCACTAGTCTATGAGACAGTTACAGAGTTGAGTTTCTTCAAGAATGGGGAGCAGCAGAATATTTAGCCAAAAAAAAATCAGCATTAGACAGTCAGTTTATCTTTTATCAATCGTTGCTAAAATTAATAAAATATTTCTAAACTGGCTATTTATATTTATTCACTTCATGAAATCTCAAAATTCCTATTTAAAGCTACTTATATTCTCATCTTGCCTACCTAGGCCCTTTTCCCACAGCTGCCTGAAAACCTGGGCCCTTTTCTTCCTGTTGGCTTGTCTGAGAGTCATTAATAATGCTGACTATTTTCATAAAGAGGATATTAAGCACATATGTAATCAATCTACATTCACTTCTACCACACTTCAGAGCTCACATACCTAATAATTAACAGCCATTTATGTATCTGCAGAGATTTATTCCTGGTTCACTCTAAGCTTTTTAAGGTTTTAACCTCTTTACTTAACCTTTCCATGGCATCTTTCCAGATAATAGTGGTAAGTTAAAAATCTTTTATTCTTTGTTTATCATGTTTCCTTTTCCATTTCTTGAACCTAGTAAAATTCAAAAAGGCCAAAGTGTTTCTACTTCACCTTGAAAATATAGAATCTTCAAAAAATCAGTTCTACTATATGCCTCTGTCTTGTATGTGTTCTGGATCATACAGAGGCCCTTTCAAATTCTATAGACCTTGAGTTTATATTCTGCTTTCAGGCACCCAGAACTTGAGAATTTTCATATTTCTGAACAAAATTGTCCAGACTACATTTAAGGAAATACTTCCTGCCCTCCCCTACCCCCAGTACCTGCAGGAAGGGCTCACTTGCCAATCTTCCCATTTTTGGTTCTATTAATTAAGGTGACCACTGAAGTGCTGTAAAATAGATAAGCCTCTGGGCTCCAGTAGATCTATGTTAACTTGTCAGCTAAAAATAATTCCTCCACATGTGATTGGAAAACAAAAGAGAAGAGTATGAAAATACAAAAATGCACAATTTGTAAAGCAGTTACGAGTCACTGACATCTGATCTCCTCCAGAATTTAATTATTACCATAATAATAGTATGATTAATGATATTGGTCTCCTCTTAAAGAGGAATCTTAACTTGAAACAAATAATACGCACATAGAGTAAGTTTACTTTTTTTTTTTAAATTTGAGAAACCATTGCAACCATTTTTCCCAATTGTTATCTTTTTGCATGCCCACAAACCCTCTCTAACACAGAGATGTTTCTTGGGAGAAGCAGCAACAGTTTATATGGAGATAACAGACAGCAGATGGAATGCATGGTGGCTGAAGTGACATAACAAATATAGAAATCTTTACTTATTATCTTGGTCAAAATACACACACAAATACATATGTATACATATATAATATACATACATATATACATATATATGAAAAACCCAACTGCTTATAAAAAGATTAGGCAGAGAAAGCAAAGTATTCCATGAATTATCTGTAACTCCAGTCTGTCTCCTCTTGCTTATTTGTTCCTCCTGCTCCATTTCTCACTTTCTAAAGCCAAATAGCAATTTTCAGGACATTCCATTTCTGTGGTCTGCTACGTATCAGATTTTGACTGTCACTGATACTGTCGGTTTCCAGTGCCCCCTGGGCTGCAGTTGTAGGGTGGGCCCAGATGCCCTGCAGCGAAGCACAGCCAGGAGCAAAGTAGGGGATCCGGACACATGTGCAGCTCAAGGGGATGTTGGACCCTGGGGGGCACCAAGGACCTCCTGCCCTGCTGCTTCTCCCTGCAGGTAACTTCTCCATGGATTTTTTTTTCTTTCTTTTTTTTTTTTTCTTTTCTAATATGAAGTAACCATACACAAGTTTGGCTATACTATAGCTATTTGGCTATATATTAATTTATATTGTATATTTGGCTAGACTAGTTGTGGCACCCTTCATCCTGTTTCTCCATAATATGACAGAGTCCTGATCTGGAAGCGGGCCTCTGATACACTACAGCAAAGATGCTATGAATTTGCATCTCACTTCACTTTGTAGTCTTCCTTGGCACTGTATCTTTTTGCAGAGTGGAGGCTTTTCTTCAGGTTTGGTTTGCAACCCAGGAACCTCCTGGTGCTTCCTGCATTGTGCAGTCTGCATCTCATTCTCCCCAAGTCCCTGAAAAATCTCTCTGGCATCTGTGAGGCTTTACTATCTAACTGCTCCTTGAGGCATGCAAACATGCCTTTCCTCAGAACAAACTTCCTTGCTCTGTGCTGAAGGCTCCTTCCTTATTTTCACTCTCATTTCTTTATCCCACTCCATGAACATCTACCAGATTAACATATTCAATTACTTCTTTGGGGAGAAGTTGCTGATTCTTGAAGAAAACAGTGCAATCAATACTAGATGAACTAGCAAAGCGTGCTGCAAGAATGGTGGCAAGTTAACGGCACAACAAAATACGGTGGGAATTTAGCAGGTTGATTAGAATTAGTACACAGGCACCTAAGTGACACAACTGCATTAATTTGCCTTGATTATAGCCCTCTCCCCAGGGCTAATCAACTTGCTGTCTGCAATAGATGTAGCAGGCCATCCTGCTTCCAGCTTCCAGGCAGTTTCTCCAGCCAGAGCCCAAGGTTTTCCATGCAGCGTGGTGCATATGCATCTTGCAGTCTCACCATCTATGATTTACAGTCTTCCAATCAGTTATCACTAATGCCCTTCTTGGTCTTTCCAGTACTTGACTAATAATTTTGCTTTATATATTCTATGCTACTATAATTTTACTTTGAATTTTTTCTTCCCTTTCCATTTAAAACATTTCTTCCTTATCTAGCACTTACAAATAGTGGGCGGGAAATCCTCCTTGTGCCAGACAGGATGAAATGATTTTAAAGGAGACTGACACACACCGATTATCCGGATACAAATGCAAGCAATATTTCTGAAAACCTCGCATTGGAGACATGGATCAGAAAGCCTGAGGTGAAGGAAATGGAGACAGCAAAGCTCGTGCAGTGAGTAGGAAGTGAGTCAACATTGGGCAGTTCTTGGTTTTGGTTTGTGTTGTGGTTTTTTTTTTTTTTTTTTTTTTTTTTTTTTTTTTTTTTTTTTTTTTTTTTTTTTTTTTTTTTTTTGCTTTTTTTTCCCTCCTTAAGTTCTTTCGGCTTTTCCCCAGGGAGGAATTTTTCCTCCTGCCCTTACTCTTAGTGTGCCCTTTCCTCCCACGGGGCTGCTCTTTGCTTCCCCTGCCTGGAGGACCTCAGGAATGGAGCTCTCGGCCAGGAGCCCCGTGCTGGGCTTCCCGCGCCCGCCGTGGGGCAAGAGGGGTGGCCATGGAGCAGGGCTGCCCTGTGCAAGGTGCAGAGTTATGGGGAAGGGAGGGCTGAAAGCGCGAACTTGGCAAAAAGGCGCTTTCCTCCGCTGCCATCTTGCTCCCAGAACAAAAACACCTCTCTGCTTTGTTCTGATGTTCTGACATCTCTCTCTCTCTCTGCTACCTTCGGCAGCAAAAGATGACCGGAGTCTCTGCCTTCTGAAGGCTCTGACACACTGGATCAAAAATATCAAAAACAGGGGTGGAGGAGGTACAGTAATTAATCATGTCTGTTTTCCCTTCCTATTTAACGCTTCAGACTAACCTCTTTCAAGCTTTTGGTGGTGGTGAAAGGCAGGTGATCTTCATTCATTACTGCCTTAACATGACTCAGTCGTTAATCAGCCCCCTTGCTGAGAACACAGGCTGTGTTTGTCCATCTCCACCTTCCAGGCATGGGTCTGTCTCAGCAAAACTGATGCGCTTTTCTGAGGACTTATGCTTTCTCCCCATGAATTTATAATTTTTTTTTTCTTTGTTGATTGAGCTCCTGGTCTATCGATATAAAACATTTTTCCATTTCCTGATTTCCTTATGTTGTTTTCTGTCCCCTCTCCAGTTTTTAAACTTCACTTTGAATAGTCAAGTGTTGATGAATACACAATGTGGTTCCCTCCAATGTCAAAGTCTTTGAGGTGAAACCTAGTCTTTCTCACTAAAACCTAGTCTCACTAGTCTTTCTCTTGTAAAGAGGTTTAAGGATTGTCTCAGTCCTTTTTTCTTCCAGAATCGCGCCAGTGATTTATGGTGAATTTATTCTTTGCTGTAAGCATAACTTGCATGCAGAATCATGGCTTAGCAGAGGACTGCTCTCCTACCTTGCATAACCATTGCTGCCATATCTGAGTGAGCAGATTTCTTGTTCCTCCCCGTGTGTTTTGATTTGCACTTGGCAGAATGTAAAGGGTATTATTTAGATTGCCCCACCTCTTTTTGCAAGCAACCCAACCCAGGATTCAGATGAACCATTTTTCATCTTTTTTTTTTTTCTTTGTACTTTAAGCCTTTGTTTTTGATCCCATACCTAACCCCAGGAAGGATTTTCAATGCTATATTAAAAATTGTGTCACCATTTCTTTCTTTCTTTTTTTTTTCTTCTTCTTCCCTGTGAATCTCACACTGTCCTGAAGAGGCCTCTCCCTTTCCATGAGTCATTAGAAAAGCAGTCTAAGGTGCCAAACTCTGATACAGTGTTCCCTTCCCCGTGATACCATTCACAAGGAGCAGATTTCTTGAACAGACGGGTGCTATAATCTCCTAATGCTTTATTTCTCTAAGTGTGCAACAAGCACAGCAGTATCACCATAGAAAATAATCCCAAGGCAAGCACAGGAGCCAGAATTTTACAGCTCAGGAGGGTTTTCAACATCTGATTGCCTGTGCCAGTGGTATCTAGCTAGTACTCAAAGATCATTGTCAATAAAGCTATGTTAGTTCAGTTATTTAATAAATCTATATTAAGCCTTATACTTAAAAGTTGCATAAATAACAGCCTGCTACACAGCATGTTCCAAATGTTTTGCACTTACCTGACTCATTAGACTGACCTTGTAAAGTCATTTAGTAGTAATAGCTGCCAAAATAATTCTTAGGACCATTTTAACTACGTACTTAACTTAGTACTTAACTAAAAACTTAGTGCTTTTAAACAATGACGAGGCTTGTTTCCCAAGTGGAATTCTCTGGCTCTGCCTTTTAAAATCATCATTTCCGCAAACTGCTGAGTAGCTTTCTAGGCATCCTGAAAAGACAGATATTCAACTTCCTTTCAACCCTACTGCTTTCAAGGTTTATTAATGTTTAATAGCTAAACATTATTGCAGTCTTGCTCCAGGTATTGCTGAAAGATGATCACTTTGAACTCTGAGCGCTGTTGTTTTACTGTATGTACTGTATGAAGCACTGTAAAGCTTCATAGCATCTTAGCGTACAGACTTGGAGCTATAAGCAGTAGGTTACCTGAGATGGAATTTGTCCTTGACCCTATCTCAACACTGGTTAGGATTACTGGTGGGATCAGAAAATATCCATCATCCATCTTAGCTTAGAGAAAGCAAAGTGCTAGGAATGTCACTGCAAATTTCATCATGATGTTTCTTTTTCTTTCCCTTTTATGTATGAAGAGCATAGGAGGGGTTCACTACTATTCCATGCAGAAAGATGAATGCCTGCGTAACTGAAATGGGCTGTCAGTAGAGGCTGTTTATTTTCAGTGATCTTAAGAGACCTCCCCAGCAGTTCTTAACTTAAGCAGTTCTTAATTGTTTAGTTCTTAACTAACCAATTAGTGATCTGAAAGCATTCACTGAAAGGGTTCAACACTGCATAACTCTTCAGAGATATTACATTTGCAAATAAGAAAGTCTGCCTTGCTTAAAATAACTAATCCAAGTACAGAACAGAATTCCCTAAAAGCAAGTTTTTCTAAAAAAAAAACTTGTTCCTAAAGCAAGTTTTAATCTGTCTGCAAATTGCTATTGTATTGCTGTAATGTATTGTTAGACTGAGGGGAAGAAGGGGGAAAGTAACTTTGGAACTTTAGGGCTAGGTCTTAAGACTCTTAATGTAGCAATCTTGAAAAATTTGGAAAAGTATGTAGTTTCAAATGTTCTAGACATACCTAGGGAACAAAAAAATGGGATGTGCATGTGTTTAAAAAAAGGTATTTGCAAAAAAAGTATTTTACAAGTGCAGCATCTCTGACTACAGTCATCTACTTGGAGATCAAGGAAAGGGAACCAGGATAACTCTTCCTACTGAAAGTGTGGCTGGGAAATGAAGTTTCCCACTACTTTGTATTACATATTCCTGATATCCTGCCAATGACTCCCATCTCTCCATTTTCTGTCACATGTGTAAAAAGCTTCTCTGTTTTATTTCAGGAGACATCTTATGCTGGCATTGACTTCCTCTTTATTCTTGAGCACATTTTACGTGAGTGCAGCCATGGACTCCAAACCCAATATACTTCTGTTCGTGGCTGATGATCTTGGCATTGGAGATATTGGTTGCTATGGGAACAATACCATAAGGTAAAGGAACTCTTGGTACAATACATTTAATGTTATATAACCTCTATCCTGGGTAATTAAACCTAGTTATAACTTAAGAAATATTCTTAATCTCTTAGTTCTCTTAATCAAAGACTCTAGAATTGCAGTCACAGTTTTCTCTCCTTCTCATGAATGAATTTTTCATTTTCTTCTTGCATGAGCTAAATTTAGGCAATACATCCAGTGCTTTTCCAGAATCCCTAATCCACTTACTTGTTGCCCTCTCCAGGACAGTCCTGTGGGTGGACCCACAGGATGATGTTCTTTCAAAAGCAGTGACTGTGGTGTCAATATGGTTGTGCACAGCAGTGGGTGCCTGGCACTGCACTAGTGGTGACTACAGTTTGGGAAGCCTCTTTCACTCATCATGATGTTGTAGTCCATCCTCCTAGGAAAGCTAGGAACCCATGCAAGTTTAAATGTGTAAAGGTATCACTGGATTGTCACATCAATAGCATATTATGAACATGGAACAAAAAACTCTTGGTTCCAAGACCTCTAAATGCTCAGTAAGATTTCCTGACCTAATGAACAATGAAATTCAGGGTGCAGACCTGTTAGAAGTATTTGAGTAGAGGAGTGCTGTTTTTTTTCCTGGTAAGTCTTTCATTTTCAGTTTTATTTTCAAACTGAACAGTGCCAACAATTTTTAAGTTTCTTTTCAAGGTTGCCAGGTACACTCTATGGCTGTGTCCCAAAAATGGATTCTCCAGTGGCTATAACCCAACAGTCTTAGAGCATGTTCAGAGAAGACGTTTCTCAGGAGCAGTTCAAAATTTTGAGCTTTTCTTGATAATCTGTTGAAATAAGTTTGATACTACCTTGCTTCTAATAACATGAAACTGTTGTTTAGGACCCCGAACATTGACCGTCTGGCTAGAGAAGGAGTGAAACTTACTCAGCACATTGCTGCCGCTCCACTCTGCACTCCGAGCAGAGCAGCTTTTCTCACTGGCAGATACCCCATCAGATCAGGTTGGGCCTGTTTTTAAACTACAGATTTCTCTGAACTAAAATACAGAATATGTATTGGAACAGAAGATAAGAGAGCTATTTCCTTGGCTTGTGATAGGAAATACTTCATCAGTGGCTCTGACTTTAGGTAAATGTCTGAATGGGAACCATTGCCTCACCAGCTGTTAGACTTTTAACATTTTTTTAGGCTATGTGGAAGATGTGTATGATACAAATAGATTAGTAGGGAGAAATGACAACATTAAACAATATCTGTCACTTCTTTACTGCAACACAGCATGGTGCTATCTGTTGAAAATTCTCTTGGCAGTGATGGTTAGAGGTGAGGGCCTGAAACAAGAGTCCCAAATGAAAAGGACAAGTTCAGAGCCACTGTAGTGCAGTAAGTTACAAAACTCCACTGAAAAATGAAACATGGGGTCCATTCCAAACTTATTTATGGCTTTTGGATAATTTTGTAGGTATGCTTTTCTCAATAGGAGCTATATAGGAAACATATATGCAAAGTAAGTGAAAAATCAGTGTATATATTGGGTTAACTATCTCTTAACTGCTGTAGTCATTACATCTCTGGCATGCTAATCTAATGTTGACTGTAGCTTCCCTTTGGCTTCCGTAATTACAGCTTATACAGAGAAGAGAGTCTATGCTTGTGGCTACACCAAAAATTTGAGGTTTTTACTCGCAGAGAAGGAGTTTTATTTTAATCTCTTAGCAACAATGAAATCAAGTCTTTTTGTAAGACTTTAAAGATATACGGTGAGGAATTTTATTTTAAGCATATAAATCTTATTACTCTCAGTAAATCGTAGATTTTAACATCTTTATATTCAAAACATCATTTGGAGATAGGGAAATGCAACTGTTATCTCTCACTTTAGACGAAGAACAGGGAGATTGAATTATTGCAGTTGCTCAGAAAGCCGGAAAATAAAATTTACTCTATACTGTCACCACTGATTTATTCTCAATTTGATGGTAAAACTGGTGTCAAAAAGCATTTGCTTTAAAATACAGCTCCTGACTACCTGAATTACTTTAGATACAGCACTGATAATATGATGTGACTGACTACAAAACATGTTTGGCTTTACATCTTATGAGGAGCTCCATCAGCTTCAGATGAAGCACCTGGCTCGGAGACTGACAAGAGCAGCCCAGCCTCAGCACGCACGAGGGAAAGGCATGCACACAATGACCTGGATTGTTTTTGTCAGGGATGGCCTCCAGCAATCGGTACCGAGCGCTGCAGTGGAACGCAGGGTCAGGAGGGCTCCCTGCAAATGAAACAACCTTTGCCAGGCTGCTACAGAAACAAGGTTACACCACTGGGCTGATAGGTAAGCGAAAAGGCTTTATCACTCATTTGAAGAGCGACCTAGTTGTATAAAGGAAATCTGGGAATTGTGTTCACCCCAAATAGTCCATTACTCATAGTTATGAATGTTCTGAAAGATGGAGAGGATAAAATACTCATGTTTGCAGCAACCCTAAAAATTACACAGTTTGAAGATTTTATAACAATATTAATGCCAGTATAAGGGACTTGACACAGGGGAGATATTAAAAAAAATAACTCTTGGTTGTAATGAATGAGCATTTATTTCTCTTGACCTAAAATCTTTAACAGTTGGTCCACCGAGTTTGGTTGTCTTGGCACAAAAAAGACAGTTTGTGCCCACAGAGCAGAGGTTTGTGCTGATAAAGCTGGAGTGTCTCACAAGTGATGCTGTGAGTTCCCAGTGATCCACAGCCCTGCAGCTGCTTCCTCATATGAAACCAAGCTGCGTCAGTGTCAAGAAATCACGGTATTCAGCACATCTTTCTGTCTGTAACCTGGGTCAGACCTGGAGATCTTCAAGATCCATAATTCTTCTGTCAAATATCTTTAAAATCTGCTAGCAACATATCTTTCTTTCCTGCTATTCAGCGTTCATTACTGTACTGCAAAGAATCCCTTCACATAAATTGACTAAGAGTCAACACTGGTTCCCTTAAAAACAGTGCTTGGGTCAGATGTGCCCAATCCATTGTCATCTGCAGTGTTAGGATCACAGCAGTGATTGTCATCTGCAGTGTTAGGAAACAGACACAGCCATGTTGAGACAAGAACTAACTAAGTGCAGTCTTCCTGACTGAGCTGATAATTACATGGAGATTACCTACCACAACAAACCTTGGGGTCCTCTGATCCAGCAGCTTTTCTAAGCAGACACCAGCTTTTGTCTGGTTTATACATTTCCATCTCTTTCCTATGGAGTAGAGACATGCTTGGGAAATCATCTTCCTGAGCCTGGTGATTAAGATATTTGTTAATAATAGGCAAAAGTTCACTACTTTTGTAACATTATGTTAATTACTATTAATGAAATTTCAAGTCAGGCACTTGAAAGTTAGAAAGTCACTGTATTAAAGGAATCTGCAAATTAGAGTACCTTCAGTCCTGTAACTGAAAGCCAATGAAACCCTATGCTTATGTGATCCTCATCACTTCAGTAACTGAGCGTGTTGCAAACTTATCTGTTTATTGCATGGCAGTTTGGGAATCTTACATTATGTTGTGACATCCACTTGATCAGGCATTGAATTTAACCAGCATCCTTGTGCACTGGGGAATGCTTTAATCACCTTTATTCACATAGGGAGTGACTTACTGAATTACTAAACAGTTCCTCACAGTGTTATTTTGACTTTTTGTTGAGTTGTCTATGTTAATGTTCTAATTTCTTTCATGCTTTAAAACCTCCAGGAAAGTGGCATCAAGGTGTAAACTGTGAATCCTTCAGTGATCACTGTCACCATCCTCTGAACCATGGATTTGACTACTTCTATGGCATGCCTTTCACGCTTCTAAACAACTGCCAGGAAAACAAACCCCCAGAGCTGGATGCAGCCCTTCAAGCCAAGCTTTGGCTTTACAGCCAGATAGTTGCCCTTGCTGTGCTGACTCTCACCGCTGGAAGACTGACTGGTTTAATTTCCGTCTGCTGGAAGACAATTGGATATTTTACTTTGGTTGGCTGCATCTTCTTCATTTCTTGGTACTCCAGTTATGGCTTTGTGCAGTACTGGAACTGTATCCTGATGAGGAATCACGATATTACTGAGCAGCCCATGAGGCTGGAGAGGACTGCGTCACTCATGCTGAAAGAGGCAGTCTCATTTATCGAAAGGTAACTGATTGTCTGTCGTTTTCCTTAAATGAGGCAGGATGTTCTGGGCTCTTCTAGTAGAGTCTGTTCTCTAGAAACTAGAGATGGATCTTAATAACTGAAACTTTGAAACATTCCAAATACATAAATGTATAATCCCCTTTGCTTGCACTTAAGGTGTAACTATCCTGAATATGAGCTTACAGCAAATGAGATGTATTTAACCAAATGATATATGATTAGGAAACTCACTCATAAATGCCTAGATAGAACGCTGCAGATTACACAATTATTCCTGCTAAAAGTCCATTTAGAAGTTCATTTTCACAGCATTCAAAGAGTTGAGAAGAAAGTTAAGATGCTCCATGTTCTAGCCTCAATTTCCTCTTCTGCCTGCACAGCCTTGAGCAATTATTTCTGTGTACCAGTTGTCTTTCTCTAAAGCAGGAAATACTTTTATTTTCTTCAAGGCTATGAAAACAAATATACTAAAACTATTATTCACCCCATTAGAAAATCTGTATACATGTTAAATATGAATCATAGAATCCTTAAGGTTGGAAGGGACCTCCAGAGTCCTCCACCTAGAGCACGTGGCACAGGGCTGCATCCAAGAGCATTTTAAAGATCTGCAGAGAAGGAAACTCCACATCTTCTCTGGCCAGCCTGTTCCAGGGCTCTGTCACCCTCACTGTTAAGAAATGTTTCCTTAAGTTCCTGTGGAACTTTCGGTGCTTCCATCTGTGGCTGTTTCCTCTAGTTCTAGAGATTATATCCAGTTGCATTTAATTAAAAAGCATCAGATTTGGGCACCTAATTTACTTAAGCACTCTGTACATGCTCTGCCTATCTACACATTAGAATTTTTAAATAAGCTTGACTTAAGGAGTCTTTCCTATATTTTATGCCAAAAGAAATCTTCTAATCACAATCAACAGAGATATTTTGGTTGTGGGTACAGTCTAGACTCAATGCGGGAGTCTGTATGAATGAATGTAATTTAAAAAAAAATTCGAAGTGTATAATTTTTTTTTTTTTTTCAAGAAACAGGCACAGAAAATTCCTTCTTTTTGTCTCCTTTCTTCATGTTCATACCCCACTTTTTACCACAGCAAGATTTTTGAGAAAGAGCAGACATGGTTTATATGGAGACAATGTAGAAGAAATGGACTGGATGGTGGGTATGTGTTGTGAAAGATTTCTTTCAAACATATGCCTGACATGAAGAGATCTGGGTATTTTACGGCAGGAAGCTAAGACATCTCAAAAAGTCTCAACTGCTAAAATCTTCCAGTGCTTTTTTAAAACTTATAAATATCTTGATCTTTCTGTTTGCTTAATAGGAACCTCGCTGACTCTTTTTTTTATATTTGAGGTAAAATTCTGGATGCTCTTGACAAAGAAGGTTTGAAGAATAATACATTCACATACTTTGCCTCCGACCACGGAGGACAGCTGGAGGCTCAGGATGGATCTGCCCAGTTAGGTGGCTGGAATGGTATCTATAAAGGTAAGAATTACAGTATGACTTTGCATGAAGGTTAGAAACAGGTATTTAATGAATTTGCCTTGCTCAGGCTGACAGGGATGGAACGAGCTGCATTGTTTTCTAGATGAAATATAGGTTTTATGCAGGGGTGCTTTATTCTTTAAATCACCTTTCCTTTCAGTAAGATGCAAGCTTTATTACTCATCTCTATGATAAAGGTGCTTTATAGTTTGATACCTATAAGACATTTGTTTTTCTAAAATTGAAAGCTACAGAAAAAAGTGCAAGGTTTTGACATTTATTTGTCCTTTTTTCTTTCTTCTTTCCTTCCACAATAGGACTTCTTCCTGATTTACTTGTTTATTTTTCTTATTATACTTCAGAAATTGTACCTGCCTAACTAATCAATATGGAATAGCATATGAAGGGCATATTGTGCCATGACTTGCAGAACCAACTTAGTCCCTATATGCTTTCATACTCTACCCAAAACCAGGGATTGGCAAAAAATTCAAATGCCATTCACACTGGTCTCCTTAGTCAAAGAGGGCTTTCTGCATCTCCCTTTCACTGTGACACGTTTCAGCCTGATGGGTAGTGCAGTGGCTTTTTCATGCCAAAAGAATAGGGCTCTATTGCCTGTCCTCTCGTCCACTCCGGCAGTCTTGCTTGGTCAGGCAGCCTCATACTATGACCCGACACGAAGCCCAAGACATGACCAGTACAAGAAGTGACAAGACAAACTTAGAGACGATTCAGATCTCACGCCCTGCTATCACTGGTGAACTCTCCACTTCTTGCAAAGCTTCCAATGATTTAATTTCATAAATCAGGCTGCCTCCAATTTAGAGCTCACCTGAACTACTCCCCACTGCACAGTGGAAGTCAAAGACTTGAAAATTTGGCTTCCACAAGGTATTTGTCACACACTGCTAAGCAAAGGAGGTTCCCTTATGAAAGGGAAGGGCTTTCACTTAATACAATAACCTTACTTCTCATTTCTTATTTCCTCTCTTTGCATGAGAAGTGGCTTCTCTTCACTTTCTGGATGACAATACTGATGCATCAGACTGATGGGATCTAGCAAGGATAATGGTTTTTGACACGCTGAACACCTCAATTAAAGTTGAGTTTTTCATTGGGAGTAAGATAAACAGTCTTCATGTACCTACTATCAGGATGCTTTATTAGGATACTTTCTATTAGTAGCACGTGGGAAAAATGGACTTCCCTGCCATTTGAAGGAAAGCGTGTATGATGTGATTTCATAGATTCAAATTTTTGCTTCTGAGTTTGGAGATGTTAAAATAAGCACTGAGGAAGCCAGGTCCAAATTCCAATTTCAAAAATGGAAGAGATGCATGAAACCTTGGGAAACACAAGTGCTAAGGGCACATATTTTGAAGGGAAGTATCCATGACTGGAAAGAAAAGCAATAACATTTTGAAGGTGTTCATTAACACCAGGGCAGTAGTTCCTAAATCTTATTAATTTTTAAAGAGAATATCAAATATTTCTTCAATCTTGTTCGCTCTTCCAGTTTCCAGTCCTTCCTCTTCTTTTTTTTGCTGTGAAGCTGTTCAAAAACATAAGTGAATGCAGGCGGGGTACAAAATGGAAGGAAGCAGAAGATGGAAGTTATTTTATTGTTGTTGAGTACATAATTTTCAAAGGCAGATTTGCCATACATATATTGCATTTCAGTCCTTCTGAAGTATGTGAAATCGAGTGCAAAGAAAGAGTCAAATCTTCCAGATAAACAGAGCATTACTGTGTTTTTTTTTGTTGTTGTTGTTGTTGTTGTTTTTCTGTAGATTCAAATATAACAAGCCAATTAATGGCTTTGTATTTTGTGATTGCCTTGGAATTGCTATTATTGGTTTATTTCACTGCAGGTGGAAAAGGCATGGGAGGGTGGGAAGGAGGAATCCGTGTGCCAGGAATATTTAGATGGCCAGGAGTGTTACCTGCCAATATAGCTATCGATGAACCTACAAGTCTTATGGACATTTATCCCACCATAGTTCATCTGGCTGGAGGAACATTACCTCAGGACAGGTATGCAGACAAGAAAACATACTTGCTGTGGCATCTCTTGTCATATCAATGACTGTTATTTTGCTTTTATTATGAGGTGGGTATTAAAAAGACTTTTTTTTTTCCTGTGCTGTTGCAATTATATACTGCAACATCGGGAGATACAGGAGGCTCTAGAATTCATAGGTTCAGGCAAGGCTCTGAAATCTCCAAATGTGTAAACATATTTGTTGAGTGCTTGAACTAAAAAGAGTACACTAATGACCACTGGACACCATAAAGGTCCCTGACTGAAGAACATCCCAGTGATAGATATAGTGATGACGGAGAGAAGAGAAATGCAGGCAGGAAATTCAGAATTCTTTTCCATTAACTTTTTCTCTTCTCAACACCTGCTCAATCCTATGTCATAGAGGAAAAAATAGATGTCATGAGTGAACTCTGACAGATATGCCCACAGGTGCTTACATGACCCGTGTAGTTAATTATTTCCAAATCCCCCCGAAAGTCATTAAACTTATGCATGTTCCAAAGGTTTTATGAGGCTCCTTTGAAAATGGCTGTATGTAAACAATTTTGAGATCAATAATACTGTTTTACCTAGGAATAATAGCATTTTATCTAGAGATTTAAAATATTAGTTTGACATGCTGATGGCTGCTGTAAATGTATAGCCAAATTACTACGTAAGCTCTTTAGCAGCCAATGCAAGGACAGTGATAAGTATGCAGCTCATTCTGTCAGGTTTGCCCCCATTGAATACCCCTCTCCTCATCACATTAGAGTAATCGATGGCCAGAACTTGATGCCGTTACTGCAAGGACGTGTTCAACACTCAGAGCATGAGTTCCTGTTCCACTACTGCGGGTCCTACTTGCATGCAGTGCGGTGGCACCAAAAGGACAGTGAGTATAAACATTTGTTTCATGCGAACTGCAAAATATAACAAGCATTTCATCCTCTTGATAGCCATCGTCCTAGCTGACAGGTATTTTGTATGATGGATATTTATCTACTCTGATCTCTGATATTCTTGAAATTATTACGAATGATGTGTCAGTGACTGGACAGCTGGAGATGTCTCACAGCACAAAATGTGTATAATATACCGTAAATAGATTATAGGAGGTGCATTGAGAACATAGGCTGTCTAGTATTATGAGAGATGGTTTGCTGTTTTCTTCATATCTCTAATGTTTGATATCTCCAAATCATTATTGAATGTAGACAGCCTGTTTACTGATGAATGTGGGTGAGGAAAGTAGTGAGGATAGGAGAATCTGTCTTTAGTAAACACATGTATTGCTATTGTTTGAAGACATTTTCCATTTTCCTCTGTTGTCTTCTACTTGTGTCATAACATTTCTTTCCTGCCAGGTGGAGCCATCTGGAAGGCACATTATGTGACCCCAGTCTTCCATCCACCTGGGGCTGGAGCTTGTTATGGAAAAGGAATTTGCCCATGCTTTGGGGAAGGTGTGATCCACCACGACCCTCCACTGCTCTTTGATCTCTCACGAGACCCTGCTGAGGCCAAACCTCTAACAGCTGAGACTGAGCCCCTCTTTGACACTGTAATAAAGAAGATTAGAAGAGCCACAGAAGAGCATCGCAGGACACTGACTCCAGTCCCAGAACAGCTCTCCTTCCACAACATTATTTGGAAGCCGTGGCTGCAGCCCTGCTGTGGGACATTCCCCTTTTGTTGGTGTGATAAGGAAGGTGACAGCACACACAGTTTGTGAGATGGATGCCTAACAAGAAGTTCTGTGGCTCTGAGCTCTCTGCTGACAAAGCTGTCAGAAGATGATCATGTCGGGGCACAATAATATTTTTTTTTGTCTTGGAAACAAAAATAAAGGAATGTTGAACAGATTTTTTATCCTTTCATTCTTCACAACTAAGCAAAAGCCGTAGAAGATTCCTTTTTTTGTGAGTGGAAAAGGAGTTGAAACTAGATCAGCTTTTCAGATTTGCATCTAAGAGACAACTATAGATGTACTTCCAAAATGTGCCACTCAAGGAACACAATTGGAAAAGTCTGTAGAGAGCATAGTATATGGTGCTGGTGAGGTAATAGCAGGTAATCATTAAGAAATAATAGACTTCTGAGGAACTCCAGATGCTTGCATATCTGCTCCCAAGCTCATGGTCATACTGTAGACAAACACAGTGATTTCACTCTTTATTGCTTTCTCATTCCCTGACTCTGAAAATATACTGTTCAATTCTGTTGCTTTACTAATATAAAAATATTGCTGTATAAAATACACTTAAACACCTGAGCCAGAGTGAATCTGATTTAGTGAAGGATATTCTTCAAGTTCTAAAGAGCTTTTGGAACAGATCTGTGGGCAACAATAATGTATCACAGATAGAATAAAGTACAAAATGTTGAAGTCCAAAATAACTCTACAACAGATGCAACAAGGAGTTGCTCCCCTGAGGGTGGTGTTTTTTATATACTTCTTTGGTAGATAAAAAAAATTGAAATAAAAGGATGCCAATAAAAATGTTTTGGATAAATAACTCACAGTGTTTTAAAGTCAGTTATAAAAAGGTATTGTTCACTTGAGAGTGTTATTGAAATTAATGCTTAAGAATAGTTAGCAGCAGGATACTTAATTTTTAACTACTTACAAACCACTCAGATAAAGGAACCTTGACAACATTAGTACCAAAAAACAGTGATGTGGCAATGAGTCATTTTTTTCTAAATGTGTTAAATTCACTGAAATTCACTGTGAATTTGCAGAGATTTTATGCCTTGACCAGTACTGAGGATGGTTTTCTGCAGCAGGTAGATATAGTCTGAAGTTTTTATAAGCACGCTGGTAAGACATTCTGTAGGAATTGGGATTTGGAGAAAGTAAAAGGAAACTGCTTATTGATATTGATAACCCTCCACCCTTTGCAAATGGTTGCAACCCCTCCAAAACTTGCTCAGCCAGTTCAGAAGTTCCCTCAGGAAGATTCTTACCCGCAAGAAGGAATATCAGAATGCCAATATTTGCTTTTGTAAATCAGACATGTGAGAATAGCTAGATAGAGGATGGCAGTATAAAGCACACCATGATACAAAATTTAAGTGTTTGCTGGCAGAGAATTCCTGTGTAGGCAGTAGTGAGTAAACAGTGGCTTCCTGTGCTTCGGCACAGTGAAAAACAGGTTATTTTAGGGGAAGCAAATTCTGCAAGGCTCAAGAAAAGAAATCATCTCCTTTCTGCTTTGTTACCACAAAGCTGTAACTCTAATGTAAGATTTTGCTTGAAAGTTTAATTCTACTGAAGGCAATAACTACTCACAGCTGTAACCTCTGCATTGCATGACTAACTCGGTGCTAACAGGATGCAAAGTCCATACTAGCAGAATGCCTCCTCCACTCACAAATCCTTTGTTTTGTTATGAGGGAAAAACTTGAATAATTTTATTTTTTTAACGCCGTCCAGCAACAACATGTGCACATCTTCAACAGTGATCACGTGGTGAGAATGATGGAAGCAGAACAGAAAAGCTAAAAGGCTTAAATTTTAATTTGAACTGAAGACATATAGATGCTTACAGTGTTAGCAGCTTTTAAGGAATCATCTTTCCCAAAGCACAATGTCATTTTCAAGAAATTACCTTTGCACAGGAAACATCACAAGCATGTTATGTAATCATACCATATAAGTATTAAATGGATATTGATAAAAGTAGGCAAATTTGCCTAATGTGTCCATTATGAAAATAATCAAATGTGAGCAAAGTGATCAACAAAGCCACGTGTATAAACGTGAGCAAAGTGATCAACAAATCAAACTGCCTTCAACTCTACTTGCCCCTCCAGCAGTTTTATACAAAACTCATAGTTTAACCTGCTACATCTTTCTGTCGCATTTACTTCTAAATACAAAATTACATTAATATTAATTAATATTCAAGGTATTCAGAGCCCTGAAATGTCAACAAATCAACAGATACTGTTATTTACAGGCACACATTATTTATAGCATCTCTTTGGGGCACTGAAATACAGCAGTGATGGAGTTTATCCAGGTCTGTATAGAATTAGCGGCCCTGGGAATCTAGGCACGGCAGCAGCCGTGTTGTGCCAGGATTTCCAGGCTGCTTTGTAGTGGCTCAGCCAGGAATTTGTGTCAAACTTTAACCTGGCTCCAGTTTGCCTGCTGCTCCTGGCGGGAATCCCAGTCAATTGCTGAGTGAAGCCTGGGGGAAGAGGAAAAACTCCCAAGTTCATCCCACTGCCTGCCAGGGGCCTTAGCGGATCCGCACTGCGAAGCTGAGCAAGGAAGGAGAGGAATTCAGGTGCAAGAAGATTAATCAAGAGGAGGGTTTGTTTTCCACGTTGTTAGAAAGGGGTTGGTCGTTATCAGTCTTGATGACAGTTTCCTCTGACTTGCTCCCTTAGGGAGGGAATTACAGCCTGATGCTTCCTTAGATACGTGTAACTGTGCTGATTTCTAGAGGCAGATGTTTGTTAGCTGTTACGTTTCTGTTTGTGTATTTAATAGATAAGGAAACTGAGCAAGCTCTGGGGCCCAGAACTGTGTTTGCGATGCTCTCATATCAATGTCAGGGAGAGCTCCACTCTGTACAAATCAGCGTCTGAAAGAAAATGATGAATATGCACATTTAAATGTTTTGTTTTTTCTTTTTTACTGGTTTGGTATTTCTTCTAGCCCTTCAGTAAGAGTAGTGCTCCAAAAATGTTTGCACTAAATCAGAAAGCACTGATTTTCAGCATGTAGTTTGATTTCACATTTCTGAAGTCAGCAAACAGTGTTTTCAGTCTATTATTTATTCAGAAGTCTGTAAGGGGGGGCGGGGGAATGACAAAAAACATTAACCTGTCAGACTGCTGTAGATAAAAAAAAAAAAAAAAAAAAAAAAAAAAAAAAAAAAAAAAAAAAAAAAAAAAAAAAAAAAAAAAAAAAAAAAGCTCTTGCAGTTCTCCTGCAATAATTGTTTTAAAATGTGCCGCGTGCTCTGGGTGTCCCTGCCTGAGCAGGGGGGTTGGATTAGATGGTCTCTAGAGGTCCCTTCCAACCTCAGCCATTCTGTGATTCTGTGATGCCACAACCAAAGGTATTAAGACCCAGGTATTTTTAGGACCACTGCAACTCCCTGATTCTGAGTTCTCAGCTTTCCCACATGGCTGTACAAAGTCTCCACCCAAATAGCAGCATAGAAACTGTCACCAGCAGCAGTGCCACTGAAAGCTATTAAGAGAAAGCAGACGATAGCAGAGCTGCTGTACTGGCTTGGAGCTCTTACGAATTCCTTTAGGAAAGCTGGGGATTTCTTACATGCTCAGATCTGTCTGGTATTTTTGTTCTATTCAGCTTCTCGGGGCTGTAATGACCCTCAGTTACCGAAGCTAGACAGAGGACGTTCTCATTGCAGTAGCTTGGGCTCATTTACCCGCTGCAGTCCTGTTAAGCGCCAGGCTGCCTGCCAGCCCCAGGAGGGCAGAGCAGTTTTGCTGGCTCCATTAAAGCCCCACGGAGAAGCTTCATTGCAGGCAAGGGCCAGAGCCTTTGCTGGCTCTTCCTCCTCCCAGGCTAATGCCTTTGTGCGCTGGCCTTGTCCTTCACCCTGCGCTGCGTGGGGCTTCAGTTGGAATTGCTGCTAGCCTGTGATTAAGAGGCACCAGTATGATACAAACAAGTGATAATAGCTCCAACAGGCAGTCCTTTGCTTCACACTGATACAGCCTTTTTATTGGAATCATGTCACTCCATCTGTGGCATCTGCACTGGCAATGAGATCCTTTTCCAAACGTAGCCAGTATGTTTGGTGAGAGGGGTCTCTGCTGCCCATACCCCTGAGTCGGCCAGGGGCAGGGTCGTTAGAATCTCAGTACTATCTTTCAGGATCCTACCCATAAAGAGGGGAAAATGACCTAAACCATATGGAAAATGCTCTTTCCAGGAAAGATCAGGCACATAAGAAGCAGATGTATGGACAGGAAGTGTAATTTTTGCAGGCATATCGTTTTGGCCCTAGTCAAATAGGCACCCAGATGTTATCATCAGTGTAAAAATCATCAGTGGAATTGGATATGACATTTTTTATTTTCTTTTCCTAATAAGAACAGCATCATTTATTGTTTTCTTGTCCATTGGCTCATTCTTTGAAATTCATAGGGCAGAATTATGCCCTGCGCTGTCCAGTTTTTTATTCTGCACAGATGAAAAACAAAAAACATAGCATTCTTACATGCCACTAAAGGTGGGGAAATAATCTCCAGAAAATGCTGCTTTTCCCTTTTGAAAATGTACTTGTTGGGGGAGGGGCAGGGAAGAATCTTTCATTAGTCGAGATGGAACCTTACAGGAGTTTTTACTTTGTGTTTGGAAGTGCTTTTTGTTTACAACTGTGATTTTTGCAGTTCTAAACTGAAAAAATCAAAATGGAAGCAAAAAAAAAAAGCTTTTCCTTGAAAGTAAATATGCTTATTATCTTCAAAATATTCCTTAATGGAACTGAGAATATCTTTGTTCTTGTACTGTTTTGAAATAGAAAGAAGTGTAGGAAAATAAGAATTTCCCATGGACTGGATATTTAACATTCTGGTCTCTTTCCACACAGAAGAAAACAAAAGGCACCTCTGACTTACTTTGCAGCATTAAGATAAGCCTGTGCCAGGCCCTGTGGAGCCAATTTATCATATGTTCCTGCATGACTTTTACACCTTCAGTGCATATTTTCTGCAGATGCCTTAGTGTAAGAGTGCATTTCCAAATCCATTCTGTATCCAAATAGGTTAGTTATACTGGTTAATTCAACAAGGAAATTGCTTCCATTCATAAAATCTGACTTCCTAGACAAAAAAAAAAAATGTTTAGGAACTAAAAGGCTTGGCTTTTATAGTCCAGGTTGAATTCATAGAGTTCGCAGATGGAAACGCTGGCCTGGCAAACTCAGACATATAGACTCATAGACATAGTCACAACATTAAACTTAGAGGTTCTTCAGAGACAATCATCGTAATGATAGTATATTAACGATTTGCAACACTGAGACCAAAGTACTTCTTTGAACATACTAGATCTTTTCCAGATCTTAGGAGACAATCCTTTTCCTAACAGTTCACAGTGCAGTTTCCAGGTTGGCTTTTCTTGGAGTGCTTTATAGTTTCTAAGCGCACAGTAAGGATTACAGTGGAACTTACTTCCTGGAACTTAAAGGAGAAATTGAGGTAAACAGAAGTTTGAGAAATTAGTTTTATTTATCATTACCTTCTGTTGGCGACTTAATAGAAACCTTCCTGTCAGTGATCACCACCAGTTTGGGGTATGTGTGAGAGGGAGGGGGCTGACAGCTTTGATTGCCGGCTCTAACATTTCTCTAAAGCCTTGGGCTCTCTCCTCTCCAGAGGCGCTTGCTGCCTTCAGGAGCGCAGGAATTGCCAGTCGAGCCCTTGTGGCTCAGTCCGTCTGCACCATGACCAGGCACTGGCCGTGTCATTGTGCAGTAGTCGGTGGCTTGTGCGATGCAAGGTAGTTAATAAGTGGCCTTACAGAAAGCCCCAGAGCGGCCTGGCTTTGATTTGTTTTTGTCTCCTCTTCCCCAGGATTCCTGTACCCAGCTATGCCCCTGCTGCATGCGAGAGGAAGCCGGGAGGTTCACCAGGGAAAGCAGTGGTAAGAAAGGACGTTCACTGAGGGTTTTATGGAGTGTTGTGTATGAGAAAATATTAACTCATTACTTGTTTTAAAAAGCTTACTGAGAATGTAAGAGCAGCTCATAGAGGTTTATAACTTTTAACTAGACGAGTGCACGGTGCAGTGGATCGAGGGCTGGCTGGATGGCAGAGCTCAGAGGATGGTGATAAATGGGGCCGAGTCCAGTTGGAGGCCTGTGGCCAGTGGTGTCCCCCAGGGGTCAGTGCTGGGCCCAGTGCTGTTCAACTTGTTTATCAATGACCTGGACGAGGGCACGGAGTGCACCCTGAGCAAGTTTGCAGATGACACCAAGCTGGGTGGAGTGGCCRACACTCTGGAGGGCTGTGCTGCCATCCAGAGGGACCTGGACAGGCTGGAGAGTTGGGCAGAGAGGAACCTCCTGAGGTTCAACAAGGATAAGTGCAGGGTCCTGCACCTGGGGAGGAATAACCCCAGGCATCAGTACAGATTAGGGGTCAACCTGCTGGAAAGCACCTCCACGGAGAGGGACCTGGGAGTCCTGGTTGACACTAAGTTAACCATGAGGCAGCAGTGTGCTCTCATGGCCAAGAAGGCCAATGGGATCCTGGCCTGCATCAGGAGGAGTGTTGCCAGCAGGTCAAGGGAGGTGATTCTGCCCCTCTCCTCTGGTGAGCTCTGGTGAGGCCGCACCTGGAGTACTGTGTGCAGTTCTGGGCACCCCAGTATAGGAGGGACGTGGAGCTTCTGGAGAGGGTCCAGAGAAGGGCAACCAGGATGATTAAGGGAATGAAACATCTCTTGTATGAAGAGAGGCTGAGTGAGCTGGGCCTGTTTTCTCTGGAGAAGAGACGGCTCAGAGGGGATATGATTAATATGTATAAGTTCAGGAAGGGGGAATGCAGGGAGGAAGGGGACAAGCTGTTCTCACTGGTGGCCAGCGATAGGACGAGGGGTAATGGCCACAAGCTGAAGCACAAGAAGTTCCGTCTCCAGGTGAGGAGCAACTTCATTACTGTGAGGGTGACAGAGCAGTGGAACAGGCTGCCCAGGGAGGTTGTGGAGTCTCCTACTCTGGAGGTCTTCAAAACCCGCCTGGATGCCACCCTGTGCCACATGCTGTAGGTGTGCCTGCTTGAGCAGGAAGGTTGGACTAGATGATCTGTAGAGGTCCCTTCCAACCTTAAATATTCTGTGAATCTGTGAACCTTTGAGGTCCGCTATCCTATTTTTATAAAACCAGAGGTTTAGTGTTTATAATATATGATGTAATAGATTTAATATGCATTCATCACTTTGTGGTATCTGTTAAACAATCTAACGCAGTCTAGTATGAATTACTGATCACTCTCCAGAAACACTTATAAAAAGCATTATGTTTATTTCCCCTGGAGAGCTGGTAAGCCTAAAAAAAAAAAATTGATTTGAAAAGGCAGTGTTTCTATCTGCCAAATCTACGAACTCAGCCTGGACTTTAAAAGCCAGTCAGTAGATATGATCTAGAATATATGTTTTATTTCAAGTGAAGGCCTGTAAGCCATCCCTAGCAAATATCTTGAGCAGATAAGGTGTGTGCTGAGATCTTCTTAGGTTCTTCTAGGAGGATGCCCAAGGTTAAGCCCATTGCTGCAGCGTGGATTTTGCAGGTGGCCCCATGGTCGAAGCGCCGATTTCCAGGTGCTGCGTCTGGCCCTGGGTGCAGTGGTGGGACCATTAACAGCATGGCCGGGGTGCAGCCACATGAGTTGGGTCTGATTTGGGGGTCTTGGCAGGCGAGTGTTGCGTGACACTCCACAGCTCACCTCAGGGGTGCTTCAGTAGCCTTGCAAGCGTCCAGCCATTCTGGATCTGCTCAAATCAATGCAAATCTCAGTAAAGAAATGCACAGAAGAAGTTATTTCCTGGGTAAATAAGAAAAGAAAAACTGATTTTTAGAGAACTCAGAAACTCTTCCATGTATTCAGGAGCTCCATCTGCCGACAGTATTTGGTAGCTCTTTTCATCTTTGTTGAGTCCCCATAATACTTATTGAGTCCTCAAAAACACAATGTTTAAAAAGCTAGAAAACTTAAATATATGTCTTGTAATATTATTATTTTATTTTTAATTTCAGGAGCTGCCTAAAAATTTGGATACTTCTATGTTTTTTTCCAAGAACCTTTGGATCAAATGCTTCAAAACCCAATATTTTACTGATACTGGCTGATGATCTGGGTATTGGAGATATAGGCTGCTATGGCAATGATACAATAAGGTAAGGATGTATTCAACAAAATGAGCTATCCCTTCCTGGTGAATTTTAGTGAAAAAAATGCTGACAATGCTTAGTACAAGAAAATCTGTTATTAATTAGTGCCTTTGCAACCCAAGACATGCATATGTTGAATTTAGCATGTAAAAAATAAATGCTCTATAGAAGTTTGTAGCAGAATAACACTTATATCATCCTGCTTGGTGACTTTTTCAGACTTCAAATTTTCATCTTACATAGTCAGAACTTTGTAAATATGCACAGGAATGATTTTTCTGGCATATTTCCTTTGTAAATTACACCAACTCAAGGTTTGAATTATCATATCTTAATCTCAGTCCTTCGTATCCAACAGCAACTCTTCTAGACACACGAGGAAATGACAGCTCAGTCTATCATATATTTATGATTACTGCAGTTATCAATCTGTATATAAATAAATTTCAATAAACACTGTGATTGTGTGCTTGCACATGTTGAGTTTGCAAAGAGAATTATAAATATTTGTTCTCATTCATTCAAGGCACAGTAAATTTTAATTTAAACTTTAAAAATTACAAAGCTTTTGCTACAGACTAAATGGAATGCTTAGCATTCCACTTTTTTTGGAATGCTAAGTATCCTCTACTTACTCCAACCTACCATCATCTTTTACAAATTTTGTTTTCCTGCTTACACTACTGCAGTCTTTTAAGACTCTGCTGCATCAGCATTTGATACCAGATGGACACTGGATGGATACTGGATGGATACTTGAATTACCCTTTTTTTCCCCTTTGTAGTTATTAGCTTGAACACCTTTATCCATGGAAAATYCATTTCTAAGAAAAACCAACACATTCAAAAATATGTAGCATAAAGCTTTCCTAAGCACACTGTAGACRGAAAGGGAGATTTGTAAACACGGCGATGTCCTTAACAAAACTAGAGGCAATGAGTGGGACACTGTCAACCCCTGTATAGTGAACTCCTTTGTCAGAGACATGATTTTCTCTCTAGGACCCCTAACATTGACAGCCTGGCGAAGGAGGGAGTGAAGCTTACCCACCACGTGGCTGCAGCTGCCGTGTGTACGCCGAGCAGAGCAGCCTTCCTCACGGGCAGATACCCCATCAGATCAGGTTGGACTCCCTCTGACCATTCCCCACGCTGTGTCTAGCCACCGTTGCTATTACAAATGCCCTCAGATAAACTTTTTAAAGATTATTTAATCTGAGGTTTTCACACTTCAGAGGCAAACAAGGATGACTAGATTTAGTGGTTGCTTTCTGTGAGAAAATCCTGACATTAGGTACATTTTATGTAGCCATAAAGCAGCACAGAGCTAGATGACTCTACCTGGAGGTAGAAACATGGTAAGAAGGTAATTGGACAAGCACAGTATATGTTGCAGTGGTAGGATTATGTTAAGCAAAGAAAAGAAAAGCTTTAATATTCTTAATATCTTGACAAACACAGTGAAATCTGTCAGACTGTTGAAAAGCTATCAACGGGGATGTTTTAAAACAGTTTACTCCAGCCAGTCAAAACCACATCAGAAAACTAGAGCCAGCTCCTGTGTCAGTAATCATCAGAGTAGCTCTTCTGGTATGATCCTGACTTGCTAAGGAGTTAGATTTATGGATAATGTAATCTTGAACTGTAAATTTAGGACATATGTACTGGCTCTCTAAACTTGCCGTTCTATATAAAACTTCTCATGGTTTTTATAACACATTTTGATAGAACTTTGTTTTTAAGGACAGGGTTACCTAAGGCAGCTCTTCAGTGTCTAACCACAGGCATCTYGGTTCAATTTTAGAGACCCTAGAAGATGTGAGATATCTGCATTGGACCAGCAGATATGACACAAGACTTAAAAGAGACAACTTCTAATGCCAGTCAGAACAATCTCGGGCATATAAAAAGACTTATAAAAAAGTACTAGGCTTGGGAAACTGAATCCCCTGCTTACACTCATTAGAAAGAATCACCTGAACAGAGATAAAACAGCTTGAATTATTTATGTGCTGTTACTCCTCTCTAGGGATGGCATCCAGCACCGAAAGGCGCATTCTTTTTTGGACTGGGTGCTCTGGAGGGCTCCCGACGAACGAAACCACTTTTGCCAAAATACTGCACCAGCAAGGTTATGTGACAGCRCTCGTAGGTATGAGAAACAGCAACTTGCCACTTTTTTCTTGTGATTCAGATCAGGCTCTTTCCAAAATCAGTTTTCCTTGGTGTCTASGATCAGATAACTTCAATTTCTTGTCTGTGCAAGTTTCAAAAACAGCAAGGTTTCCAGAATCCCATCCAATCCCACATCATTGTCTTGGCAGCATATGTGATAAATCCAAAATGAAGACTTATGGAATACATATAGACTGCAAACATAAAAATGCAATGGAAAAAAAAAAAACTTATTTGCTTCAAGAAAGAAAAAAGACATAGAGATACTTCCTGATCTATTAAAGCGGAAAAAGTCTGTCAGCTGGTAGTCAGACACTACAGAAGTCTTAATTGCTTCTGATAGCTGGATTTTCTGTACCTCAGCATCCTGCTTATTATCACAGTTAGGACTCTAAAAGGCCCTTCATTATCCTCAAAAAGCAACTCAGCTAGGCGAGAGAAAAAATCCATGCCCTTCCGTGGATTTTAGATTAGAACCCATACCCAGGAAAGAAAATTGGTGCTAACTCTTTGCTAATTTTGCCTGAATAGCAATTAAAGGATGTGTCTTTCAAGCACCTCTCATTTTTAAACTCCACRTTGTCAAAAGGTGCTAGGTACTTAACTATCATTATTGTGGATTTCACCCTCTGCTGGGGTCCCCTGCAGTGAGGTGTAATTTAGTTCTTAAATTGTGAATTAAAGTGAGTCTTAGTGATGTACTGGCTTCACAAAAGCCTTCACAAAAAGGAGAACTTGCCCTAGGTCACGGCAGGCTGGTTTAGCTGAAGCTGTAAAATAAATCCATAWACATGAGCACGGATGTGGCTAGCAGTCCTCAGGAGTTATTTGTCTGGCTAATAGCCCCTAATCCCATGGTTGCAGACTTTACTTCGGTGACAGGATAATTACATTGCTCTGTAATGTGACTTCCTTAAGGTTTGTTATCAGTATATGACTTGATCACTCCAGTTCTATTGGCTAATTAGAATGGCCTAGATTTGCTACTTATTTTAAGATAAATATAGACATATAAAGCTAATGTGTACACTTTCTTGCTGACATTTCTTCCTGAATGTGAAGGCTGCATTGAACCAATGTGCAAATTGTCTAATGTTTTTGTGCTTAGGTGTCTCTTTTGGTCAGGATTCCCCTGCTCTCTCCCCTCCTACCCCCCCACCATTAATCACAGAATGATCGCGGTTGGAAGGGACCTCTAGAGATTATCTAGTCCAACTCCCTGCTCCAGCAGGGACACCCAGAGCACAGGGCACAGGGCGGCATCCAGGCGGGTTTGGAAGATCTCCAGAGAAGGAGACTCCACAGCCTCCCTGGGCAGCCTGTGCCAGGGCTCTGTCACCCTCACAGTGAAGAAGTTCCTCCTCACATGGAAATTAAACTTCCTCTTCTGTTCACTCCTGAAGTCCCKTTAATGGAAGGCTAGATCATCATATTAAAATAAAAAGCACCAAATATCACAACCATATATGTTCTCGTTCAGGAACGAGCTGGGCCACTACCCTATGGGATTTTTTTTTTCAATTGAGATAGGTGAGGAAAGCCAGCTGTAGTGGTCACATCATACCAGCATCAGCATGTGTGGTTGCTACCTGTGAGTCTGTCCCCATTCCCCACCGGCTCCTTCCGCAGCTGGGTCCTCACTAGGGAGCACCACCGGCCTGTTACGAGTGCAGGCCGAAGCACCCAGGACTAATGTCTTTAGATCCAATATCTTTCTTTTACATTTTCAGGGAAGTGGCATCTGGGTGTGAACTGCCAATCCCGCTACGATCACTGCCATCATCCTTTAAATCACGGCTTCGATTATTTTTATGGCATGCCTTCTACTCTTTTGAATGAGTGCCAAGGCACAGGTGAGCCCGAGCTGGCCAAGGCTTTGCAAGATACCTACTGGCTGTACACACAGATAATCATCCTGGCAGTGCTTACACTTCTGATCGGAAAACTCACCAACTTATTCTCAGTAAAATGGAAAATAATTGTATGTCTGGCCCTCTGTGGTTTCCTGTACTTCATTTCCTGGTTTTCCAGCTACGGATTCACCAAGTATTGGAACTGTATCCTCATGAGAAACCATGAGATCACTGAACAACCAATGCAGCTAGAAAAAATCACTTCTAATATGCTTAAGGAGGCAGTTTCATTCATTGAAAGGTAAATATGACAAAAATCATATTACTTTCTCATAATTTTAAAGTGATATTTTTGCTGTGTCATGCAGCACTAGGGCAGCAAGTGGCATGGTGAACTAGCCACCCCTCACATTGGGCAGCATCAATTTGCTATTTTCATGTCCCTCTAGTTGTCAGCATCCAGCTGCTGTCATCTGTCTTACATGCAGTTTCTCAGCAGCTCAGGAAAGGGAAGATGATTTGGGTCTCTTCTTTACATAACACAAAGGGAGCCTGGCCAAGGACTGGGCCTTCCAGCAGCAGGCACACAGAAATAATCTTGGCTTGATGGATGAACTGTCACGTGAAGTATTGCTCGTTAGTATTTTACAAATAGGAAAGTGACATTGAGTTTTGTTGTGCCTTTTTTTTTTTTCCAGATACACCCTTTCTTTACACAAACATTAATAACCTCAACTAGAGTTAAATTAAGTATGTAATTCTCAGTTGAAATGTGTGTCAGATCTGGACATATCTTGGATAGGGATTATATACCATTTCTATAAGACTTTATTTCTTACATAAAATTGGATGTTAGAAATAAATCTCTTTTCTGAAAAACTTTGAATAGAGATATTTTGAGATGATGAAATCTGAAAAGTCTCTTTTATATATAGATACTAATCATAACTATGTCACTGCTGCATTTTGAGGATTTGTCTATAATTTGTTTTGAGAAGCAGATCGCAGAGAAATGACTACTGTTATTTTCTTTGATTTCAGAAACAAGCATAGACCGTTTCTTCTCTTTGTTTCCCTTTTACATGTTCACACTCCTCTCGTTACCACAGAGAAGTTTTTGGGAAGAAGCAAACATGGTTTATATGGAGATAATGTTGAGGAGATGGATTGGATGGTGGGTGAGTGGTCTTCCCTGGTAAAATCCTTCCTTTATTTGRGTATGGATAAGAGATTAAAGAGGTGGTTACAGCAGTCCCTACTTTCATATATGGCAAAAATCGGTGAACTTGCTTTAGATATACAGCCAGCTCCATTCCATTACCATCTTTCTTATTTTCTTAAAATGAAAGTGCAGCCTGTTCTTTCTCTTTTTCAATTAATACAATTCTGTATTGCAGATAAATGCAGATTTTGATAAATTCAGAACAGTGATAAATGCAGTTAAATAATCCAGTATGTGCTTTATCATATTATTAGTTGATGTTTGTTATTTCCCAAACTCTTTTCATTCTGTTAAAAAAAATACCAGCATCTAGTTTCAAAGTTATATCTGGTCTTGCTAATGACTTTATATTAGATAGTCATTGGTTTGTCATTCTTTTTATCAAAGAATAATTCCAGAAGCAGAAAATAGAACTCTGGACTTCTCCCTCATAGCTCAAATCTCAAATTAAAAGGCTGTAAAATTTCACTTAGGAAGTGAATTAGGTTTAAAACTTTTATATGCATTTGTACCCTGGATTTAGACCTGGGCTTTAATTTGTAGTTCCCTTCTGCTTCAGCAGGAGGGAGAGAGATAGCTGTTATTTATTGCATTTACAAATAGTAAATGAATGACCTGCAACCTAAACAGTCACCTCCTGTCATGGCCAAGATTCTGAAGTGCTACTACATTCTGAATTACTTCCTCCTCCAATACTATGTTTAAAAAAGTATGTCTTGTGAGCAGCCCAATTGCTTGTGGTGGACAGCCAGGGAACCCTACAAGATCTAACCCTGGCAGAGATGTCTTCCTAATTTTTGGGCATCAGTCAAATTTAGGCTCAAGAAGCTCAGAGCTGGGTAGCAAATGTGCAAGGGCATAAGGAATATATAGGCTGAACAGGCTAGATAGATGCTAGTGAGAACAGAAATTTCTATGGTCAGACAGCTAAATTTGCAAGTCTAACTTGGAAGCAGGGTCCCTAGATTCAATTCAAATACTTTTTTGGGCAAATGTCTATTTTTCGTAATGGTAGGTACTAAGTAACTTAACTAAGGAGACACAGGAAGTCTTCAGAGGAGAACACATTAGGCAAATGACCTGATCACCAGCTCATGCTTTTTCCTTGTGTACTTCAGATTTTAGTGTGTTTCTCTGTTCTACACAAGATATTCCYGGTGAAGATACTTTTACGCACTCGGTGGTGATGAAGAGCAATCATGGATAAAACATGCCCTGTATAAACTTGTGCTGCTAGTGGTACCAAAAACATTATGAAGTTGGGTTTGAATTGGATTGTGTAGTTGTTATCACAGAAGATTTTGATTGATAATATGCAAAGTGATCCAAGTCCTTCTTTAGTTCATGGTGAGAAGAGAGACAGCAGCTTTCTACAATTAACAATCTAGACAGCACTATTATTTGTAATTTAAGCACTTTTGAGATACTTGGGACTGCACAATGGAGAGAGTTGCGAGAATTTACAGAATGAAGATGACAGTGCCAAACATCTTGAAAAAAGGATCATTAAATCAGTTGATTTGCTGGTTGATTTTAACTTGTGTTTTCATTTTTTTAGACTCCACAAGCAAATTTGGGTCGCCTTTAGCTGCTTTCCTTTGGGCACTTATTATTTCCACAATGCATAGCTTTTCTCTGTATTGTTCATAGTGCCTCATAACAGAAAAGTAGAAGATGACCTTCTGTCTATATCTTCTCATTCAAGTCAATGGAAAGACTGTCTATAAGACCTGAAAAATCAGGACATAATTATAGTGTTCTACTGTGTTTTTAGGAAGGCTTCTGGATATTATCAGCAAAAAAGGCCTGAAGAATACCACGTTCATTTATTTTGCATCTGATCATGGAGGAGCCTTGGAGGCTCGCAGTGGAAATTCCCAGCTAGGTGGATGGAACGGGATCTATAAAGGTGAGTCTTTCTCTTAAAAATAAACTGATATAAAGTATATCCAGATAGGCTGTATTCACAAAGCTATATGCTGGCATAACAATCTTGCATTATATGGCTAGACCAAGGCTAGACTAGGCTAGACCAAGCTACTCCTAACAGCTATATTGTCTAATTCTTATAGACCTCCAAAAATTCCCAAACTACTATCTCTTTTTATTGTCTATGCTATTAGAGTATTTCACCTGTATTTAGCCTGGATCTCCTTAAATTACAACAAATCCTGCTCTATCCAGCAATCCTACAGATAACAGATTCTTTACTTCATGCAATGCTTTGTTGTTTCAAGGCCAGTCATTCGTTTCAAACTGTTATTTCCCTTCTCCTTCAGTTTTCTTTAGACTGCAGTACACATGTAATCCTTTCTGGCCCAGTGCTGTCTACAAATACAGTAAACAGGCTATTTATTCCACAAGCCAAGACTTGAAAATGAAGTATGAGGTCTAAGACTGAAGTTTTACTTCACCATGTACATATAGTCTTACTTCAAGCATCCTTCCCTTTTCATAGTGGAGAATTATTTTTGTCATTTGGCAGTGATTACAGTCACTGATAACTATTTCCTTGATGAAGATTTTAAGTTTCTCATCTATAATACAGGTGTTTCATCCAGCTATCTCTGATAGCTCTTTCTTCCCCTTGCTCCATATGATATGCAGCTTTAACATAGTTAAAATCAATGATTATGTTTACTTGACATGTTTTGGTCTTAACAAAGCTGTTAACTCATGCATATTTTCTTCTGGGTGCTTAAAAATAATACTATAATTCATAGCTTTTTCATAGATTCAGGTGCTTTGACTATGCCTAGCATCAAAAGGCTGCTTGTCTGCCTAGTGCTGTTACTCACTCAGCTGCACAAACAATGATTGGTGCAGCTTACTATTTCCTGGATTTCACCCACTGACGGTTCTAAATGTCAAATTAACGTTAGCAGTTCCAGAGATGAAGTTTCCAGATAAGAAAGRCCAAAAAGGCTATTAAGTTCATTTGTACATTTGTATGGCTCAGATTCTATTCACTTCTGCTATCCTGCAAGTATAAAAGTAACAGGAGAGTCCAGATAAGTCAATTTGATTAGACAGAGATTTCAGTATGACAGGGTTATGATGAAATTATGCCTGCTTAGAAAGAAGKAAGGAGATATAATACGAGCTTAGAAATAAATCATAGTAAGGCATTCCCATTTATCCTGTCASAGCAGCAGAACACTGTTCTGTTTAGATAGAACACCAGTCTAAACTAAAAGGTAATAAACTGAAAATTGATCATATAAAAAGAAGTTTATTTCATAAATATCCATAGAACTCASTGTTGTAAGATAGTATTGTTAACAGTCAATAAAAATAAACAAACATGATAAGCTATGCATATGGGTACTGAGAACTTTTACTACAAAATCACACCTACAAGACAGTAACCTTTATCATACATAGCACAAAGGTTATTGCCCAAGTGCCTGGGCTTGCTTTATAATYCATCATGCCACCCTGCCAGCCTTTCACAGCAAAGCCTAAGAACCTGCTGTTAGCTCCTCCTCCATAGCAAAGACCTGTACTGCCTAGCAGAGCTAAAGAGTTTCAGCTGCTGCCCAAGGGTATTCACTCAGTAAACTAGCTTTGTGATTTGCTCGCCATTTTTTCCTGCAACGCTTTTCAGCAATGACTCTGCCTCTCTGCTCCTGAYTGGAGCAGAGAGGGTAGAGTAAAARTTATAGAGGTACCATGGCTTCATGTTTTGCAGTGACTGGACCCTTAACTTTAAAGACAGAGTTCTGTCTTTAAGCCACATTGCTGCATTAATATACTCATCCTTGGCATTAGTAGTATATATACTTAMAAGAAATAAGTGATTCTTATTCTGAAATAATATTCAAAACAATGGGTGTTTCAAGTTGTAAGAGTGTGGRCTGGGCTGAATTTAGGAGAAGATTAGAGGAATGCAAAGGAAACCAAGAAAGACTGTTGGATTATCTCAGAATTATTTCAACAGAAACTGAAATGGAAGGTCTTTATCACTTCAAACTATTTTAGGAGCTTTCTCATTTATTTCATGGATTCTGCACTCTTTGTTTTTGAATCACCTCAGAACATTCCTAGGGCTAAACTCCTGGAGGTCCATTAAGCATTATCCTAAACTCCTTCATGACTCCCGGTCTGCAAATTATGTGTAATGCCCTTGCTACCTCTAATTTTGAACTGTCTCACAGTCGGGCTGGTTGTTTTAAGCCTCCCTTCCCAGGAGTCCCAGGTGGGACTGCAGTGTATTCCACTGACACTGATTCAGATTTGCTTTTTGTTAATASAGATCTTTTTTTTTTCCTCTTCATGTTCTCAGGTAGTAGAGTGATTACTGTCATACATGACATAAAATTCCATGGGTCATTAAGTTTTCTTGTGCATCAGAGGATGGTGCCAGAAGTGCTGCTTAAGGATGGGCTGCCAATTGTGGCACAGAAGAAAGCAGAGAGATGCAAAGAAGCTAATAATACTGATTTGTGAAGAACTGAGCTTGTACTGTGGTCATTCAATTCCCTACTCTCCAGGATTTAGTGTGTTTTCATTAGAAGCATTTGAATATGCTGAAAAGCTTAAAACCTTTTATTAGACTATTACTATGCATGTATAATATCTTTCATTTTTACCTCTCTTTTAGTATTCCTCTTTCTGTTCTTTTTCTCACAACAGGTGGAAAAGGAATGGGAGGCTGGGAAGGAGGGATCCGTGTGCCAGGAATAATTAGATGGCCGGGAGTGTTGCCTGTGGACATAGCTATCGATGAACCTACAAGCCTTATGGATATTTTCCCAACAGTGATTCAGCTGGCTGGAGGGGCAGTGCCTCAGGACAGGTGCAAAAGTTACTTCTCAAACTGTATTTGCTTCACTTTTTTGATTTAGAGAGAATGCCATGCAGCCTAACATCCACAGGTTGAATTTTATTTTTTCTAATCCAAATATAGTTCTCTAGCTTCCTTTCTGCTTGGCTTTCCCCATCTTGTATGGAAAAGGTAAAGGAAAACAGAKTCACAGAATATTTAAGGTTGGAAGGGACCTCTACAGATCATCTAGTCCAACCTTCCYGCTCAAGCAGGCACACCTASAGCATGTGGCACAGGGCGGCATCCAGGCGGGTTTTGAAGACCTCCAAAGAAGGAGACTCCACAGCCTCCCTGGGCAGCCTGTTCCACTGCTCTGTCACCCTCACAGGAAAGAAGTTGCTCCTTACCTGGAGACGGAACTTCTTGTGCTTCAGCTTGTGGCCATTACCCCTCATCCTATCGCTGGCCACCAGTGAGAACAGCCTGTCCCCTTCCTCCCTGCATTCTCCCTTCCTGAACTTATACATATTAATCATATCCCCTCTGAGCCGTCTCTTCTCCAGAGAAAACAGGCCCAGCTCAGTGTCATTTATCTGAAGGCATCTTTCTAATCACTGAGATCACTAGATGACTGCATCACTGTGATGGAATCATTTTCCAAGTCTCATCCTTTTTTTAAGAATCTTTCATTTTACTTTCCATGGAAAATTCAGAGAGATTCACAAGGCTGGCCAGTCTTGTTAAACAGGCTATGTCCTTTCTCAGGCAAGGAARCTGGGCACATGAAAGGGCCAAAATATGGCCTTTCCTTGGACATCAGTAGCGGAGAAGTAGGTTCCTCTGTAGCAAGCAGTTCTGAGCAKCTGTCAGACTCCTGTAATGAGTACATGAGAGAAAGCGCCTGTTTGAGTTATGAGCAAAATTCATCAAAGTCCCTGTGTTGGGTAACTAAAGCTACATTTAATCACTAAGCAAGCAGAATAATTTTTTATTAGGCCTGAGCTCACAGAGCTATTGGTGATTTCAATGAGACAAGTTTGAAAGGGTGGACCTTGCCTTCTCTGTGGTTTCACGCGCTTATTCCCAGGAAAACTACAGTAATGGTAACTTATCTCTCCAGGAGGCGTGCACTGCTGTAAATGCCCAAGCTGCTAGCACCTACTCATCGCTTGTCTCCACTCATCCTCACAATTGAAAGCTCCAGAGCAAATTAGCTAAATAGCAGCTCGTGTTCTAAGTGGCACCTGAAATCCGAATGCTGCACACAGGGAGGGCGAGTACTGCTCCCCTCCAACGGGGAACTCAAATCCTTAAACAGGCAGGTGACTCCCGCTCTCTCCACCAGGGTCATTGACGGACGCTCCTTGCTGCCTTTGCTGCAAGGCACAGCTCAGCACTCGGAGCACGAGTTCATGTTTCACTACTGCGGCATGGTTTTGCATGCAGTGCGCTGGCACCAAAAGGACAGTGAGTATAAACATTATCTTTTTTTGTATATCAGAGGAGAGATGTAATGGCCTCCAACATCCAACACAGCAACAGTTAAAAACATATATATTTGGGGTAAGTTTATAGCCTCAGTGTCTTAACTCTTCTGCAAGATGCAGAAGGCCTGGAGTTTTAGCTCTCCTGCTTTGCCTGAGCTGAAGGATTTCACTGTATGGGTAGCATGGAGAAGATCCACATTGTTGTAGCGTATCTACTGTTCTTGTAAGCAATACTGTGCTCAGAATGCGAAAGTATTTGGTATCAGTTTTAGGGGTATGAGTAGAAAGAAAAAAAAAGAACAGCTCACAGTACACATAGGGTCTTTGTTTTAAGCATCAATGTGTTCGTTTTCAACAGACCTGTGTTATTTTTTTCAATTTTTCAGCTGTGGAATTAGGCAAACTGACAGCAACTGTAATACTCTGGTTTGCTTTGAATCAGCACCCAATCTTTGCTGATGTCACTTTCCATTTAGGTATAATTGAGAATGAGGTAGTAACTGGTAGCTGTGTCCTAATTCCTGCCCCATAATGGAGGAAGGTATGGCATGTATATAACCAGACACAAGTGTCTGCACCTAAACACACTGGTCYATTGACACTGGAAGGAAATAGATGTTTATAGGGTGTGATTCACCACGTACTTGCTAATGAAGACATCCGTCACCTCTAAAAGTGCCTGATTATCTCCTCTGGCTATGAAGGAAGCTGAGGCTGACCAGATCAGATATAAAAATCTTCCTTGTATGAACTTAATTGAGATGAATTGCCCCGTCTGTGACTGAGTGATGTGAGAGTATGATTAAARATGACGAATTAGTGGTGAGGCCATATTCAGCTGTCTCTCACTCTGCACAACTGGAGATATGMAGAAGCCAATGAGATTAGGCTATACCTATACATCTTCCCATCCTTTAGAGGCTTGAATGAGCCTCTTTAATTTCTCCTTTGTTTTCCCTGTCTGCGAAGTGAGAGAAGAAATACTGAGTTACTGCAATTAAATAATAATTACAAAATCATGGGGCATTCTGCCATCTCCAGCTGTTCAGATCTAGCTGTTGTGACACTGACACTAAGCTGTCTGTTTGAAGAGCACTGCACATCCTGACCTTCTGTGAGATCATCTTAGGCAGCTCAGTGGGGAATCCCTCTTATGTCAAAGCATTAATTGAGGGAGCTTTCTCTTACCACCTGCTTCTTCTTAATGATACTTTCTGACACCATGGTTAATATTTTCAAGCCAGGAATCTATATGTTTTTCAAATACCCATTGGATACTTAAGACCACAAAACCCATTTGTACTTCAAAATATTTCAAAACAGATTTCTCTGTTTGCCTACATTCTTACATGCACATAAATATYAGCATAATAGCCAAGAACTTTTCAGTCTTTCATGATGGCAGATAAATACATGCCAAAGTTGCAACACCAAACTGTTGCTCACACTAGCACTTTAACCTTGGGGTCAGCACCCAAGTCTTGGAAGCACAGGCAGTGTCCGGGCATCACTTAGGAAGTTCCACACACCTTGCTCCTGAGCAGAAAGCCAATGAGCTTTGCCAGGGGACTCTGGCAGATAGTCCCCACTGTCTTTTAAAATGCRGGCAAAAGAGATCCTGCAACTGCCCCGCTTTTGCTCAGGGGTGAGATCTTTGTACCCCTGCAGCCTGCACACCCCTGTCTTCCTCCGGCCACACAGCATGCCTGGTGTATCTCAGGAGTTGGACAGACCTACCCGCAGGAYGGCTGCTTGGCAGAGCCATCACAGCCRAGCAGCCTTGGAGCCGCAGGGCTCSCTYAGCTTGTTGGGRCTTTGGATGGCCTCAAAGAACGGTGTCTGTGGAAGGAAGTGATTCCAATGAGGAATTGCATTTGAACTGCAAAACACCTGYCCCTAGTCTTTAGTCAAGGGTTTGATCCAGTCCCCTGCATGAGGAGATACAAAATATTCATCACTTYTAATGGACCATGCCCAAATTATTAGGCTATATTGCTATTTCTCTAGTGGAAACTGGGCCTCTCCAGCAGTTATAAACCCAGACTCATTGAGCAAATGCCAAAACGTAGCAATTCCTCCAAGCAATTCCACTTTGTAGCCCCTTCTGGTCTTGGCTGCCAGGACTTCATTCCCACACAGCCCCTTAGCCTGGTAAAACACTGGAGGAGAAGGAACAGGTCTGAAGCTCTGGTTTTTGACCGCAGGTGCCTCGAGCAGCCGCCCGTGCCGGCGCCTCCCGCTCTCTCCTCACGGCCGTCGTGGAGCGCAGCGGGCACGGCGAGGCGCCGCCAGGGGGCAGCGTGGCGCCGCCAACCGCCGCCGCCAACCGCCCTAACGGCCGCCGCGCTCGCTCTGCAGGAGGCGGCGGCGCGAGTCAAACGCTCAATGTTTCATACAGACTCTAACTGAAATAAGTTGCGCAGGTTTTCGCGTCCGCTTAAAATCTCCGATTTTCAAGCTCCAGCTCTGAAGTTTCTAGTTTTTAAACCAAAGGACAGCAAACTTGTCAGGGAGCTGAGAGAGCTCCCTGTGAAGCCCAGCTCTGCAGAAATCCCAGTTACTGTTTTAAATACCCATCTATCCCTGTACACACTCTCTCTGCATGTGTAATACTCAGAAGAATGAGATTGAAAACTACAGTTCAGCCCTGGGAGCTGTCACTAGAGATGTGAGGGGCTGAGGTCCAACTAATTGAGCACAACTCCCAGCTAGTCGCACTCCAGAACTGCCAGGAGCTTGAGGCTTCTTCACATCTAGCTCCGAGTCAGCTTGCTTGCATTATCAAGAACAAAACATGGATTAGAAACTCAAATCTCCTACAGCACTAAATCCATCACTGTTCTCAGAAATCTCTCTTCAATTTGTTTTATATAAATATATATATACTAATATAGGAAGAGGGATGGGCACAAACTGAAACACAGTAATTTCTACCTGAACACAAAGAAAATYGTCCTCACTGTGAGGAGCACTGGAACAGGGTTGCCTGGAGAGGTTGTGGAGTCTCCTTCACTGGAGATATTCAAAAACCGTCTGGACAGGGTCCTGGGAAATGTGCTCGGATGACCCTGCTTGGCAGAGGGGCTGAAGCAGGTGATCTCCAGAGGTCTCTTCCCACCTSGACCATTCTGTGATACATGCTTGCCTAACCAAATAAGGTTTCTGTGGCTGGAGAGACTCGAGGGGAACATTCACTCCTGGAGTGAGTTCCTGTTGCAGGAGCTCATGCAGCCGTCACACAGGCCACTGCACCGCGTTGGGGCATATTGTATCAGTAGAGACAGCCAGGACACCTCAGGTGGAAGAACTGCTGTTCTCACTCCCTGCCTTTCACCTCTTGTGCCCTAGGATATGTAAGGTTTGTGTACATTATAATTTTAGTTGGGATCAAGAGCATGCTTTTGAAATAAAGCCCTCCTGCTCTTACTCACTTGCTGCTTTGGTTTGCAYTRTGGAATGGTCTTGGAGATCATGACCTTAGTTTCTTTTGGATGAAACTAAACTGTAAAACAAGTTCTGTGATCATATCTGGTGTGCTCTAGACATTCRGGTATGTCCAGACTAGAGTAAATCCACAGTGAAATTCCACCCAGAAGTACAGTGTGGATCAAGCCATTATGCTGTACAGATCAGTTCCTAATATGCCACTTGCTCTTGCAGACATAGATATGGCGTGAAGAGATGTGGGGGGCAGAACAGTGCCTGTGTTCCTATGAAACTGTGAGCACAGTTAGACTTCAGAGGCCTTTCCAATTTTCCCATTAAAAGGCAACTGCTGGGGTGGGGGTTGAAAATAAATGAGTTGTTCTACATATTTATTACCAGTCATAATTCCCCTAATGGAACATGCACTCAGTTAAATAGGGAGGCAGCAAAACAAATCAACCTTCCTCATGCAAGCTAGAATGAAAAATATATAATCTATCTTATGATACTCATATCTTGTATAAACATCAGCTATTAAATTAAATTAAATTCAGTCTCTCAGTGTGTGGCTAAGTGAAAGACTGGCTAATCAAATGTTACTGTTTGGCTGAACTTTCAGCCTAGACTGAAATTCTCATCCTTTGTTCTCACTGTCATCACTTTCTACTGATCAGGCACGTTTTTTAGAGGCTGTTTTAGTCTCCTCAGAGTTGTGCTCATTTAAAAGTATATCACATCCACATTACATATTTACTGTCTGTGCATGTCTGTCTGTTGCCATTGTGTGTTGGTGCCATCCTGGCAGGACTCATCAATTAAGCCCTCCACTGAAGCCAGAGGAATCCTTTGTCTTTATGTTAAAGAGGCCTTTCCTCTCCTACAGCACAGAAAGGCTTATTAGTGACAGTCTTTTTCTTTCTTCTCGTTACATTGATTGATTGCTACCAGATGGGCTTGGGAGATGTTTGGATTGAAGCAGCAAGTTTTGTTTCCTTTGGACATATTATATTAACATGTTGCCCTAAAACTCACACACATCCTTCAAATTCTGTCAGAGCTAATTCGGTTCAAGTTTCATGCCCCTCCTTGCATCTTTGAGACAACTGAAAGAAACCATCTGATTTCTACCACATCTTTAAAAATAAATAAATAGATAAATAGATAAATAAATAAGCCTCCCTTAAGCTCAGTTGTCTACTCAGTTCACCAACATGGGTTAATTACAAAAGGCCTCACTGTATCCTTGGGTATGAACTAACAGGGGCCTGGCTGTCTCCCACTCTCTGCAACTGCACTAATTATTTGCAGCTATGAAAAGTGTAAAAATGTTGCAAAATCAGAATTACTCTCCCCAGATACTCACTTCTCTGAATTGCTGTGTGGTAGATAGATTATGAGGAACTTAGCACAGCTATTACAASAAAATACTATTTTCCAGTGATAATTTATTTTCCCCTTCTGAAAACTGATCTTAGGAATTGCTGGATATAGCTAGAGATAGARTGATATGTGCCCATCTCATTTGTCTATTAAATAATCCTCCTGGCTGTACTGCTCTACTACCTCTAGCAGAGTAGGGCTACCTCGGCAGAACCATGYGAATGACTCACAGGACACTTTTTGTAGCTCTTTCTCACAAGCGCCTGCGCTACATGACAAACAGAGATGAGGTCTCCACCTCATGCTGGGGAAGCCTGGTGTGTTGGAGGATGACAAATGCATGACAAATCACACGACAAATGCACTTTTAATGACAAGGCAGAGATAGGTTGAGGCAGAAGGATGTGGAGCACATCCCAGCCAGCGGTAAAGCCCAGACACAAACAGAGCTAGGAATACATATTCATAGGAATATGGAGGTTTATTTCTTTTACAGAATTCAGCTTCTGCATCCTGTCTTTCACATTTTCAAAAACAGAGAAATGTAACTATAACATTATGCAAAAACAGTTCATTGCTGCACAGGAACCACAGAAGCAGAGCTAGCAGCAAGTGGAAGGCAGCAAGTGGAAATAAATAGGTAGCAAATCACCCTGCCACTGGAGATTTTAAAAGATTATCTGAGCTTTAACATCTCTTTTGGGTTTCTGCCTACATTTAGGAAGTTTTGTTAAATTTATTTATTAATAAAATACGCCCTGCTGCAGTTACACATGACACATAAGAATAAAGCTGTAGACTCCCATGCAGGTCATGGAGAACAGCTCAGGACACATCAGAAGGACAGACAGGTCAGCAGATTCCATTGAACCAGAAAGAAAACATCACGTAGGCCGAATGAAAATGTCAGTTCTTTGTGCCCAATGCATTACAGAAATGGCTCCTCATGTTGAATGTCCGCTTTCTTCCTCTTCCTTCTCAGCGGGTACATCTTCTGCCTCATCTTGGAATTAGTTCAGCGTAGTGCTTTCTAACCAAGGAGCAGGGAATGGAGTGGGGGAAGGAGGTGAGAAGCTCCCTCTGAGCTGCATTCCAATTTAGTCCTAGCCCCTTGTCATTTCTCACCATCAGGCAGGCATTTGGAAACCCGCTGTRTCTATGCAGCAGCTTGGTAAACCACAAGATGAAGAGCTGCAGTCTAGCAGTGCTCATCAGGTTAATGTAAAAACTGCACTCCAGATTTCATTGGTTCTGTGGGTTACAATTAATGCACTGTTTGAAGGCGAGGCACCTGAGCATGGAAATAAGTGGTGATCAGCTCCTGCCCAAGTGCTCCTTTTCTCAGATGCAGAGTTAAGAGAAGAACCYGCCAGTATCTATACCTAGAAATCAGGGGATATATCCTCCATTTTTTCCTCCAGGAGGGGCATCAGGTACCAAATGGACACCAGAGAGGAGCAGAGCCTCAGAATATTACACCTAGTAGACAGAGAGTGCATATAGCCCCATAACTACCCAAAGCCTGTGACCCACAGGACCCACTCTGCATCTCTGCCCTTTTGCCAGCTCCCAAAGCAGCCRTTCTCCCAAAGGCAGCAACTACAGCACACTCTTGCCCTAGGAACAGCAAAGTGGACATAACTTAAAATATAAAGCAATATTTTAGGGATCTTCCCTGACTCCTAATGCCACTAAGCTAATAAAATGTGCTTCTTTTACCAGGTGGCACTGTGTGGAAAGCTCATTACACTACTCCTGTATTCCAGCCACAAGACTCTGGAGCCTGTTTCAAACGAGGGCTCTGCCCCTGTTTCGGGGACGGTACCACCCGGCACGACCCACCTTTGCTGTTTGATCTCTCACGAGACCCTTCGGAGGCCAGTCCTCTTCCAGCTGACACCAAGCCCCTGCTTGGTGCCGTAATAAGGAGAATGGGAGCAGCCGTAGAAGAGCATCGCAAGACGCTGGCTCCGGTCCCGCAGCAGCTGTCTCACTACAACAACGCGTGGAAGCCGTGGCTGCAGCCCTGMTGCGGCACGTTCCCGTCCTGCTGGTGCCACGAGGAAAGCAGCAGCGCRGAGCACRCACCTTAAYGTCGAAATCCAGGAAGGGCTAGCTCAAAAATAGTTTTCACATTCAAGTGACTTGAACCTAAATACAGAAATTTGGTTCRAATTACACTGGAATAAACGAAAGGGACATTTCTAATGCCTTTTGCTCAGCCTTTTCAACAAACCTTTAGTTAAAAAGACAAATACCTCTCCAGTGTGTCCTCCCTGAAGGTCACCTGTGTAGTCTGTCCCTCAAGTGCATTGCTCTGCACCAAGTGCCAAGAAATTGAACTAGAATTTCTCTCCTTGCTGCTTTTAAATTCCAGTAAATCACCAATGATAGCAGATCAAACCTCAAGGGCAGCAGTTTATATTGCCAATACATTTTAAAGGCAACAAGTCTGAGCCCAAAAGGAGATGCCACTTGAGACAGTTTTGTTTTACTATAAAAACTGCCATATATATATAAAACAACTGTGCATTTGATCTGGAAACACATCAAAATACAGCCTCCAAGCAATAAACATTTATTAGATGTGGACACCTGCTAATTTACAACAATCTTTTGCCTCATCTATCCACTTCTGTGTGTGCCTCCTCTACATTTAGTTTCACAGTAAGGATTCCCAGGAAAACTGAACTGACAAATAAGTTTAAAAATTGGTTAGCTGAAGTTAAAATCTCAAGTCYAGCTCCTGAGTGCCTAGCTATTCCAAAACTATTAAAGCACAGAAATTGCTACTGACATGCATTTTCCATATTGGCTTCAGTCCTCTCACTTGCAGGAGGGCAGAAAATCMAGGCAGATGTGACCAGCCGCCTCCTCGACAAGATTGCTCCTGAATTTCACAATAAATGAGATAAACGCAATAAACTGCAAGTCCCACTTCAGTGATAACATTCCTGGTTTCATTACTGCTACACAAAGAAATAGGGGGTGTTGTTTTGGAAAACAGCAGTTTGTTTTAAGTAGGTGTTAAAAAGAAAATCACTGCACACACTAATCACTTTAGTGTATGGGTCATACTATACAACCCACACAAGAGTCAGCAATGTGTGCAGTCATTAGGGAAAGATAGGGAATTAAAATAGCTAATCCTCTCTTGCTGCCTTCAGGTTAACTAAATTCATCTTGCTATATGTAATCCTAGCCATGTCCTTGCAGAGATTCTGTATCTAATCCTATTTTTAAGCAGAGGTTCCTGTATTTTTTGATTCCAAACAGTGAATCATGTGCCAGAAAACTTGGATTCAAGCTTCGAAGTAGCTGTTGTTCCCCAACAGTGGCTGTTCACTCCTGTCACCAGAACGGCAACAAGGGAAGGCAGGAGCAGCACAGCACACGCTTGAAGTACCTTCTTTCCTTGAACTTTTTGCAGTAATTTCAAGGAAGCTCCCAATCTACATTCCCTGTTTGCTATGTCACTTGGCGCACCGTGTTATTTTGTTCTAAACAGACTAGTTTGTCGCCATGACGTAGCACCAAATGCAAGTCTCCAAAAACCTCAATGCAAATTCTGTGGAAATTATCCCACATGAAGCAAAGGGCTGACAACCAGTAGGACAGATTAATGTCAGACATGTCAGACTTCACAAATCTCTAAATATGCTGTTTATTTTTTTTCCTCCTCACCTGACAGCATTTAAATCTACATCAGCATTGCTAAGAATTTGTCAGAGGATGCCATGTTTTCTGTGGCTGACAGAGCTTGTAACCAGAACAGCTGCGTGCCACTGGCTTCACACAGAAAGGAAGCAGCACAAAAGCATCCGAGCATAGACCCAAACTCCTGGTAATGGGCTGGGAAGCTCAGTGCTCCAGCAACAACCCTGACAAACATCAAGTGTTTATATAACCCTTGAAAGGTGAGTCTGTTCAGGGGCCCAGAGGCTAAGGCTTCACGTGAACGCACAGGCTGTTTGCTGACATCCCGGTGCAGATGATTTCTCCTTGGCCGGCACCTGTGGAAAGCCACTGGGGTTGGGGGCTGCAGGAGCTGGCCTGGCGACGTGCAGTGACCGCTGCGTGTCCAAGCACTGCTGGAGGCCTCGGTCAAACACCCAGGAAGGGGCTGTCCCCACAGAAAGCCCCACATGGAGGGCTCTGGCTTTCAAGACATTCAGGATGGGGCTGTCCCCACAGAATGCCCCACATGGAGGGCACTGGCTTTCACAGACAGAAAATTAGCAGCKGACAAGGAGAATGAAATGATGGGAATCCCCAAACAGGGCAGTTTCACTGCAAAACCTAAGGAGTTCTCCCCAGAAAAACAAACCCAAGCTATCTATTAGCAATATTCCCAGTTCTAAATTCTACCCAGTAACTAAAGGTGGTGAATTTTTAAATTCACGAGATTTTTAGCTTTTGAGGAGACAGTGGCGTGCAGGAAATGCAGGTGAACTGCTTAAGTGACCTAAGCCTTGTGCACACCCCTCCCTGGGGTGGTTGCAGATCTCGTCCTCTTCAGGCACGTTAGCCTGTCCGCACAGCCAGTGACGGTGACTGCCCGGGAATGCTGGGAACGCCTTTTCCCCACCAACTGGGAGAATCTCACTCTGCGCTTTGGAGTTGTCCTGGCTGCACACTTGTGCATGAGGCATGTAACACACAGAAAGTTGTTACAAAACTGCCTGCATTTGAACAACAGAAAACTCCTCTTAAATGGGCTTCTTTGGCTTGCTTAAGAAATCCCCTGTAACAAACTTTTCCAAAAAATTAAGAAGATAAAAGGCCAAATGATGCACTTCCTCCCTCTTTTTCCCTCAGCCCCRCTTTTTTTCCCTCTTGTTCCTTCCCTTTGTGGGCAAAGCGACCACCACAGAAAACGCCCTGGCCAGAAAGCGCGAGTTGCCTGAGGGATCTCTAGGCCAGTTTTAGCCATAGGTGAATGTGCCCACACACAGTTAAACAGCCACGCCGTGAGGAGGAAAGCCACACGCTGCAACACGTGCAGTTTGTTTCTATTGAAAGAGCTGTGGCTGAATTGTGTAAGCGCTTGACATTCATGTCTTGGGGAGCTGGAGCCCAGCTGAATGCTTTGATCGTTATTARATGACATTTAGAAGCTGACCATTACACTGACTCAACAAAGCAACAGGTCCATTTGCTCCTTTCTGGAACCCCGTGAAATGCCTGGGCACAGACCACAGCGTCCCATATTTTGAGCAAACAAAATAATTATGAAACAGATAAAAGATAGGAGAAAAGTAGTTTGAGCTCAGAATTTATCCAGCTTGAATTTTCCTGGGGATTGCCTCTATATTGACAGCATTTACACAACTGCTTCCCCACCCCCAAGAAAGGGGGAGCTGGGCAGGTCTCCTTTATTGCTTTGCATTTTGAAGAAGTAAAATCAAAAGCTTTAGCTCAAAGGCAGGCTGGAGGTTTATACACATAAACACATGCATATACTTGAACAAGTTTCTAAATTGATTCAGTGAGTTGAACTGAATAAAACTGGATTTTTAAAAATATCTTTAGTATAATGTTACTTTAAAACATTTTTAATTAAATTTATTTTAAAAACTAGTTTCTTGCTGCTTTATTGTATTTTTTTTTGTCTCCCCCACCTCCATATTCATAATATGCCACTGTTAGTCTTTTTGCAATTAGCTTTTATATATATACACACTATTTTCTTAAATTATATATCATAATAAGTTTTCAAACTAGCTTTGCTGTATTCACGATACACTGTTATTATAACCTATTGAAAGTTTATTCCAAGACAGAAGATAGTGCTCAGGTGTCACCTCGTCTTAACTGTCAGCACTGAAGATTTATTTGAGCCAGTCATATCTGGATGAACAAAATTTGACCTAAAACATTTTGCAGTCAATACATTAAAATGTAGAGTATCTCAATTACTATTATTAATTGAGCAGTATTTTTATCATATTTAATAATTAATGTGCCTTTTATTTCATTTATAGGGCTGATTAAAAATAAAAATAAAAAGATCCCACAATGATAAAAAGAAAAAAATGTGACAATAGGGAACAAATATATAAATCATTGTCTTTATTAAAGAGAGCTAAATACTCTCACACAAAGGTGAAATTATTAGAGATGTAAATTACAAAAACAGATTCATCTTATTGTGAAAGTCACAGGAATTGAAACAGGTTAGCTTAGCAAAACAACAAGTTCAGACGTATTAAGGAACCAACAGGGATGCTGCAGACTTGTTTCTGTAGACCAAGCATACATTTTCAGAATCATGAAAATGTATCAATGCCCAGCACAAAAATCAATGTAGAAAAAGAACTTCTTTATTCTCAAATCCCAGCAATAGGAAAGATAATTAATATGTGCCGACTAAACTGGGGGGACAAAGAAAACGCTTCTGCTTTCCCAAGAACATCCAATTGCWAAGGCCATCACATGACACCAAGCAGCAAGCAAAGAGATACTCAAAGAACAGGAGTCTTCTTTTCCTATAGATTAGGAAATTGCACTAACCCACTTGTTTAAAACTTTCAAGAATTCTCTTTGTGGCCCACCCACACTACCTCCTGTTTATACATGAGCAGCACCCCACAATATGGGCTATTGCAAATGAAATTACCCTCTAAGTAGCTGGAAATAACTCTCAATACAGAAAAAGGGAGAATCAGCAGGTTTAAATACAGCCTCTTTAAATACAAGAAAAGTCAAGGTTGCCACACACACATGCCAACAGCTCAGGGCTTGGCCTTTCGAAACCCTCCTGGTTTTCTCACGTTGCTAGAGCTTMAACAGCGGCAAAATACACAGCTGCAGCCAACTGGGCTTGCAATATGAGCGTGTGATACTCGCTCTGCCCCTGCAGCTTTCTGTCCCAGAGCACCTGACCGGGCAGAGACGGGGTTGCTCCACAGGGCTTCCAACCTGCCAAAGTGGAAAGAGTCTCGTTTAAGGAGGAGTTGCACCCCTCCAATTTCTTAACTTTCTTTATGCTCAGAATACCTGGGACTCAACCACAATTTAATGGGGAAGAAACCCTAGCTGAACTTGTCCTTGTCTGCACTTTCTGGCTTCACAGCAACACGCTGCCCTTAACAMCCTCCCCAAAGCAGCTTGTGACCCCACGAGGGCTTCAAATAAGGTCTGCCAGAACCAAACACTGCTGCCCAAAGCCCTGCACTTGCAGCAGCTGCACGATTTCCTYAAAAGGATTCTCCCTTCTCCCTATCTGGTGACAACAGCGTTGTGCTGGAATCCCCTGGGAGACCATGCTAACTACTTCAATGGACTTCTTTACACAAAGACCTACTACACACAAACTTGGTTGGGTCTTGAAACTACTGCTGCACTTTTCCATAAACAAAACCAAACCAACTAGTGYCGTTCTAATTCAAAATATATTCTGAACCTTATAATTATGAATGTTTGCAGAAATAATTGCAACTCACACCTTTTAATTCTGCTCAGCCGGCAGTGCTACCATCACAAATGCAATTTGGTAAAATTGGAAAGTATAATAAAGTAACCAGTCAATCATGAATACTACTCCCTGGCCCAACAAAGCAAAATCTGTCACCCTACATCATCTGATGGGCACATTACTTTATATGTCTTTTCCATTTCTATTTTAATGCCATGACTTTAAAGAATTAAAATAATTCCAGAGCTATATATGAGCACAAATAACTTTAGTGAAAATACTTGCTAATCATTAATCTTACTGTCTTTCTTTGCAGAACACTGCACATTTCACATATACAGCATCATTTCACATCCTGGTACTTCCAAGTGTGTTCCATGACTGCTCCTTTCACTTAAGTATTTCACAGCAGCATGACTATTCTAAAACCTTTCAGTTAATGATCTCAAGTCAGCAATTTTCTCTCCTAATCTAATTAACGTGCCCAGCTAAAACCAATAATTAGCATAAAAAGTTCAGCTGCATGAAGCGTTAGTTCACACTGCTGACCGAAGAACAATCCTCAAGCGGTTGGAATTATATTGACAGTTCTCAGGAAAACCAGTAATTTTTCCAGAAGCGCAGGAATGGTTTTGCTGTGAGACCCGGATAACTGGCCCAGCTGCACGGCCRCGCGCACCCGAGGGCACTGCAGCCTCCGCGCGGGGCTGCCTGCGCCGCACCTGCCGCGCCAGCGGGCCAAGCTCTGCTTCCCAMAGTGAATTATCGAGGGTCCCTTTATGTTCTGTGACAAAATGAGATGAATCACCTGCTGGACCTCTCCTAAAGCACTTCTTTTTCACTTGTTCCTTAAATTTGCTGAGGTTAGGCAAGTCTAAATACCCAAATTCRCAGAGCAATCCTCCATAAATATAATTAAAATAATGGAGACTCTTGAGTATATTTTTCTCGACCTACACTCCCCAACATACTAGTTCCCAAACAGTGCTGATCTTTAGAAGATCGCTTCAAGGGCCTGTTTACTGAAACAGGCACCAACTTTGCCCTCAGTTGTGCTCCACCTGCCTGCACTAAGGTGCCACTCTGCTAAACGAGCAGAGCACCCCTATGAACTGCAGTTTGGAGCACTGTAAACAAATACAAAGCACCGGAAGGTTTCCACCATCCTCTGACCATGCCACTCTGAACATGCAACTAGAGCTCACGTGTATGAAAACAACCACATCCTGCAGCTGTGATATAGAAGGTTGACATATACTGCCTATTTTAAGAACTTTAGACCACTCTTAATTGTCCTGGGGCCTGATCAGCTTCCATATGAAACAGGGAGAATGTCCACTAATGATGACAGACCTCATTTTTCTCAAATTCTAATTATACTTAAATGAATGAGTTTTGTCACTGACTTCTATATCGCTCTCACCCACTTTTTTCTCACATGAAAGTCCACATCATGTTTGCCCTTGGATGTGTTAATTTGGATTAAGAAAACACAGAAACAAACAAAATCTTAAAGTTTCTGTATCATCTTCTGAGTGGTCATGACCATTACTAAAGAACACTGACGGAAGAGACATGGATAATGAAAAATATCCTCTGAATTTGAAATTCTCATATCACTTCTGCATTATATTTTAGTAGGCACTACTGGAGAACAGTACGTTTGAGGCACACAATACAATTAAAAACCAGTCTGGATCTGTTTGCCTGCTCTCAAAACAAATGATGACCCATATCTACTTCTAACCTTAGTGTCAAATAAACTATGAAGAAAGCCAAATATCCAAGGACTGCATTTATACAAGAGACACAATGATGGTGTTCATAGTACATTTCATCTTAATATAAAAATGCATCTAACTTTTTTTTGATATGTTCAAAAGCATCTTTCCCCATATAGTCCATTCGTCCTTCCTCCCATTTTCTCCGCTCATCTTCTGCACTTGGTTCTTCTGGTCTGAGGTTAATAGACAGCTCTGAAACAGCGTATGTGACCTCACTCTGTAGGAAGAACAGGGAGAAAACAGTCATTTGGTTGTTTTCATTTCTGGGCTGTCAGGTTAAACTTACACTGCTGTGCGTTATAGTCGTAATTTAAAATAAATAATTAAGCAAACAAATGAAGAATATTTAAGCATTTTTTCTTATTTTGATAATTTTCCCATACTTACTACTTCGGATAATGACTTTGTACATATCAAACATTTATTTTACTCATCCTAACTCACAGCTTGGCACACTTAGCAACAAACACAACGAGAATGTCCCAAGCACGGCCTGTCTGCAGYGTAGTGTCTACTCCAAAGTAGGTATTAGTCGTCAAAGACGGTATCTGTGCAAATTCTGTCTTCAATAGGCCGTCACATGAACATAAGAATCTACAGGTTGTGGTGAAACACATAACTACCTCCAATGAGATGAGCATTACTTATCAGATATGAACCACATTATCCAAATAAACTGACTYGGAACTAACACTGTTTATCTGACCGGCAACTGACTTAGTTCRTTTTGAACAACACTCCAAAACTCTGAATCCTGAGTCAAGCTCAAGTCAGCATAATTTCACAGCTGCAACATAGTAATTAGTAAGTCAATCAAATAAAAGGACAACTTTGTCCCTTATGAGGACAAGGCTGGTAAAACAGGGACATCCCAGTGGGAATAAGGCAGAAATGTAACAATGGCTAATGGACCAGCCCCTGAAAGTCTGACTCCAAGAGGGTCAAAAGAGAATCACAGACAGATTTAGTGCAAGACCACAAAGCAAGGCTTAGTAAGTTAGGTCTCATGCCTTCTGCCCCATATTCATGTTCTACTTGCTTGGAAAARTAATTCCAGGCGATTAAAAAGAAAGGGCAGAGGAGGAAAGGGAGGGGAAACAGAGGTAAAAAAGCTTTATGTTATTGGACACCTAAAATCAACACCATGCACTTAGTCCTCGAGGGCCGGTGCAGGAAAAATATACTTTTGCATATTTTTATATAGCTAAAAAGAGTAACAAGCAAGAAGGGACTCATACCCCAGTACTGGCAGCAGTTAAAAAGTTTCACAGGTAAATTAGTCAAGAAATTACTGCTACATTGCATTATAAATACTTGATCTTTGCCAAAAYGTTGCTGGCAGCAAAGACATGCATGCAATTATCAGCAAGAGCACAATGCAGAAAGCCACGCGTACCAGCTTTGTGGTTTCCCGAAACGTTGGATGAAGCACATGCTGTTCTGAAGATCTGTCAGGCTCAGGGAGAGGGACCTCAGTACTGCGCTGTTCAGCTTCACATACAGGTTGCTAAAAGAGAGAAATTGGTGTTTAGGTAGGATTTTTTTTTTTTACCATGAGAATTCATACAAAATAGAACAACTTCAGTCTTGGGGTAAGGGAAAGCAGTGGATGGACATCAAAATGGCATTGAGTCCAAGCTCCTGCAATAACCGATCTAGGATAAGGACCTCCAGAAGGCAGTTCTTCCCATACTAAATTAAGTTCATGAGTGCCTAATAATAATAAAGAAAAACCTATACTTAATTTCAAGAAGACATAATCTCCCGGATCAGAAGTATCATTTGGGTTTTTTTTTTTTTTTTTTTTTTTTTTTTTTTTAGAATTTTTAGTACATCAACTTATTTTGCTACTGCATATAATAATGCACAACATACTTACTGGTTTGAAAATGAGTTCCTCAGGTGAACATGTTGTGAGGTGTGTTTCTTCTGTCCGTTCTGGAAGCGCAGGCGTTTGCAGTGAATTGGCCACAGGAAGACTGACCTTTTTTAGTGTAATTTCAACTCCACTGAATGTGTGCTAACAACAAAGAATATCATCACTGCATAAAAACTGTCATCTTATTTACTGAAAACAACAGTCTGACTTCCTTACAGGGAAGGAATTAACGTTAAAGGAATAAGAAGTTAACAAAAAACGAAGTGTGCGCCCCTATATGCAGAGCATCTTGCAGCTTAAGTTTCTGGAATTCAAGAGAACAGCCACCATCATCATGAGGTGAACCTAAAAAAATACTTCTATTTTCATGCTTCCTCAGCTGTAATACTTCTTCATACAGTTAAAGACAAAAAATAAAGCATGTGGAAATATGAGATCAAAAAATTACCTTTCCTTTGCCTGCTGATTAATTTGTCATGAGATTTATAAGCCAAATTCCTCTCTGAGACTTTGATGGCAAATGTTTAACAGATCCTTTGGGCCAATGCAATTRGTTTAATGATGGTAACAACATTATATTAACACCTCATTAAGAAAATGGATTTACAYATGGGTGAAGGTGATCCAAATTGTCTGTTTGTAAATTAAAACTATATCCCTCTTTTTCTACTTATTATTTAGCATTGCAGGTCTCCAAGTCATTTATTCCTCAATATGTACTTTATTCTGTTCAGGAAAGAGACATATTTCTGCACTTCCTTTGAAGAAAAAAGTGTAAAGGAAGTAGTAAAGGTTTTAAGATGTCTAATTAGATCAAAAATCTCACTATATTTCAAGGGCAATTTTATGGCCTGAATCAGATTAGCTGATTTAGCAGACACAATAGACGTTTATTTCATAGCATGATGATCACCTCTGACCAAACTGTATCTTAAATTTGCAGAATTTACATGGGTGAAATTCCCACACAAACTCTTCTTTAAGAGGAGGGATGAAGGAAACACCAGAAAACCTGATGATACTAAAAATCCTTCCTAAACTGTTAGACTTTTCAACTGCCATTACTAACCTACTAGCCATCAACAGCATCGTGTTTTCTTGTGTGACTCATAACAAATACAGAACTTGCAGAACTTTTGTTGCTGTGATTTCAGCAGATTCCCACTCACTGCTCAGTACTCACCTTCCACTCCTCAGATTCTGACTCTTCCATCTTTTGAGTTTTTTCTAGCAAAGGCAATATACTGGCACTGTAGATGTTCCACCAGAGGGCAAGAAATGACAGCTGATGCAAAGATCCAGACGTGGTGCCATCCTGCATAACTTTCCTTGTCTGAAGGTTATATTTGTAGTTCCAGGGCTTTATTGACCCCAAAAAGTGAACAACTTTGGCATCTCTACCAAAACTGTAGAAATTAAATATACAAGTATATACCTTACACACACATCGCTAAAGAAACATGCTTACTCTCACTAGTGAGAGAYTTTGACATTTTGACACACTGACATGTTCAGGAGGAAAATGTATTACAACATACTCATATCTCATTAGTTKAAGCTACTACATCTAGAAAAACAGAAAATCCAGAAAATGAAAGGCCACCTTGCCACTCCCTTCTAACTGCTAATTCTTGAAAAAAGTTCATAAAGCAAAATGAAAGGCTGATGCAGTCCCATTTCTAGCTCCCTTGTACACTGTATTCATAAACCAATAAATRCACTTCAAGCATCCAATCAACAAAGTCGGTTATCGCCATTCCAGTACTTAAAATGGCTAATAAATGCATGACTGTAAGCTAACCTTCCACTAAGAGTGTTCTGTGAAACTGGAAGAGTAAATTCATGATACACTAAATCTTTAAAACAACCTGCCTCCCACCAGGAAAATTTCTTCTGGATGAAGTGTTTGAAGCCATAAATTTTTCAGTATTTTATTGCAAAGAACAACCCYGAATTTATGAAAACTTCAGCATAATGAAACAGTGCAGCAACCCAAACATTGCTAAGCCAGCTCTCATTTTTGCACTCAGCTCTGGGTTTCTGCATCTGTCCAGATAGATTCCAATTACATTTAAACTTCTCATTGCATGGTTTTTATACAGTAAGCCATTTTTGAGTATTGTAAATTCTAAGCAAGAGAATATGCTAAAAAAAAAAAAAAAGAAAAAAAAAAGAAAAAAATCCTCCTATTGGTAACTTACAGAAGATTACAAAGAAGATTAGAGTCACAAGAGTTTCTACTTACTGATTGAAAGCAGGAACATAGGTGTATACAGCATTGCTGCTTAAGTTATAGATGAAAGGTAAGTGTTTGTCAATATCTGTTGTTGCCCAGTTACTGAAGAAACTATTCAACAAGCCTTGATCACCCCCTGAAGAATAAAATTATAAAACAACATTTCTGTGTTTGCATACACTGAAATTTACTTGAGAATTTCATGCCAAAGATGGGGCGTTCATGGAACAACTTGAACGGGATGATCCAGTCATACGAGCTGGTACAACCGCACACTGTTTTGGTGTAATGGGGGAGCTATTGGAGCACAAGAGCATAGGAGTAGGCAGGAGGGTTGACTTTTCTCAGAGCAAAAGAGCAAACACTGGCTCTTTATCTCCCTCTCTCTTAAATGAGCCAGGAAAATGAACATTAATTAAAATGAGCAAGATGCAGAAGCAATGTTTCTTCACACTACGCTTGTCTGGGAAGCACAGTTCACAATAAGTCAACGTGTATTAAATAGTTCAAGAGAGGCAAGAACCTCCATTCGAAATTTTTGTGGGACATTTCTTAACACCCAGAGAACCATTTCCTCCTCCTACTCCACTGCAGAGCATGGAAGCTGTGCAGAACTGGCTGACCAAGAGCAAATCTAGTTTCTTGCACATCACGTCTTYGGCCTTGGCCCTTACCATCAAAGCTGCCATGTTCTTCTGCAAACTGCAGCAGAAGGTTGTAGGTTTTTAAAGACGGTCGGAACACAAATACGCCACTGTTGAAGCAGTCAGGCCAGCCAGAATCAGGAGCTGCTGAAAACTCTTCTCGATCAAACARTTCATCAACATTGCATAAAACCTTGGAGGCAGCAGGAAGAGAAAAATTATTATAGCGAATGTTTTTCCAGAACATGTGAGTAGCTAAGCACTCAGTTTGGTAGTTTGGACAAGTTTATGGCCTGTAAAGCAAAAAAGCAGTGGCAATGCAAAACCTGCTAATGGTCAAAATCTCTATTTCACATAAGTCATGGTGGTGATATTTATGGCTCTCCATGTTTTCTCTGACAAAAAGTACAAGCCAAATGAAATTACATTTAYAAGCTCCAGACCCAATCAGCAGATTCCTTTAAATTTTAAACCCTACCAAGAAAGCATAGACTATCTCCTTGCTCCTCAGCTCAAATTTCCAGACCTACAACAAAACCCATTATTCTAAGTAACTGCAATGGAGCTCAGGAAAAGCTGTGAATCCAAATGAATCCAAATAATTTGAGTTAGCAATAGCCTGACTACAGAAGTAGCAGAAATAAATCATCTGCTCTTACTGGTTTTCAAATGCAAATTGAGCTCTGAGGTTTGCCCTTTTTAAAAAAGAGAGAGAGAGAGAGAGAGAGAGAGAGAGAGAGAGAGAGAGAGAGAGAGAGAGAGAGAGAGAGAGAGAGGGAAGCTTTACAGGGATATATGGAAATTATCAAAAAAATTAAGGTCCAAATGACTTTTCAACCTGCTGGACAGTTCTGCAATCACCAAAAGTCAGGGCCCATCCATAATGGCTGTCAAAGGAGCTACCACAAAGAGTAAGAGAATAAATCATCTTACTGGGAAGATCATTATTTCATTGTTGATGGTTCTTTTTTTTTCCCCCTTAATAAGTATTTGCCTTCTTCCTTTTGTACAATTTAAAGGAGGAAATCACAGGTTTACCTTCTTACTCCYAAGGATTATCAATTGTCTTTCCAAATCAGATATAACTCTATTAAATTCCAAAGGGTTCCAAAATAAACTACCTAAGTGCAGGGAAAAAATGACATGATTCTCCTTGCAAAAATTATGGTCAYTTTTTACCTTGGTATCTCTCTATCCACATGCATACATATGAACACACACACATATTTATATATATACACGGGTATATGTGTTTTTTCATTTTTAAAACTGGCCTGCCCTCCTTATCAGAGTAAGTGCCCAATAAGACACAAGTCCATAAGAGATCTCCTTTAAGCATCTGGCCGAAGCCAGTTTGCATACAGCATGCTTGCAGTACCTTCTGAGGACAGGCCAGAGGCTACTTGCCAAACTAGATTAGTTTTCATGCAGACAGCAAAACTCCGAGCACCGTCAAAACAGGCAGCTGGAGCTTTCTTGTCTTCATGATCCCAAGCGAATCCGGTCACTTCATATGCCTCTATGTATCAATGTAGACACATGACAACAGGCTGTCAGACCAGGAGGCCCATCCCATGCTCTGAGCGGCCCTAGAAGACAGACACAGACACTGCCACGGCCCCTGCYCCACTCACCAACGTGTCAGCATCCATGAAGACACATTTGCTGTACTGGGTGAGAGTCCAGCAGTGAAGCTTAGTGAAGGTGACACCCAGCTCCGGCCTCTGCACCAGAGCCAGACGGACTGAGTCAGCGCTGTCAAGAGCTCCCACCTCGATCACTTCATGGAAAACGCTGCGCAGCACAGACCTACCAGAGCAAGCAGGGCAGAGACACAGGAGCACAGAGGGTCATCGGGGCTCCCATGGCATGAAAAGAGTGACATACAGCACACATTTACTGCAACAATAGCAAAGACTAGGCAGATTGGCTGGAAAGAGAAATCAGAGGTACAGAGGCTCGAGCACAGTCTGGTCAGTGATAACTATCAGGACATAACAACCCCTCATTACGGGCGCCTGCAGATCTCAGAGGCAACAGGTGCTGCATGGAGGAGAAACTAATCCTTATGGTAGCTATTTAGCCTCCTGGAGAAATACCAGCAGAAATTAAAGCTGCTTTCATCTTGTACAATTATCCCTAAAGACGAGCAATACGCTGTGTTCTCTGTGCACTGTACAGGACTTTGCCTGCACTGTCAGAACTGTTACTTGCAGCCACTATGCCTGAGTGAATAAAACTSCAAAATTACACCTTTTAAAAATAGACAATATGCACTTTATTGCTCCCCCAGATTCTCCCAAATGAGACTTTTAAGCAAGACATGCTTCTTCCATCCATACTTTCCATGCAAATTTTACAGGTGATATCAAAGTGGGGCATTTTCATTCAGGGCACAAGAAAAAAAAAAAAAAGTTTGCCATACAAATACAGAAAAATAAGAGTCTGCTCCAATTATCTGTATTTATACATGATGCATTATCAGAATCATTAGATTTTGTCAGGTTTTAGACACTTGGGAAGAGCAGGAAAAGATTTTCAGGAGCACAGTTAGTGAAGCATTCTTTCTGATATAATCCTTAGTCAAAGGAAGAAAAATACTGWAACGCACAGACATGAAAAATTAATGGCTTTAAGAGAAGTATGCAGCCAGGTCTCAAATATATTTCCACCAGTACTACAGCTGGAAAACTGCATTGTTCTGACAAAATCTGTATTTTAAAAATCCTTGAAAAGTAGACTCTTCTACCCAGAGCATAGCACAAAAGGAAAATAGGTTTCTTTAGCTGGTTTTGCTACACATAATTTCACGTGGCAGAAGAAAAGATCAAGTGCTTGCACGCTTCCTACACCAGTGCAGAACCAAGAGCTTGGGTAGCTGTGCTGGGCTTGTTCCTCTCAACAAGCACCAGGATSCTCCGCATAACAGGGTCCAAGTTCGACCTATCTAATGAGATTTCTGCACACAGACTCCATAGTGCCTGCAGAATCACAGTCCRAATTAGAAAAAGACTTTAAAAAGGGCAAAAAAATTCCATTGTGATACCTGTGCAATAATATTCCACAACAATCAGTCACCTGAAATTGAGCACTTAAGGCTTTTGGATGGCTCTTATGTCTCAGGTTGCAAGTTTCTTGCTCTTTCTAAGGGAGACACATGGAAGAAAATAAAAACCTACTTGATGCCCTTATTTTAGCTCAAAAGCAAGAAGCTAAASCCACAGATCCCAAATTTTCAACTGATGTTCCCAACTGAAGGCCTGAAATTCAGCTTCTACCTGCAACCCCAGCTTCTGGGAGTGAACACCAAGCCTGCAACCTTACTGGTGGAAGGTATTTGGGATCCCAACCAGATACCGCTATCCAAGAGGGAATTTGTTGCCATATTTCTGTGAAACCTGACAGAAGCCCATTAAAATCCTTCATAACACTGTTCATTTTTTCCGTATTATCATGAAGACGTGAACTCTTACCTCATGCCACTGGAAACCTCTGGTGTAATCAGCACAACCAGTTTTCTAGATGTCCTATGGTTCCTCAAGGACTGTCCAAGAACCAAAGCTCCTTGACAATAAACATCATCAGTAGCGAGGGTCACAAAGGCTTGATCTGTTACTGAGAGCAAACATTCAGAAGAGTCACTTCACAGATTTACCACAAGCTCTTTTGGCAGCGTCCTRCAATCTCTCTCCTCCAGCTAAGCAACAGGCTACATCTTGTAACAAGTTGCAGTTCCTCTGATAAGCTCTTTTCTTTCCTAGTCTCCCGCAGAAGATAAAACTGAATAGAAAATAGAAAATTTGCAGAATGTGCACTGCTTAATTTTGTTAGTTTTTATTGACCTGATTTTCATGACACCAGATATGAAGTTTTTAGACTATTCTTAAACAAATAATCCCTTGAGTCTTATAGCCTAATCAGAGTGTCAAATCATAACAGCAGTCCTGTAAATATTTGGATTTTACATTTGACTAACAACTAGACAAAATTTCCTTGATTCGACAGTGCCGAAACTGAGAAAAACAGTGGATGTTGTGTCAGCCAGAAACGTCCATCGTCCCAAGACCCGAGTGACTCAACCAACTGGGCACAGCTCCTTGCTACACCCTTTCTTACCCTGGAGTGAGAGAAACTGTCTGAGTGAGCAGCTCCTYACTGACACACTCGGAGAAATTACTGCTGGGGAAGGAACCCCTGCCAGAGGGCAAACACCTCTGCCTCAAGCACCTCCAAGGAAAGGGCACCACTCCCTGGACTCGAGAAGCATGGGGAAAAAAAGCTGTGGCAGCGAAGGAAGCAACCTACAGCCTTGGGCAGTAGCACGTATCGTATATTTTGTACAGGTATCAGGCCTGTGTCACCAGGAACCACTTTTTCAAGTCAGTCCCTAACAGACCCACTCTCGTTGTTTTGTCTTCTAAAGACTTAGAATCTAAAATCTAGCAAGGTGGATGGTGTGTTTCACACATATGAAACAACACTACAAAATTAACCAAAACAAGCTGGCTGAACCAGACAGACGAGGGGAACTCTGCTGAGCTCTGCAGCGCATGATGAAGCTGCAGTGAACATTTGCTCTGAACTATTGGTTTAAAGCCACCATCATGTTATTAAGGCATTAAATAATATATATACCTATCTCCTTGCCTCATGGTTTCCAGGCTGTGYGAGAGCCACTGAGAAAGAATCTCACTGAGCTAGTTAGTTGCACGGAGCCCAGCAAATGCCCTCACAGCTGCCAAAACTTGGAAGTGCCGCCCTCTGAACTAACAGCAAGGCCRGGCACCAAGGATGGCGACCAGCTCTCAGACACTCAGGATTTTCATAACTTTCTTGCCCTTCAACTCCTAAGCAAAGCACAAAACACAGCTCTGCATATTTCATACCTCCCCAAGAAAAGCCCCGTCACTGTGCTGTCCTCCTTCCCAATGCCTTTTGCTGCTTCCCACTCATCTCCAGCCAGGCCCGAATTCCGAGCAAGCCCAACAGCCCGTGCATTTGCCAACATCTTAAGACAGGTCCCTGTAACTCAAGAGCGTCCCACTAGCGTTAACCTTACCTCAAAACCTGAATCGTCTGTCCTAAATTTAAATGAATTTGCAGATCCCTCAACGAAGCATGCTGCAATAGCAGTTTTAACCACAACACCTGCAGGAAGGCAGTAAAGGGCAAAGGAGCTTTCGGGGTGGGTGCACCTGAACCTCCTGCTATCGCTGCCCATAACTCGCTCAGGCAACTTACTGGTGTTACAGGAACGATGAGTAAGAAGGTGCTTCCATGGGCAGCTTGAAAGGGCTGCTGTGCTACTAACCTGCTCCTCCTACAACTTTTCTAAAGGTTAAACATATAAATCGAGCATAATTTGCAGCTGGGGGAAAAATAAAAAAAATAAATTAAAAAAGAGGGCTACTTCAGCAATAAAGTGATTGCTCTCAGTCTCAAGTGATAAAGAAACAAGGACTCAGCAAAGAAAGAAACTTTTGTGTTTGGACATCAACTTCTTCAACCAAAACAAGGTAATAAAACAAGTACCAAAACAAGTAGTGAGAGGAACGTGGGTGAGCTTAGCACAAAAGCAAACCATGACATGAGCAGGAGTTTAAAATCCTGAAACACTATTTAAAATAAGAACCATAAGATTAAACACATAATCATCTTATTGCTTCAGCAAATTCTTTTTGCTACAGAAGCTGAATATTTACATATAAATAATAATTCTAAAAATACACAGGCTACTCATCAAATAGCTCAGCAAGCTGGTATGGCAAATTACCACAGCCTACACACGCTGCCCGGCTCTGTATTTCTCAAGCCAAAATTGTGGTAAGAAGGATAAGGAAATGAACTGCCCAGTGCACAGTTTCTACGAAATTTTTGCTAATGCTTCTCAAAGAAAAGATACAAACTTTCACTTTTGAGAATGAAATTTGAAAAGCATACTATGMATGGCCTTCTTAATGGAATAAACCGTTCCAGAGTTAATTAAACAGATAATAGAACTACTGACTGAAACTGTACAATATTGAAATATTTTTGGTTCAAAGAGAGAAGCACTCACTAGCTATTTCAAAATCATACCCAGGCATCACTGACCCATTAAGGATTCATTAGAAAGGTAAAAAAAAAAAAAAAAAAATCAATAGACTTTATCCCTGCTTGTTTTTTCATCCATTCTGCATTTTCAGGAAAGAAAGGTAGCTTGACTTTCATTGTTCAAAATGACTGTTCTCTGAAACACTGTCCCTATAACCTAGTATTTTATTTTCAAAGTTGGAAATTAAGGACTAGATTTTCATGCAGATTTGTGAAAATTAACTGTCTCCCTGAAATTTCCATTAAACTGAAATCAAGAAGGTTTTTGTATTAAATACAAAATTTACCTGGAATACAAAATACCCTGGAATTCTCTGACTTTAAACTTAAAAAGCAGCAATATTTGATCTCTTAAATTTGAAGGCCAAGGGTGTGGGTCTTTAAAATTCATTGCAACTAGATTTTTTAAATGTCAAATGTTGCTTTCGCATAACTGTCAATTCTTCACGCTGAACAGCACCGGAATTTTTCACAGAAAACATCCAGTGTGATCTGTATCAATATTTCTCACAAATTGTTTTCAAGCTGTGGAACCCTATTGCTAACATCATTGACTCTGTGAATTATGAGAAATACAAGCTTCTGATTAGAATCATATTAAAATGATGTCATATAAATCTAAACGTCTCCCGATTTTTTCTTGTTTAGATTAGCACATAGCCTAAGAAAATACAAAGTTTGAAGTCTGTTAGTTGGTCAGAACAAACCGGGGATTTTCAAGTAAACAATTCTGTCGAATTAATCAGAGATCACTCTGTAAAAAGAGACAGCAAAAATGACATGAATCACCCTTGCAGCCAAGGTGATTTACGTGAAACTAATTACAGCTTTTTTTTAGTGCAGGATCCCAGGCTCCTCATGTTGTTAATGCAGCTCATGACGGTTCCTCCTACAAAACTGCCTGATGTAAAAATGTCTACCTGGCCTGAGAAGCAGTCCTAGGGCAGCAGGATGGCCTGGCCTGGAGCCTGCGGCAGCCGGGCAGCAAGCGCTGCTCGCTTTGATGTTCCAAGGAAAAAAGAAAAAGCTCCAACGACGACGTGCAGGCTGACAGAGAGGCAAKGAGGAATCCTGTGAGAATCAGGAATGATTCACAGCAATGAGCACCAAATAAACTGTGTGTCTGCCAGCCCCAAGACGAGTCTGTCTTTTTGTTGTTTTGTTCTGTTCACTGGACATGGACAGAAATAAGTTTACTAAACTTTCTTCTGATAGCACTAGAATACATTCATCCTTTGCCTAGCTGCTATGCCAGGCTTCAGGAGACCAAAATATTTCCAGACTAACAGATAAAAGCTGCCCATTCCAAGGTTGCCACAGGAGAGCAGAGGCTCTCATGCTGCAACCTTCCTGCAAGCATTCCCCAAACAGGCCCTTGCCCATTTCTTCACAAGAGTACAGGGAGATGACCCCATAGCCAGAAACCTGCAGCCATCCGGCAGCACGCGCTGCCTCGCGTGCCAGCGACACTGCCTCGCTGTTCTCTGCAATCTCCCTCTGCTACCACCTGCGGTTCCTCTTTCTCCTCCATCCCTTCCCCTGCAGCTGCAGCTCTGCAGGGCGAGCGCATCACGGCTGCAGGGGCCCGCAGAGTCCCAACGCACCCTGCTGCCATCCCAGCAGCTGCAGCTCGCACAAAATATTTTGCGCYGATTTTATTCCTTCCCCTCCCACGCATGGGTCCCCCAGTGCCTTCCCCCAAAAGCACTAGATGGACTAGCACGACTGTCAGGAGCGTGGGGAACAGAAAGCTCTGCTCTGGGTGACATCCATAGCCTTCAAACCAAGCAGAGAGCATTTTGTTTCAAGGAGGCAGGGAGGTAAGGATGCAAACGGTCACGTCACAGCAGCCTCAGAAACCATTACACGAGTTCATGGCACAGCAGCAGCTCCTGCCGTAGCAGTCAGGCCACGGCTGCCTATTTGACTGTGTTTSAATTCCCTCAGTCTGAGCCTAGAAACATGTCACTGATGAATGTTTTACTGGCACGGCCAGCACAGTTACACAGACCTTTGTAAAAAGGAATACAAATCGACATCTGATGACAAGTAAAACACTTCTCATGTCTAACCAAGTTCAAAAATATGATTCTCTATAACTCATCATCAAAGAAACAATGAATTTTAGTTAGTTTTTAACTACTGCTATTATCTTGGAATGCTATAATAGAGGAAGTTTTTCTCATTTTGTGTAACTTTTATTAATTATCTTTCAATTGATGACACTAAAGTTCTGCTTCCAGGCCTTAGAATTTTTTTTCATTCAAAAGACAGTATATGACCTTATCTTTCCATATGATATGAAAAACAAAATGCACCAATATTTTAAGATGCAAACAAGGATAATGCATAGCACCCCAAACTGGTCCTGAAGGGGCAATATAGAAGTCTGAAGGAAACTGCCAGACTTGCTCAGGCAGTTCCTGCAAAACCTGCCTTTGGCAGGCCACAACGGAGTGCTTCACACGGGACATGGAGGACACACAGCTCCTCCATCCTCCTGTCAGACAAGGCCMCGAACAGCCCCCTAGCTCGGAGACGTCAGCTCTGCTCCTCTGCTGCTGCCGAGCGCCAGGRCTGAGCCAATGTGTCACTGATGCCCTCGACACGTCCAACAAGGCCAACATGYGGGGTGGCCACCCAGCCCTTTCCTGGAATTTGAGGGAATTTGATGGAAACACGAAGCGGCACCTGCACCCACGCGGCGTGAGGAGCCCCACACGGCACCTAGACCGCGTCTTTAAGGATCCCGTCAGCCCAAAGGACACCGCGCTGGCGGGAGGGCACACGCGGCTCGGCCGCCGCCTAAGGCGGGCTGCCCCGGCCGGCCCGGCCACCGGCACCGCGAGCGCGGCGCGGGCAGCCGGGCCGGCCCGGCTGCATCCACACGCAGGAGGGTAAATGGGTTTAGCCCTTTCATCCCAGCAGCCAGATGGTTTAAATCCTAAGCTGGGGCAGCTAATTCCAGCCCGGTACTCGGCCCTGAGACAGCACGGACACCCCTTGCCCACGCTGCGGCCSCTGTGCCGGGCGGAGCGGGACCCCCAAAGGGCCCCGCGCAGGCGGGGAGGGGWGAGGAGGGGTGGCCGAAGCCGGGGCGGCCTCGGCGCGGCGGGGCCGCCAGGCACTCACCGGACATGCTGCCGGGCGGCGAGTCGCGGCGCGCCTGGCTG
>NW_020454749.1:1109319-1169609 GCF_003342845.1 Nothoprocta perdicaria
CCCCGCGGCGTGGCTGATCCCCGGGCGCTTTGTTGCCGCTAAGGTCCTTATCGGGGATAAAAATAGCCCCGTTGGAGGGCGCGAGGCGGGGCGGCCTCGGGGCAGCGTGGGGCAGGCCACGGCCAGCGGGAAAGAAAGGGCTCCTGGGCTGTGTCTGGTCACCTTGGCTCACCTTGGGCCTCATCCCCTTCTCTCTTGAGACACCCCCACACGCCCTGTTCAAAACGCCACCAGGCTGGAGAAAAGCTACAGAATATCTGCTGTGCAGCCCTACAGGAAAATACAGACATGTTCGATAGTTGAGGATGCAGAATGTGCTAAGGAGGATTTAGAGCAGCAGCACAGAGACTTCAGCGTGGCTTATGGTAACTGGGGCAAGTGGTTTTGCCGCAGGATGGCTCCGCTGCAGGAGCCCGTGCGCTCCTTGTGCGGAGCTGCCACGAGCCCTGCCGCTGCAGACGGCGTCACGGCTGCCGGAACAGGCACTGAGAACATAACGTACATCTGCAGAGAGCAGGCTCTSCCCCTATAAGTGAGCTGAGTTGAACTGCATTCACATTCAGTGAAGCATGTGCAATTCCTCCACGCAGTCCACTTGGAAAGTGCTTTGAGGCTGGCGTTGGGTGGTAGTGATTGAAAGTCACTGTATTCTGTGAAAGCCACCCGCTACTTAGCAGAGGAAAGTAACTTTACATAGAATTCCTGGGAAAGTAACTTTACATGGAATGCCTGTGAGGGAAATGTGTGCACCACGTAACCAGTAGATGTTGATTTTTCCACAATCTGCAAGTGACATCCTGAGAATATGCTAACAGTCCATCGGAGAAGAGGATATCATTGCTGCAGTGGCAACTCCAGTGACAGTGGAGTTGAAGGAAGAAGGGGCAAAAAAACTGGAAATAAAAATTCATTCATTCCACACCAAAAAAAAAAAAAAAAAAAAAAAAACCTCTCAGGAAATGCCTTCAGCATCTCAGACAGACAAGTCAACTAAGCAATATTCTGTTCTAACAAACAGAAATATTGAGATTGTAGTTGCTTTTACAAAAGCATTTTTCTGGTAACAAAACCTATGTCTACATTTGGATGGATTTTTATTATACTTTTGTGCCACAATTTTTTAAACAGTATAGACTAGACCTTAAATGGCAAAGACAGTAATACAAGCTAGGGTTACCCTGGTCTAACAACTGGTTTACATCCCTTTCCTCTCCCCTCCCATTTAAATACTGAGAGCTTCYCTAAATAAACACTCAGTTAGTTAAACAATTGCTGAAAAGTAAACACTGAAAAGTAYACCTGCACCCAGGTACATTGGGATTGCTGTGTTGATGTCTTAGACCAAAGGCCTTCAGAAGATTAGAAGTCTAGAGGGAGGAGATGTTTGACCAACTCTCGCAAGCTTTTTTTCCTCTACAAAATCTGTTTTTTTGTTAATGCTATTAGCACAGGCATTTTAAACCAAATAAGACATTGTTTTAAACATGCTGTGAACACATTAAAGTCAGATTCTTAAGCTGTTTTCTTTTTCTCTCTAAACTCTTCTCTTTGAAGCATTTTTTTTTCTTTTCTCTAGTGGGATATAGGTAAATTTGCATAAAGGGCACCAGCCAACATATTTCCTAGAAAGCACCAAACAAAACTCAGCTTAACTTAGATAAAACACAGTAAGTGTTTATTGAAAATTTTCAAGAGAAAGAAGCAAATTTAGTTTATTTTTTTACTGTTGATAAAACTGAACCGACAGCTACAAGACTTGKTTTTTTTTCCAAAGTAGGATTATCAGCTCTTCAGATGGTCACTTCACTGTACAGTAGAATAATTTAGCAACCAAACTACACATCTACTTGGCAAAACATGTATCAATTTGTTAGAACTATTAACACAGAAGAGTGATATTCTTTAAGAAATATTTTGTATCTTTGAAAGACAAATTAAAACATGTATTATCGTTCAGAAGTTGAAAGTGATAGCCACAACATGCTTCTTCCTTTCTGTGTTGTCAGGATGGTTCTGTATTTTATCTAAAACATATTTTCTTAGTTTTAGGATAAAAATAAATATTATGATAATTTCTCTCCTCAGCAACTGTTTCAAACATTACTAGACTATTATTTTATAAAAAAGAGCACTTTCCCAGATGACATYTTTCTCTTAACAATTTCATAAACACAAATCATGTTTATCTACAGCCAACTTCATGAGTAAGACAAAATGTGTTTTGCTTGTAAGATGAAGATCAAAATGCAGAGATTTTGTTTATGCTTAGAAGGATAAGCCAAAATAGTTGTATCGCAGAATAATGCCAGTAAACTCTACTAGTTTTGCTAACTTTCAGCAGCGTTCAATTCTTTTCCTAGTAGCCAGGAAACTGGGGAAATGTTAGTTTTTATTGATAAAAGGATGCCTACATCGGAACATTTATTAGCACAGTTTGACTGGTCAGGAACCAGGGGAAAAGATGAAACAGCCTTCCTAGAAAAACTTTCAGTATCAACCTTCCTCTGCTAAAAGATGTTTTTTTAAATTCAAAAGTTAGTGTGATATAAATTTACAGAACAAAATGTCAAAGAGTAGCTCTAAATTATTCCAAAAACTCTGTTCCTATTTTTTCCTTTACAGAAATTATCAATAATGTAATCCATTATTAAAAAAGGACTGCCATATTATAATAACTATGAAGACTTCTAGAAGAGGATCTAATTTTTTGAAAAGAGAAACAAAATTTACTTCAGTTTCTAGTTCTTGAGAAGACATAAGTGCTATCTAAAATAATAATAATAATAATAATAATAATAATAATAATAATAATAATAATACATGACTACCCCTCATGTTTTGGGATTTTTTAACAGGTTCATCAATATACATAAACTTCTCATGCTGTATTTGAAATTAAGAATTTATACATTTTCATCTATAGCTCTAGTTTGCAAGAATTCATGCATTATATACAAAATAAAAGCATTATAATTTTTAATTTATGTAACTTCAACTTTTCCATAAACATTATAGAAAATACAGATACAGATATATACTAAAGAACCCCCAAATGTATGACTAGAAATGACAATTGCCTTTTTCTATCAGAAGGATCATCTATTTTGGCTAATTATGAAAACAAACAGACAAAAAGCTCTCATGACTCTTAACGCTCAGAAACCAAAATCATTAAATTTCAAGTACCTATTATACTTGGTTTCTTGGGGCTTTATTATCTAAAATAACTTCTAAATCAAAATACCTATTTCACCTTTATTAATAGACATCAGATATCAGTGCAATACTATCCACACACCTTTAAGCATATCTTTAATGACATATACGTCAAGGTACTTCAAGGAAGAGTAACATCAGGTTAAAGAGAATTGCAAGGTCTCAACAAAATGTTCAGAAGAAGATGGGTAAACTTTTCCTTATCAGGATGACAAAAAAAAAAAAAAAAAAGAATACAAGTTTGTCAGGTCTGTGGCTGAATGCTCCTTTTCTGGACCAAGGAAACCATCAGTTTAGAAGAGCAATCTGTTAAGATAATGTCGCCAACCAGAGAAGCCCGTCATCTTTGGGTAACTTTCAGCACATTACACTGTAGCCCCACCTAAAAAAAAGAAAGTTGAAAATTCAGCATTTCTGCTACAGATATTCTTCACCAGTTCTTCAACATATAAACTGTTTTTTGTTGTTGTTGTTGTTTTGTTTTTTTTTTAACTCTAGTCCTCTCAAGCATCAAGCAGGACCATCTCTTGTGTCTCCAGGGATGAATAGACAACATCTCCCATTTTCTTTATCCCACTCCCCCTGCTGTAGTCCAGAGAGCTACGGCATCACTGACTGCAGCCCTGCAGCAGACTTTGGCACGATGCTTCTCTTGCAGAAACACAGGAAAGAGGTGACCCTTCCTGTGTGCAAAATGGCCCTTCTCTGTAGTGAGAGGCCTCACCTGGGCCCTCTGCTCTCTGCCTAGGGGCTTTACTTCAGCCCCCATCTGGGCCATCGGTCCCTGCCAGAGCTGGAAACCTGCCCCCAGCCCTGTCGTGAACTGATGTTTGGCTTTCCTGGCTCCCCCATTGATGCTTAGCTTTTGTTTCGGGATCACCTGGCTTTCTTAGGACCTGCTGCCAGTAACCCTGCTCTGCACATCTGCATGGCCCTCACATTATCTTCCTTCCCTAAAACTTTCATGAACTATTCATCCTTTACACTTTTCTTCTGGGCCTTTTAGAGCTTCCTATGGTTGTCCTAGATGAAGATAGAGAACATTAGTTACCAATATCTCTCACAGACCAGTGAGATTGCTGGAAATAAGATTTTCAAAACCCTTGTTGCCGACCTATTTCTGTTCTCTCTGTTCTCACTGGTTTTTTTTGTTGTTGTTGTTGTTGTTTGTTTGTTTTGTTTTGGTTTTTTTTTTTTTGTTTTAGTTGTTTTTGTAAAATCCCCCTTTGCTTCAGAAGCAAATCGGCTCAAAAATGGGGAAGCTAATTTGTTCTTACGTTGTGGCTTAAAACAAAGCTTCTTGTTCTTATAAGCTGAGTAGGCTGCTATCGATCCAACAACTAATATTACAAAAGCAGAAATTATAGGTGATGTAACTCCAGCTATTAATCCTGAATCTGAAAAAAAAAAGAAAAAAGAAAAAAAGCTTTTACCGGAGGCACAGAAATAATAAATAAAGTGTATTTTTGCAGAACTTTGAGAATTGTTTGGTGTTAACATTGGAATTTCAAATACGGAATTCAACAGAAGACCACAGATTATGTTATATTCTATCTTATGTGAAAAATGTCTTACAGCATCATTTAGCATACATACTACTATTACATTGCTAAAATCTTCTTACTATTTAAAGACAGTCTGAAACAAGGTACAGAATAAACTATTCACCAGTATTTCCTCCATGATTGAAATGCTGCTCATCTTCACCTGGAATAGAATGTAGAGTTTCATCAAGAAATGTTTTTGTCATGTTTGGAGAATGAAGTCTTTACTCAGCAAAACGATTTCATGCAAAAAGCCAAACTAGGCTATATGAGAAAGGAGCTGTCATTCTAATTCTGACTGACAGTTGCTTTGGTAGGAGGGATAACCTTCCATCTGTCTGCAACTTCATTCTTTAAGTATAATAATACTGTCTTCTAAGAGAAGGGTAGTACTCAGCTGTCTCCATCAAGCTCGTTTCAAAGGAGGTGGGAGGCCAATACTGCATTCTTGTTATTGCCTACTACCAGAGAAGCATATGACTTATCATTAATTTAAGTCAATGTCATAAGTCCAGTGCATCTATTTTCAGTTATGAGTGAGAGCCTCTTGCCTTGGGACTATCCTAGTTGAATTTAGAAGGATTAATCCTGCAAGATTCTGGCTTAATCCTGCAAAGTGCTTAGGGATAGGTTTCAAGTGACTTAGAGTTTCAGGCTCAAAGCTATGATTTGGAGAAATACAATGCTTTTAAATAAAAATATCAGTCTTGTACTTTACCTTCACTGTCAAACAGATTTCTGCTATAGCAAAACCAGATAGCTATGAATGACAATAATCAAAGAGAAGCTGCAAGGAGAATTGGCAAATACTACCTGATAGCTGTGGTGGTAATGGCTTCCCATCGAGGAGATCTAGGTCACTAAAGCCTCCTGCAAGATAAAGATCAGGATTTCTCTTGCAAAATTATTTGGACAGTGGCATCCTTCCAGCTACCTTGTCCAATCTCTTTGTAAYGTTCTTGGGAGAGGTGAGGGACCTTTGAAAATGCACCTGGTGGATGGGATGGGGGGGGTCCGTTTAAATGCACCTGGAAGCTGGAGAACTAAAACTGATGCTTYGTGAAGCCACAAGTGCATTCTGGGCCTATGAAGACACATAATTCTGGCAATAAATTAAATCTGAGCCCMAAAAGGGGCATATGTGCAAAAACCCTTGTTAAATGGCCCAGCCGTGAGCATCCATACAGCCACCTGTGGGATATGTTGTTCAAGCTCTTAGAAACACAAATCCATGTATAATATGGATATCTCAAATCCCACCTGCTCCCACAGAAGGAACTCAGCTTGTGGTCTAGATCCAGATGGACCTGTCCATCCTGTCCATCCATGGACCTGTTTATGCACAGCTGGACCCTACAATCACAGCAGAAGATGGGATCCATGTGGCAGGTAGGGTAGATGTGCTACTTCCACTGAATGCAGGTGTGTGTCTGATACCACTCAGGAGCAACACAGGCCTCAACTCTCCACCTCCTCAGTCCCCTCTGGTTTATGCCCGAGAGCCATCCCAGATTCATGTCTTAGTATGGACTTGCACCTAGGCTCATCCACACAGTAGGCCTAGMCATCAAATGTTCACCTTAGTGAACCTATCACAGTTCAGTGATAGGAAAACATTTGGCAAATCCTTGGTTCATACCCAAAATGAAAGGGCAAACAAGAGGAGGATTAATCTACTGCTGCATAGGATTCAATATCCTACATGTTGAGCAGAATTAAAAAAAAAAAGAAAAAAAGCTTGTTACCAATACTAAAGCTCAGAAAACCTTTCCAAATAGTTGGTCAGAAACAGTGATTACAAAARGGGGAAGGGAAAGGGATGATTAAAATGATTAATAATGAAATAATAAAAGAAGCTGTTCAAAGTTGCTGATCTGAACAGCTCATCATGTTAAGATTTTCTGTAAAGAAAATGGTCTTACCAGAATCACTGTGGCTTCCTGGTCGTGGTGGAAGGGGTGGATATAAAGGTTTTCTTGAGATGTCACCTATGAATAATAAATATCGTTAGATGGTGAAAGGGAGAAAACTTAGAACTTAAATAAAGAGTACAATAACCTGAGACACTTACTGCTATTTTTCCCCTATTAAACTAAGAAAAGGACCTTGCCACTATTTGAAAAGTCTCCAGCCTGCTAGGAGCAATTAGATACTAAAACCAGTTAGAAAAGGGGAAGGGAGCATTTTCAAAATGAAAATGAGAAACAAATCTACAAGACTGTCCATGAAGAATATTTCATGTATTTCTGGCGCGTGCTAATATTAATTAATGCTGATGTCTGGGAAGAGCAGTGTGATACTGCAGGTGGCAGTGGGACAGTCATGCAGAGCCAGCAGAGCCAGTTTGTGTCCTAGGCTGGGCAGGAGGCGAGGAGATAACTCTGCCACCAACAAGCTTTGCTGAGAACTGGAGACTAGTTTCATCTAACAATGAATTCATTCAACATACGATGAGTTTTCTACCCTTGGACAGTGCAAAATGAGCTTAGACGTCAGCTTTGTTCCTTAGATTTTGTGCAAGTATTCAGTCTTTACTCCTGACATAGTGTTAGGAAAAGATGCACTGGATAGAGACGGAGATCAAGAACACTCATAGTTTTCAAACTACACACACAGTGCTGGATTTGCAAGTAGGTTCAGGTCAAATACTGCCAAAGTTAATGCCTGGGACCATTGTTCTGCATATATAAATAGCCATCTTCTCTCCAATGAGGCCACTAGCGCATTTAATTGATCAAATAACCAAGCAGTGAATTTGGCTTTATTTCAAGCTAACACAGAGTTAGGTCACAGAAAAACATTATCACTTTCCTTCACTCTCCTTAAGTATTTCTTTTGCCTACCATACATGACAGATAAATTTGTATGATGTTTTCCTCTTTTCTAAATGCCAAATATAATGCTTCTGTTTGTGACTAACTTTCAGGTTCTGTTTCAGCAAAATATTTAAATATATTCTTAAATTTGAGCCTCCTGCAGTCAGTGGATTTTAGGCACACCCTTGAAAGCTTTGCTGAATCATTCTTTTCCCAATTACTGCTATCTAACAGAAGAAAAGATTTGTTCTATCACAGAACCCTACATAATTTTCTAAGACCCATCATGACACAAAAGCAGAAAACTACAAGTGCCATTACTCAATTCTATTATGATGATGCAGTTATTAAATCCCTTCTAAAGTGAATAGGATATATTCTATGTCACTACTAGTAAAAAATAACATCTTAAGAACATTTCACTGTTCTAATAATAATCCCATTATACCATGTATGAATGCCAATTAAAAGCATGAACTGAAAATAGGCTGAAGAAATGGAACCTAATGTACTCTGATAAAAAGTATACAGTAAAAATGTTCAGGAGTGGAACAATTAATATGAGCAGTAACGAGTGAGTAACAAGCTCACACCTGCCTCTATCCCCRCTGTTACCGCTGGTTCCTAATCTTAGTCAGAATCATCTTTGGCAGCTGAAGAAACTTCTGCCCTAACAAGTTCTCTCCATCCCCCTGCCGGCACCTACCACCCCTGAGCCAGCAGGTGCGAACAGGCAGTACYATCTTCCCCCCCGGCACGGCCACGCGAGGCCTGCCGCAGGCACGGGAACCACCGCCAACCTCCCCGGCCTGCACCAGGCCTCCTGCGGCCACCAAACAGGCACAGGCCGGACCCCTCTCCCTGCTCTGCGGGATACCCCCTGGCAGGGGGACCGCGTGGGTACGAGCACTAACACCTCACACTGCTACACCTAAATCCTCCTGCAGGCCTAAAAGGTCTTTGTGCAAGTTAGGCAGGCTTCAGAAAAAGGCTACACTGGAAAAACTCCTTACCARAAAAAAAAAAAAAAAAACAGATTATATCTGAGAAAAGAAAAAAAAAGTACTCACCACCACCAAAAGCATCTCCTAAATGCAGATCATTATCTAAAAATGAATAAGAAGAACATGCAAAGAAGTAAGTAACGGACAATTGTGGAGGGAAGCGAAATGCTCATTTTTAATAGAAAGCATTTCGAAAAAGTTTGACAAACAACTATTTTTCATATCAGGCCTGCAAATTCAAATGAAGTATCATACTTTTCTTGAAAACTGTAATAGTATTTAACATTTATCCACAAACAATTGATAAATTGTATCATATTTTCTACACAAAATACAAGGGATGCATTCCTGCTTTAAGTAAACRGAGTCAGTATAAATCTAATAGTGCTGTCAAGATGAATACTTCCTTAATATAYGTAAAAAACATACTTCAGCTATGTTAAAATATGAAAATGTGACTATCTGTTTTAAAAATATATTTACTAATACTTATTTTCTGTAAAACTAGTGCATGCATACTTGGATCAGGTGAAACTTGCTGAACTGAAAAAACTGAATACCCATTTCAAAAGCAAGTGACATACTGTGAACCTAATTAGCAAGACAATTACATTAATTTATCTATATAAAGATCATRCAGACAGAAAAAGTCCAGTTTTCCTGGACACCATATGTGCGTATCTGGGGTTGGTTGATAATCACAGAATCATGTCCCTCTTGTACTGAATAAGCAGTTTTAATTTGGCTGAGCTACTTCTAAAAGTCTGCATGTGCACGTTACGCAATGAATCAACCAGCTACTGCCATTCCCCTGGCACTCAGCATGTGCCTCCCTGTACCTGGAATGGAATTTTCCCTTCAACAAATCATTTGCCAATGAGCTACAAATGTATAAACAGGAGGACCTCCTTCTCCAGCGTGCAGGTGTGAACACGAATATGTGGGTGATATTTTAGCATGTGTGTGGAATGAGGATGAACTCTGAAAGGTTATAGGATAATATGTGGATGTGTAACCACGTGAATAACATGGATGTGTTATTCACACATATCACTTTCCTCGCCATTATAAATGCAGAGAAGTACAGTGAATCAAAGAGAGAGCAAAATCCACACAGACTTTGAAAAGRTGATTATGCTGCAGAAAATGAGATACTTCATTCAAAATATGTTTTTAGTATAACATTGTCAGAATTCCAAAAGTCAGCAAAATATGACTGCAGTGCTAATCCATCCAAATACACAACCATGTACAAGTTTGCCTTCATGTGTCCTTTCTATCCAGAGGAAGCAGGAAGATGGTTTTGCACAGCATCTAGTCTCATTATATATTTGACATTTGTGTAACCAGCCAAAAATACTTTKATGCCATCAGCAAGCTGGCAGGAAAATAATCAAATTCATATTACCTGAGTCAGTTTGTTCCTGTCAAGCTAGCTGTTAATCTTGTTTGCGTACAACCAACAGAGAGTTACACTTCAAAAATGCCTTTATTTGTCAAAGGCTAAAACTGTAAAAAGCTGCAAGTTGCTAATTAGATTGAATTTATTCTCAAGATTAAGAATTCAGGTAAGATACAGGTTCCACTCTGGAGGATTGGCATAGAGTTTTGTTACAAAAAATGTCAAGGTTGGTATGGATGAAGCATAAAGGGAAACATGTGTTTGTAACCAGAAGAACACCAGAAGAAAACAGCATGGCAAAGGCCTAAGAGAATGGATACAGAAGGATACTATTCCTAGAAAACTATTCTCCACAGTATAACTGAGGAATATGCTGTTTGTGTGGAAACCAAAAGATCTGTGTTCCAAGACAGCCTTAGCACAGATGGGGTGTCAGGAGCGGAGAAGCAGAAGATTCTCCAAGGCCAGAGGTTGCAGCATATTGGCTACRACACTTCTTTTCCTGTTAGTCCACCCAGAAAACAGACTATAGAGATAGTCTGCATCCTCCAAACAAGCAAGAACAAGCAACAACCTCRCTTAGGGTCCACAGAGGCTAAAATAAGCAAGATTCAGAGGTAAAYGACCACTCCATAATAACAGACGATTCCTAAAGAATATAAAATATCTGTCCATGGACTAGCTAGTCATTTCCAAGCAAGTAGAATCACAGAGGCATAAAGATTCGATAGCTGGTATATTTTGTCTCATGTCGCACACAAGTAATGCTGACCCAAATTCTTGAGCACATGCCTTGGTGATCATGTGTATGTAGACTTGAGTATATGAGTGAATGAAATCTATGAGAGATTTTGTAAATAAACATCTCCTTCCACTTCCATTAAATTTTCAATTGAATTTCCAATTACACTATTTTGGAGATATCTCTAGGAAAGCTTCAGCACAGACAGAGGAAATAATATTCAGAGGACATRGCCTGTACAAAAATTTAGCTCCAACTCTACCAAAATCATATCAGCTAGCCTCATTTCTCAATTACATGGCATGAATGGGATATAAAAGAAACCCTGAAGCATCAGGTCGATGTTTAGACACACTTTTATATCATCTCTTTGCATACGGTTTCAAATTCAGTCATTAATTTTGTTATACTTTTTGTTTGTTTGTTTCACTTAAATTTCAACTCCCTTCAATCCTGTTTAGTGCTGAAAGGGATTCCAAAATGCTCTGAAATACATGGAATGCTTCATTTCCAAGAACTGGCAAAGGTCATTCAGGATGGCTGTATAATCRTCATCTGATGCCATATCTCTCCATCATGGCCTGGATGTTTTTAATCCAGACCAAACAGACTCTGTTTGCCAAATCAACTGGGAAAGAAGAATGTAACCATTAGAAGATTAAGTAGCTCCCACACTCACAAGACAATATCCTGTTTGTTCAGAGTGAGACACAGAATCTGTTATCAAGAACTATCTGTTTCCGTACTAAGAGAAAAAAAGAAATAATTGGGAAAAAGCAGAAGCGACAGTTAAACATTTTTGTACTTTCCAGAGATTTTAATGCAGGCTGGAATAGTATTATGAGAATTTTTAGGAGTAAAATGCTTTCTGTGGTAAGTCACTCTCTAAAGCTTAATAGGAAGCAGTGAAGATAGGTAACTGGTAATTGTTAAAAAATTACTTACTTTACAAGACAAGCTGGYATTCGCACAAATGATGTCAGCTACCGTACCTACCAAATATGATCAAAAATCTCATGGGAGACAGTTTCTACATATCTGAAATTAGCTATGACCCACTGTCTTTAYTACTTACTCAGCACCGGCCTTCTTGTTGGTCTTCTGATCACTGTAGGTTTCCTGGTAATTATGTCCTCTGGGAGACACAATGACATACTAAAAACCAATAAAAGCTTAAAAAGAAATTAACTTATGAAATGAAGGTATCTATAAATCTGGGGAGCGGCATTCAATCTGCAAATAGATCTTCAGGTACTGTGTCAGAAACTACAAGTGAAGTGGTAAATTTTCATAACTGTGATTTTTTTGGTATTTTAACTTGTGTTTATGCCAGAAACACTCATGTAAAAATGAAAAAAAAATAAACAAACCAAAAGCGAACAGCATTTTTCAATCTTTTCTAAAGGAAAAACATAGCATTTCCTCATCCTGTATACATTTAYTGAGGTACTAGTCTCTTCATATTTCAGTTCTAAAGAAAAAGATAAAGGGCTTTAAATTTATTATTAGGGATAAATGCTATAACAAAATAAAGATAACAGATTTRCCTACCTGGATGATCAAGAGCATCAGCTAAATCAAAATCACGCTGACCTAGCAAAAGGAAACAGAAAATGTCAGTGTCCAAGTTTCCATTACCTCCAGGTGTGAGAGCTCCTGACAAAGCCATAAATCTGGTACAGGCAAAATAAAATGCAACCAAACAGAAGGATGCCAGGAGCATGTTGTCAGCTGCTATCCCTGCTCCACACAGCCCTAAATGAGCATACAAGATGAGGCTCATTCAATTCAATAAGGGAATTTGTTCAAAAAACASAAAGAGAATCTGTTCTCTAATGACACCTGGATTCACTGTGTAGTGCACCACTGTGTAAAGATGCCTTTAAAGAACATGTGTTATCTGTTAGAGAGCACAAGAATGAGAAGATCCTGAAATCAGCATTCATACTTTCAAACTAGAATCATTAGGTGAGAGCTTTTAATATCTTTAATAGCTTTCGCATCTTAACATCACTCTGATAAAGTGTTTTTCTTAGTAAGTCTTCAACATTACACAGCAAGAAAAATGACTTTGTACAAATGAGTAAAGTGAGGAACCAAAAAAGGCTATCAAAGAGCCTCCAATATGAAGGCACCAGGTGTTGTGAATCTCAGTTTGGTACTCTTCTTTACAGACACTGTCAATCTTAATATGATACTCAACATAAATTATTATTCTCAAACAATAGCTCTTGTCTGTGTCAAAAAAAGCTCCAAGAAAATTAATTAATGCTGATTTAACACTGCATGATCCTCAAATGAAAAGCAGCACAGGAATATAAATTGAAAATATTTTGATTCCCATGACTATTTTCATGTAAGCCTGAGAACTTAATTATAGCTAGTATCTGACAGAAAAATATTACATGGCTGGAATGCTAAATAATGATTTCTAAAACAAAGCTGTTCCTATGTTTACTCTGAGAAACCCATGTTTGGAAGAAAACGCATGAAACAACATAAACCTGACATTATCAAAGCGGGAGTTTATCTCTTATCACTTAAGCTGGATCTTGGAATGTCTCATCTTCCCACTAGTTCCTTCCTGTCACTTGGCCACTCAGGCAGCCTGGTTGGCTCAATAAACTACGGAATGCATCGTTAAATGAGTAATATTCTAAGACCTAGATGGATCCTTCCTTTTATAAGAATACATTAAATAAGGTTATTTATATATCCTTATATAATAAGGAAATATATTTGAAATATATTGATAGCCCCAGCCCTGGGGCTATCAGTCCCTGCCCCATGATGCCACAGCAGTGCTGGCTCAAGCCCCACCATGGACCTGCTCCTGCCTGACCATCAGTCCCCCAAACTGCACCCTGACCTACAGGTGCCGCCTGGCCTGGCCTCAGCCTGGTCCCACAGTCAGCTGTCATATGACTGTATAAACGTGTATTGGTGTCCTGAGTCCTGAAGGAGGCTGTCTTATTTAAGCCTTGTTGAAGGATGACTTCAACAGAGCTCCAACCATTTGTCATCAGAGTGAAACATTAAATTAATTTTGTAACATCAAAAACCTTTAGCCAAACCAGCTCCTTTGTTACAGATTCCAACATGTAGGAACTAACAACACAAAGAGCAGCTATCTAGGTYCTGTCATAAAGGGAACTTGAAAAATTTGTCTCGTGAATGAAGCCTCTGGAAAATTTCTGTTTAAAATTTCTTTTAAGTTAATAAAAGAAAGCACACAGAATGACAAATCTAATAAAAAGATATTATGGAATCCAARTGAGATCACACAGATGCTTCCAATTGAATGAAAGCTAAAGCAAAACAGCAGACTGAAACAGTAACTATTTCTCTTTCAGAAATAACTAGATTGTCATCTTGTGCAGTATGTGCTRATATCTAAAGAGCTGAAAAAGAGGTGATTTCCGACAGCAAGAGAGTGATTAAAGAAATTTTCAAGAAGAAAATGAAGGTTGAAACTCCTTTGCAGAACTGATTCAGATTATTAGTTTTTTTGTTTCTATTTTTTTCTGATGATAAATGAAATAATAAAAAACAGTAAGTAACAGAATCAGTCTGGGAGTGAGAAAGGAATCTACATTAAAATTTCTATGACCATGCAAATATAAAACTTGGCAGATGGGCAGGCTGCATGTGGACATCTATGTATCAGGATAAATGATATTCCAATAAACCAAAGATATTCCTTAGACTTACATCTTGACTTCTTTGCATAATACTATCAAATGAATTGAAGGAGTAAAGTTTCATGGAGCAGCATTTTAAATGCTCATTACTATTTCTGACACTGCACCTAGACGTTTCAAGAATCTAATCTGGGAAGATAACAGATACTTAAAAAGCTGAACAACCTAGATTTCATCTGCAAAATGGAAGGTCTAAAAACAATAATATGTTAAGGATACTGAGAGAGAATTTAGCTCATTAGGAACTGCAGTCACTCTAGGGAACTCTAAAGAAAAAATGACAACTGAAATAAATCAGGAAAGCTTCTTCACAGAACAAACAGACAGAGAGAAATTCATTATCCACATTAAAAGAAACCCTATTTCTTGATCAGCTTCCATATTAAAAAAAGATGGAAATATACAGATAAAAATGAGAATGAAAAAAAAAAGAAATCAACAAGGAGAAAACAACATTATTTCTTTGGAATTCATTTTCTTCAGTGAACAAACTTTTGAAGAGATTTATTTATGTAAGAGGCATTATCTCACATTTAGCACTGTTATTAACACTTGGCCTACTATGTGATGCTTTTGGCATCACTTTTGGCATTTCTTCTGAAAAAGTCCATGTTTTTAAGTAAACATGGAAGTACCAATGCAGTYAAACAGCAGGAGTAGGACCAAGGGTAAACATGGAAGTACCACTGCRGTTAAGCATTGGGAATAGGACTGAAGGTAAACCCGAAGGTACCAGTGAGGGTAAACATCGGGAGTAGGTCTGAGAGTAAACTTTGGGAATACCACTGAGGGCAAACATTGTGAGTAAGACTGCGGGTAAACACTGAAGTACCACTGAGGGCAAACAGGGGAAGCAGGACCGAGGGTAAACAGGGGTAGTGGGAGCAAGGGAAAACACAGAAGTACCACTGAGGTTAAACATCGAGAGCAGGACTGAGGATAAACAGGAAAGTACCACTGAGGATAAACTGGGGGAGTAGCACTGAGGATAAATATGGAAGTACCACTGAGGGTAAAAAGGGAAAGTAGGACTGAGGGTAAAAACGGAAGTACCACTGAGGGTAAATATCTGGAGTAGGCCTGAGAGTAAACAGCTGGAGTGGGATTGAGGATTAACACGGCAGTGTCACTGAGGGTAAACAGAGGGAGTATGACTGAGGTTAAACACAGAAGTAACACTGYGGGTGAAGAGGGTGAGAAGGACTGAGTGTAAAAATGGAGGTATCACTGAGGGTAATAAGTGAGAATATACTCAAGGATATACATGAGAGTACGACTGAGGGTAAACAGGGGCAGTAGGACCAAGGGTAAACAGCAGGAGTAGGCCTGAGRGTTAACAGAGRGAGTGCTACTGAGGGTAAACAGGGGGAGTACTCCTGAGGGTATACAGCAGGAGTAGGGCTGAGGGTATACAGGGGGAATACCACTGAGAGTAGACAGGTGGAGTAGGACTGAGGGTAAGCAGGGCGAGTACCACTGAGGGTAAAGACTGGGAGCAGGCCTGAGAGTATACTGAGGGACTACAACTGAGGGTAAATAGCAACAGTAGCACTGAGGGTGAACATGGCAAGTAGGCCTGAGGGTAAACAGAGATTTAAAAGACACGTTAGGAATGATAAAATTATCAGAATCWCATAGATTATTGAAAGTCTTTAGAAGTTTCAGAGAAAGCCCTTCATTTGCTTTACATTTGCACAAAGATTTTTCAATATTTTTGTGAAATATTATTAAAAGGATGTAGAATTATTGTGATTAATGAAATCAGAAGCAAAACAAGGTCCTTGTTTAGGACATCTTCTGCAGTGTTTGAGAGCTGTTACTGTCCTTACTTCATAGCAAGGCTATTTCTGTCACTGCCATCCAGATGTCTGTCCTCAGGATCTGTCTAAATAATATTTCCCTGACAACTGGGCCCCACCCTGGTGCCTTCACCTCCCTCTTTATTCCCTCTTGTTTTCCTCCCACTGCTCTTCAGTTTATTTTTCTTTCAGCTCTCTCATTCTATCAGTTTATGGAATGCCATTGGTTTAYCTTTGAAAAGAAACAAAGCATGTAGGCCCACTCCTAAGTACTGATTTTTCTAGTTTTAATTATGTTTGAATTGTTTTAAGTACTTGTTACATTTATTTTAAGCAGTATTTTGAGATATATAGGAATAGAAAGTCAAACTGTAAGTGATCTTGTCATGTATTTCCCTGAATATCTACTAAGCAGGAGTAGGGTGAAGGTAAAGAGTGATCTGGAGATCTTTAAAACTCATCTTGATGCGACCCTGTGCTGCATGCTCTAGGTGTCCGTGCTTGAGCAGGGTGTTGGACTACATTATCTCTAGATGTCCCTTCCAACCTCAACCATTGTGATCTGAGAAATTGGATATAAGCTTCTGACGTCACAGAACAAACTTTATCTGCAAATGAGAAAAAGCTACACTAAGAAAGCTATATTCCAGATAGATATAAAGTTTGTATCTAGAAGAGTTGTTTTAAAGATGTTTATACTAGTTGTTCAAACACAATGGATTATAGTAAGAGCAGGGCTTTCTATGGCATTGCCAAGCTTATTTGGAATGTAATTCCCTAATCTTCACCAATTTACGCAACTGTGCTAGGWAAAGTTTTAAGTTTAGGCCAGGCCTCAGTCACTCATGCTAGACTTCTCTGGAACAGCCAGACAGTAGAGCATGGATATCTGGAGTATGGCTATGAAATGTGACAGGCTTTTATGAAACTGAGCACCAAAATACATTACATCTTAAATTTCAGAGTACATTTATTTTTACAGGCATGATTTTTTCAGGTAGCGAACTTGGGAACGAGTTCTACTTTCACTAACACTCATGCTTTCTATTATCTTATTTAGTCTAGTGTACTTGACTAGTGGTTAGTTCATTTGCTGTAATACACAGAGTGGTAAGATTGCTCTTTATCACAGGAAGATTGAACCAGCTATTAAAAAGTTTCCTTGAACAGAAGGCACATCCTGCTAAGGTAGCATGGAGCCCAGGCCACTCTTGCCCTGCCAAGGCAGTCTCCTGCAAAGTTACTTTCACAGGTGCTTGCACATGTAATGTTCACCATGATATGAACTGGTGTTCATATCAATTGTTTGAAAATGAGACCAAATATGCAGTCAACAAAACACCTACACCAACAGCTTTTGCATACGGTTGAACACACCACCTAAATATTAAGAAGATCTACCACTCTGCATGCATGTTGTATGTACGAAGTATGCAACTGATTGATCACAGGAAGGTCACCTGTGGTCCCACTTTACAGGAGAATTTGTAAGGAACAAGATGGGACTCTGTGCATGCATGTTGTTAGAAAAAGCTTCCTAGCAGACTAACTGCTGACTTTCAGGATCCGTCCTCATTTGTCATCAGTGGAACTACTAACACAACAGACTTTGAAAACGACTACAGTTAGACATCCTAATATTCAAAAGAATGTATGTAGCAGCTGAGCATCATGGAGATGTGAGCACTATAGCTCAAGAGGTATAGACAGTWCTAGCAGTCTTTTTATAGTAAACATTTTGTTCAATAGACTACTTAAATCAAGAGCTGAGGAATCTCACTCTGCTTTCCACMTTACCACAAATATTGCCAAAGTGAGTCATTCATTTAATATGACCTATAACATGACTCAGGCATTTAATATGTATATTCTGGTATTAAAATACGTGAGAAAATGTGTGTTCATATGTATGCATATACAAACATGTAGACATTTTTCTGGGCATATATCTAAAGTTTATAAATGTGTATGTGTGTATTAGATAAATKCTGTTCCTCTGCCATTAATATGATTAAATTAATGGGCCAATGCCRTTATTCACAGAAACTGAATGACTGAGAGTCCTGTGTTACAAGCAAATTGGCAATCAAGTAACTTAGAGATAGAGGCTTAGAGAATTGTTTTATTCCTAGGAACACAATGAGCTTAAAAGATTACAAAGCAGACAGAGAAACAAGAAGAAATGAGTGATTCACAAACGAGAGTAAAAAAAATCTAAAATGGAACAGTATGTTAAATATATGTCAAATATGTCAAATTGCTCATGGAATTTCTCCAATTTACTTTTTGGTTGAAGTGGTAAGGTAAGTTTCCCTTTGTACAGATCACTTCTGTATATTATASAAGTCATGATACATATTTTTCCCAGATTGAGGGAATAACATATATTCTCCCAGGTACATGATTCAGAATGTATCTGCTTACTGGGTCAACTTTATTCAGGAAGTGATTTTATTTGTTTAAAGGAAATTACTCATATAAGAAAAGTTATGGGTGACCATAAAAATTTACACCACAAAGTGGACACTCTGGACAAAATGTCAATGAACGGGCATTATTTCTTTGATGTAGCACTGTCATAATCCATACTTCCTGTTGAGGCTGCTTGGTTTTTTTTTTTTTTTCCTCTCCATTGTGCCCCTTTCGTTCTGTAAACAATGATCAGCATTACAATCCCCTGATGTAGTGATGGAAAATGAGTGTGCTCGAAAATCTGTAATTAAGATCTAAGTTCCAGTACAGAAACCACAGCATATGGATTTGATTATTAGTTTTGTCCTTTTTCTAAGCCACTTCTGTTTATGTTTTGAATTCAGGGGAAATTAAAAGTCTCTCTCACTTATTCATATTAAAACACTTTAAAAATATCTGCAAATAAGGTGTATTAATAAAAGAGTGCCAGTATTACTTTAGTTCTGTGCTGCATGTCCTCATCAAACACYAAAGAAAACACCTTTTATGGTGTTTACTTTGCTATGGACAGATAACAGCTGGTCAAACATAGCTCTTCTTTATGGTGAGATATGCCTTGCATGCCTAATACAAAACATATATAATTTTAAACATTTTGCTTCAAAGTGAGTGCTGAAGAAGCTGGTGCATCCTGTAAAATTACAGGCAGAGCAAAGGATTTGTGTTCTTTAATCAAGTAGTACCATGTCTGTGAAGTGGAGGGCTGAAGCTAAGATTTTCACCTTGGTGTCTCAAGGCAACGGGGCTCAGGCTGCAGCATGRGTGGGTCAGGCAGCACTGGCGTCTGTCCACACACGAGTCCCAAAGCTCCACAGTGGCTTGGGAAGCTGTCAGCCCATCTCAGTCATTTGGTCTGAGGGTATTGGGTTTAATCACTGTCATGTTATAYGAAAGCTGTACAAACAGACCCAAAGGAGAGACCTATGTTAGTGTTTCTACTGAACGCTCATACTATGGCAAGGAAAACAGTTGTGTTTGGCTCAGTGAATGACCAGTTACGGCTTAAGTATGAGATGACTAATCCACACTTTTCTGAGCTGGTTCTTTAGCGACATGAGAGGGAGCTGAAGATAATGCAGTGAGATCAGAGAGATGCCACGCTTTATTTCTRTTCTTCACAGAAGATCTTCTAATGTAGCTGTCTTCACCCCAAATTCAATGGTAAAACCTAAGTGATTTTCTGCAACTAACATCAAGTTAAATTTGTACCTCACATTCTACTGTGTAACTAAGCTTGTACTCCCTAAAGTCCCAATGGTCCATTTGTAAAACAAGTTACTTATCTCTAGACTGGAATCTGGAAAGCTTTGTTGCTTTTAACTTATGACCATTCCCTGTGTGCAATAAGTGCCTAGTTTCTCCACCACTATGTCTTAAGATCTGGCAGATAAGGAGAGAGTTCTCTTTATATGGCCTACTAATATTAGTGCCTACTCTAGCCYTTGTTTTCATTTATTCTGGAGCATGGTTTCCTTCTGAAAATATGTTACTGTGATTTAGCATGTTGAAAAAATTGCTAAAAAAAAATCAGTAAAGCATTGTTGACAGGCAAAATTTGTGTAGTAAAGTTAGGGTGCTGCTCTTTCATAACCCATTCGATATTTTTGTTCAATTGGAGTGTTTTATTTGGCTTATGACAAGAAAGATATTGCATGGAAATTCAATATGGGCTCCTTATAAATACAGATCAGATATCAGCCATATTTTCTGTTAACATTCAGAGAGTTCAGCTCCCATGTGCAGAAGCAGGAAGACTGTCATAGTCAAACAAATAAGGTGATCAAAACAATCTGAATCCCTCTCATACCAATCACAGAGCAAATTGACACAGAGAGGCATGCTTTTACTCATTTTCAATCTTAAAATAATTATAGAATGCACTTATCTACTTATTACCCTCTGTGTGGTGGAAAGCGATTAACAATCCCTGACGCAGCTCAGGAAAGATGTAAATGAAAAACAGGTAGCTTAGGCTCCACYACGAGGCTTGCAAAGTAAGTAAAGTCTGAAAAGTGTACCAGAGAAGCTGAGTAAACACACTAGCTCTTCCTGAGCTCCGATGTTGCAAAAGCTCTGTTGCTATTCGTATTCCAACTCGTTCCGGTATGCCTATGAAACTGCAATCATTCCTTTGGATGACAGCAGTCACATGCCTACAGAAGATAGAAACTCTGATATTCAGAGTGAAAGAGGTTTGGGCTTCAGCAACAGGAAGACTCATTGCTACGTATATCCTTACTGATACCACGAGTGCCTCAGCACGTACACAGAGATCTMCATACAAAGTGACAGGAAGGAATGGAGCTTGATGAAATAAAAACAGCTCTGTGTTTTTTATCACCCTTTCTGACTTTTAGCCCCAGTTAAAACTACATTTTTCATAAAACTAAGTCACTTACTTTCCCAAATACAAATAGGTCTGTAATTTTCTCCTTCTAAAGCTCCTAGATAATTATCTGAAAATACAATTACCATGAGTCAAAATCTATCAGTCTGGTGGTATATGGTTTACTGGCTAACAACCAATRTTTTAGCTGAATAGCACATAACACATAATGGAGTAAATTTAATGTAATATCATCAACAGTTGCACTGTCTTTGTTACTTCACGTGGATACARAGTTTATGTCTATAATGGAAGTCTGGGGGAGCATTTCTGAGCAGATAGGCCTGGGTGAAAGCCATAGTTGCTTGCCAGCTCTACACAGAAGAGAGACCTCAGTTTGCACTACCTCTCTCCTACACATACACACACAGGGAAAACAGTTAGGTGGCCCAAATGTGACCTTCAACTTGTTTCAGGCAGCTGCAAGATCTTGATTACTGGGGAAACAGGCCCTTGCACACATGACCATAACAGCACACCAGAAGTAGGAAGTGTAGATACAGCTACAACTAAAGTACTTAAGCTGAGGTGACCTGTACTAAATTGACTTTAAGCATTAGGATGGACGTCAGTGAAAGACGTTTCTAGGAAGTTGTTTAAACATTTGATTTGGGCAAAATCACTCAAGCAACAGGTTGTTGCAGCTCAACAGTTGCAACTTCTGTTGAGAAGAGCCCATCAAGTTAATCTAGTCAACTAAGTGAAAATACCCTGATAAAAAGGAAACTCAGGATTGTAAGGGAACTGATATGATCTGGCCTGGCTGTGGTGATACAGACATTTCTAAGAGTCATCAGAGATGCCTACAGCTTAGGTCAGAATTAAGAATGCACATAAAAAGCAGAACCATATCATAGGCATTTCCATCATGAGGACTTAGACCAGCCTTTCACCAGTATTCTTGAGCCTTTCAAATATCATCTCTTATATAGGAGTCAGACGGGGTTCCTATGAATGTCTCCTTGATGGCAACATGGTAAAATAACATGGTAAATATTTTGATGATAAAATTCAGTGACTGTTGCTTTAAACTAAAAATAATTCACTTGCTTTTTTAAAATGGATGGAGTAGTTTCCTCAGTCTTAAGACTGTACTCAAACACCAAAGCAGCACTCAGACTTGTTCCCTAAAGCAGGGCCTGAACTGGCTCTAAGTTCAAACATGTGTAAAGTAAGAATGTTTAAGTTGACTAGCCTTGTAATTAAAGTAATATACTGTATGGAAATAGGTTTGCCCATGCTCAGGTTATTTGAATAGAAATATTCAGGATAAGAGTCAAACAAGAAAGTCTGCATGCCAGTGATGAGGGACAGTGTGAATCATCACTGTTTAAAACATAACGTAGTACCTGCTATCATTCTCTATTGCTCTGCTGTTTCTACCTCGTGTTGCTTGCTAAAGACCTCCAAACAATAGCTTTTATATATGTATAGGAAATTATGATGAGAGTTATGGGCAATTTTTTTTTTCACTGTCCATCATGACATTGATCTTCTGCAAGGAATTCCATTTAAAGTGGAGGTAGAACAGAGGAAAATCGGCAGCAGCTATTTAGGAAGCACTAGTTAATAACTGATTTCATCCTACAGTCGTTCATAGTTCAAAATAATTTACAATAATCTTCATGTACAAAAACCAAAAGGTTACAAGGCCACAATACAGCACATTCAGATGAGGACTGCCYTATTTGCTCTGATATCAGTAAAAGTTTTTGCAGAATGTTTTGCTAAAAGAAAATGACTCTGGAATTTAAACCAAAGGTTCAATGCAAAAAGACTAGTTTTCCCCAACTGTTCTTCATTCTTCAAAAATTATGTAAAAAAAWGCTTTGAGTTCTGGATGAATCCTACATAAAAATAAAATGGCATACCAGTATACAGGTTTTATATATATTCAAGAATATAGCTGTTTAGGTTAATAAATTAGCCTGTCAGCCCCAATGTAAATGTCTTTAAACTGTATGAACAATTGTTTGTACAATATAACAAATACATCTCAAAATACAATTGAACAAGAAAAGCTCTTAAAAACTGAAGCATTTCAATAAAAATCTCTTTGTAAATTAGAAGTATCTCTGGAAGTTCTCATTTTAAACCTTCCATTAAAAATGTTTATATTCAAGTCCAAGCTTGTAAGTAGTTTTAGGGGAGCAAGAGAAAAGGGAAAATGAGAAAAYAAAATAAACAATTTCCAGGTAACATGCCAGCTGCAACTTAACATAATCCCACCATCTAATTAACTCCTCAGTTTCCCTTTTGGCTATTACAAGTGATAATCCAAAAGATATTTATCTTTGCAGAAACAGACACTGCAGCAGTAGTCCTATGAAACAGTAGCAACAACAAAAAAAATCAGCCACATCTCTAAATAAGCAAGCATGTTTCTGAGAGCTTGGGACTTTTGATGATTTTTTTTTCATTTTTAATAATCACACCCTAGAAATAAATCTTTAAAAAATGTAAATATCACTCACCCCTTGCATGGACTAGAAGAAAACCAAGGCACAGAAGGATAGTTCTCAATCTCCCCATGGTTTTCTCTGCCGTGCTCTGACTGTGCCGGWTGTTTTTTTCCAAGCGACGAGACCGATAGATGTTGCAATCGCAGTGCTGAGGCTTGCGGGAGACTCTCTTAATCGGGCTCTATCTGAAGACTCCACTCACCATCACACTTGAGCACTGAGGAATCGAAACAGAGAGAGGTCCCTAAAAACCTACTCCTATTTGTTGCAGGACAAAGAGCAAAAGCGGACAAGCCAAGCCTTTAATAGCAATTTAGGTGCCACTTGCCCTCTAAGAAAGCTATTTATCAGCCAGGCAGCTAGCATGGAGGGAAGGGGAACCAGCACCAGCACCCAATGAGGAGAARGAAGCCTGTGCTCCCTTAATCCACCCTCTTCCCTGAGGGAAAGCCAACCTGTTCTGCGTCTTCCATACACAATGGGGCGTGGTGCTGTGGGAGCGAAAATAACTCATCAGAGGAGACTGGCCTTGGCTGAAGGGAACTTCAAAAACCCTTCATATATATTCAGTCCACAAAGAGCTGCCCCTCTACTCGCTTTTTGGACTGGTAATGGAGGAAATCCTGTCAAAGTCCTTCTTGGTAACTAAAGCAGGGAAGAGCAGGGGCAAGAACCTGCTCTGCACAGACTTGGGAATTGTGCACAGAGGGACAAAAGAAAATCTAGAAAGATAAACTCAAAACACAGTGTCAGACTCCTGAACTGAAGTATGCTAAGCTCACTGGTAGACGCCCTTATTCATCAAGTAAATTTTTCCTGTATGACTTTTTCCATTGATCTAAACACATTTTTAAATGCAGATATCCACATATATCTTAAAGAGAGAAAAACCTCAACTAGTACCATAACCTGGAAGAACAAGAAGCTTTTCAAAGTGAACGTATATCATAGATACATACATGAACATACATCAACACCACTGATGTGATTTAAATAGTTTTGTCTCTTTCTCTCTCKCGCAAACACATATGCCCGTGCATTTGTGTGCTGAACACGTTTGTCACTGTCTTGCTCCAACAAGACTGCTCCCTCTCAGATGGACTGAACTGCCTACGCTTTTGCCATCCCTGTTTTGTCCAGGGCAGCAAATACACTCAGAGTGCTGTTACTTAATAGCAGATCYATACACTGCCAATGTTGCTGGGTCATCCAATCTGATCTGAAGCCTCAAGGACATTTCTGTCCTGGACTTAGAAGGTAGAGTTTGCATGAATTTCATATCAATGCTAACTACAAGAAAATGAATGCTCCAACCTAAGCGGAACTGATAAAAACAAACAAGCAAAAACAGAAGCACAAAAAGTTGCTAAACAAAAGCAATAAATAGAAAGGTGGCATAGGAAAAGTGAGCTGGAAGAGCAGATCAAGGGTGAGAGTCAGAATGTCCCAGATACTTATCCAAGTTCTTCTGTTCCAGTGCTTTTTAGTATCAGCTCTGACAAACACACATGCAACAACTAGTTAAAAACATCAAGATACTGAACAGTGAACACAATACAGGGTTTTACAATCAACTATAAATGATTTTTTTTTTTCATTCTGAGAAATCATTTACCCATCTTTTCCTATTTAAAAGGATTACAAAACTTTGCCCCCCTTTCACTGGACATGTCTCACCTTATTTTTATACTTTTTCATTCAAGGAAAAAAAAAAAGAACATATATTCAAGAAATAGCAAGCAGGTAGAGAGATGGAGCCAGTATGTCTGTCTGTCCTCTATACCATATACTTTTATCCCATCTTTTAAATGYGACAAGCTAAAGGAGAACAAGAGGACAGTCACCACTTACGACGGTCATAACCCCATCCTTCTTGCGGGCAGAGAGCAGACATTGCTCTCTCGGGCACAGGTGACCTGCTCTACGAGTCTATCGGAGATGAAAGAACCAAATTATAAACTGCAACTACTTGGGAAAGCCACTAACATCCTAAAATATTAATCTGTGGACATAAAAAAACATAGGAAAATCTTAATTAAAATCTTGAAACATCCAGTAATTTGAGACATGTACATAAACAATTCTGATTTATCTTGGCAGTAGAATACAGCTGTTACATACAAGGTACAGCATTTGCTATAGCTAAAACTTTTAATAGTTTCACAAAGAGATGGAAAAATGCATTTTAGTATTTAATTCCTGTGGTTCTTAAGTACTCCAAATGTATTTAATTCTTGTAGTTCCTTAAGTACTCCAAATGTAGGAGATTGAACAAATTGTAATTTCATTCCATCCCAAAATTATAGTCTTTTCTCCTATATGAAAACGAGGATCTTTTTCATAATCGTCATAAGTGAAAACTATGCAGACGAAAAAAAAAAAAAAAATTAAAAAAAAAAAAAAAGAAGAAAAAGGAGATCCTCTCCCCTGGGACCAGTAGAGTTTAAACAGTGACCTATAATAATTATTCAAAAATTATTAAAATGAATGACTGGGAGTGCAATTCAGCTCTGTGTAAATTGAAAGATGAAAAGTCATTCCCTTAACTTTCAAAATGCGGCACAGATCTTGATCAAGCATGACTAGGAGCTACAATAAAAAAAAAAAGCTAGATTTCAAGCTTAACAATTGCCCTGTTTTCATCTCCTCACCTTTACATATTCTTTTGAATATGTTTGCATAAATATTTGAAAAGGACATTCCATTTGAAAACCCTCAGAACATTTTTAAAAGTCCTTTCACTGATCCCAATGAACTAAACTGCAACCTACATTCCCTTGTATATGCTACCTTAATATGATATTCTAGAAGAAGCTGTTCTTGCTTTACTCTTTTTCTCCCTGTTATTGAAGGATTGTGCATGCCACCAGGAGCAATGTAAAACTGTTCCTCAAAAGAGGAAGCTAAATAAAAATTACAACTCAAGATGATGTGTCAAAACAACCAGGCAGGTTTGTGTGCTGCCATCCATTTAAACTCATCTAYTTTAGAGATGAAGGTACTTTGCAGGAGTGAAACTTGTTGTTTGGGCCTGAAACTGCAGTCTTTTTTCATCCCTCTGTACTGTCTCATTGAAATCCCACACAGACACTAGTACTAATTCCCAAACTGTGATCTGAAAAGGACAGAGAGCCCATAGGGCCATGATGGAGAGCAGCTCATCTGTGGAAGGGGAYGACAAAAACAGTTCAGTAAGATGAGAAAAAAAATGTTGACCAAGAATATTCTTTGACGCGGCAAATGTGAGAATTAATGAACGAGGATATTTAATTAGGCAGTGCAGGAGTAACTTGGCTAGGAATACACAAGATCAAAGCTTCAAAGGGTAAAGYGGTGCATCATTTAGTGCTATATTCCAAATAACACTGTGGTATCTGAAAATATAAGTGAACTGGTAGGTGTTACCCACAGAAGGCTAACAGCTCACCCACAAAACAGTAGTTGTTTGCCCTCATAACAAGAGACTAACCTGAGATTTCAGGCCTTTCAGCTTTTCACCCATCTCTCTAGGTGGCAGCAGCCAATTTTTCATCCTTTTACAATTCCAGCTTGTAAAGCTATAAAAGGACAAAGGAAGAGGAGAGGGCTGCTGATATCAGCCTTATACTATGTATTCCCTCCAAGCATCGTCTCTAGGCTTGGCCGCTCGGGGAGGAGAAGGTGGCTGTGCCTGGATTTCATGCTGCAATCTACATCCTTTTATACTGAAAAAGGGGAGCAAGTTTGTTACTATTGTTCCTATTTAGTCAGTTGGCAACTCCAACTCCTGCCCTGCCATCTGATTTGGGTTTGGTCATCTCCTACAGAGGGTGAGTAAACGACACAAGAACGACTGCAAGGGCATCTGCTCATCAAGTCACTGATGACAGCTGGATAGGAAACAAACACCCTTCTCTTCACCACCTGTGTACATCTTCACCAAGCACTCAGTCTATGCATGTATTCTCATTTTAATCTCCGTTACCTGTCATTCACACAGATGTCTTCTCCAATGCACTTCATACTGGTAAACACCTTGCAAAAGCACTTGTGGCTCGGTAAGAAAGACAACTGATTAGCTGGTGGAGCAGCAAGAATCTCTCTTTGCATACAGCTTCTCTGGTACAGCCCCCAACTTCTGTATTTCTAGAGCTACTAAGAAGAAAAATACTTAAACGTTTTCTTTTTTTATTATTTATTTTTAGAAAAAAGATCACAATGTCGGTAGGAGGTTTTAGTGAATAATTTTTTGACTTGCAAAAGCTGAAGGAGGATTCAAGAGTCTGGTTAGCTAAAAACTAGTTGAAGCTCCTCCTGTCCCCCCTTCTATCCCTGACAAACACTGTCCTATTTCTTGTTTTCTCTGTACTTAGCACTGATATACCTGTTCATTCATATATGTAAACAGTACATTTTATTTGTTTGTATTTACATATATCAAATGTTTTATATATAAAACACTCCGCCACCACTGAACATACTTAAAAGATTTTAACTTTTTTTGCTAAAATAAAAATGGGGCAAAATAGGTTTACAAATGAATTCCATAACAAAAGACTAAAATCGGTGTAAATATTCTTGGCATAAGCCAAGAAACATATGTAAGAAATTCTTAAATGAATTATCCTTGGCATACATTCATCTCTGAATGTAGATATTCATAGCTTCGATTTATCCAAATTCATAATGCTTTCTAGGATCTTCCATGAAATGTCATCTTTCTCTAGAACTCTCCCAAGTGGCTAAAGCACTTTACTAAGACACATACTGTAAAAGTGCATGAGAATTAGCAACAGTCAGAGTGAAAGCCCACAGAACTGGTCAGGCTCTTCCTTCCAGACAGCACTAGTTTTTATTCCAGACTTAGTCCTTTAACTAATATAGGTGAGCAGTTTCCCATGTTTCTGCAGATCCTGGAAACTTTAGGCACAGCAAAGCTCCTAGGTGATTTCATTGAGGATACAACCATGGCTCCTTTCTTCCTCAAGGCAATCCTTCACAAGTCCAAAAGTACTCATCACACATTTGTTGTTTATGCTGTCCAGTGGATGCTTGTGGAGTGAGGCTGGGTTCTTCCCGTCACTCTTGGCATTATGTCCTTCTGAGCTGCAGTGCTGCTTCTGCCTTCTCAGCTCATACATTATAAACCTTCCGCATTCGAACTATCAATTTATTTTCTGCTAAGCTTCTGGTCTGAAGATGCTAATCCCCACTCCCCAGTACTTCATTCACGACCGCTCAGACAACTGCCAAGTATCAATCTCACAAGATGTACAAAATTCAGTTATTTTTCTAGTTTGTAAATCTTTCTTTTTCCCCACATTTGTTTGGCTAGTATTTTTCCACATCCAACCAACTCAGCACATGCTAAGCAGGAAGAAGTGCCAGAAAGGCTGAAGGATCTATATATGCTAATTTGGATGTTCTGAATCTGTACCAGCCAGACGCAATGAAAAAAAATGCAAAGACAAAACTCCAAAATCTTGTCTTTTATATAATGAAAAACAAATATTATTTTGCTTAGTGGCTGATCCAGGCAGCTACACAGATCATATCAACGGCAACCCACTAAGATCCATTATCCTATTCACACACAGTGAACTRTATTATCCGATGAATCCACATTCTTCCCTAGGTAATATTTTGCTTTCAGGTGTCCACTGCATTTACCAAGTTGTTTTGGGGTTGTTTTTGATTAAAAAATAAAATAAAAAACAAAACATTCTTTAMTTTTAAATAAAGATGTAAGAAAGTCTTGGTACATTTTGGTACATTCCTTTCATACAGGATATTAAAAAAAAATGCTTGCATTTCCTAAAAGCAATGGCATAACAGAACATTAACTACTTACTGTTTTTGGAGAGATCAGGCAAAGTTAAACATACTGAATGCACTTGAGGCACACCCAAAGGTCATGGGAGTAAAGGAAAGAATGTCAAGGCACAACATATTTCTACACTCCTGTCATTAAGGCCAATATTAGTGTGCAATACTGCTTCACAGGGCTAACCATACAGAACTACTCAGGTCTTTTAAGCAACACTCCCATAGGTGCTTCAAATAAGGACTGATCTTCAGACTCTGTTGTTTATATTATACTTTTTGGTTTCCTTTTTTTTTCCTTTTTCTTTTTTTTTTCTTTTTTTAAGGCAGAAAGTGAGCTCTCTATCCAGTTTTAATGGTCTGTTCTTCATCATTTTTTCCTTGATTTAGTTCTCCAGAAGCGTGCGCTGTACTAAAATGGGAAAAGACATTAAGATAATTATAGTATCTTAGTAAGTATTGTAAGAATTCACCCAATACAATATATATTGACAGAACAGTAGTATTTGGAACTGAGAGGTTAATTCAGGTAGGCAGAGGCTTAATCCTGCTTAGCACGTGTCTTGCCTAACAAGGGATATTACCTTCTAGAATTCTTGCTCAAATAACTTCATCCTACTAGATGTATCTAGCTATATATGCTTGCTGTTTGTATAGCTCAACGTGCAGTTTCAGAGATGCCTTTCCCMTTTTGCAAAAGCAAAAGTTAAGTTGCATATCGGCTGTATATCTGATGAAAATAGTATATTACTGAAAGAATATCCTAGTGAGGGTTAGCCACACTTTCAGGAAGTCCAAGAAAAGTCTMTATACAATTTTAAAAATTAACACAAGCTTGTTGTGTCATGCCATCTCACTGAGGCAACACATGCTACACAACTTCATCRCTGCTACAAAGTCATATGTAGACACCTGACTCCCAAAACTTMGATCAAGAGCAGCAACACGCTGACTATAGTTTACACCCATTTCTTGACTCAAAACATGCTCATGTCTGCCTGAAAAATATAGTATAGATATGAAATTTGGAATGCAACACTTCAATAGGTAGGGAGGAATAATTAGTTAATGTAACATATCAGGCTTGACTTTATTAGTTAAAATTAAAGTCTGCATCATCTGGTTGGGAATTCTGATGAAAACTGCAGCCAAAAAGTTTAGCATATCCTGAATGCAGCAAATGTGTTATCTGTCTTTGGTAGAGTCTTTGAACCTCTCGTGCTTGCTTCGCTGTCACACGGCTGCATTGAGGTTATGCTCATGTCTATCACGGTCAGAAAACTTCAGCATGATGTGGCTTTGCTTCTCCCCTTTTTAGCAATCACRAAGTCTAGAAAGCAAAGTTTTTACCTATTTTGTTTCAGAAATTCTCCAAAGATATCTATGGCTTTCCCACAGTTCCATCAGCTGTTCTACCAGCTCASTACCCKAGACAGTCATAGCTGCTCTAAACTAGCAAGAATGAGGTTGKKTTTTKTTTGTTTGTTTTAGAACTCKTTCTTCTGCTATAACAACTGTAGAAAGATGTTATTTGATAATTTCATAAAAGAATCGTGAATTGAGTGTTGCCTCTGTTGTGAACAGAGAACATGTTAMAATATATGCTAGTAAGTTCACCAAGTTCAGTCTTCCTTGCCTCCAATAAGTTTTATCTTCGTTCAAACACTGTTAACCTTTTCTTAATGTGCATTCTTGCAGAGTTCTGTATGGGTTTATGACCAAGCAATATCAGATTCCTGTGAGACTCAGCACACACTAATAAAACACCTGTCAACTAACTACAGTTATGTATCACACTAAATGAGGAGTCTTGTGTTCTTGTCTTTAATAAAACTTGCACAAAGAAAATTCCTATTTTCCTTCTCTAAGTTCCTGTATTTCAGGGCCTCTTAGGATTATAAACCCATGTGGTCAAAGAAGAAAAATCACAGAATAATGTCCAAATAATCAGAACTGAAATCTTGATTCAGTTGACAAACTCAGTTTACAAGTTTTGTTTAAGAAAAAGATATGGTGCATTTTCTCCACTGGCTTTATTGACATTAAAGTAAACTTAGTAGGATCACCACCAAAAATATTGCTCTTCAATCTAGATTATTCTCTTACCAGGTGGCTCAGATTGTGCTCCACGATGACTTTCCATATTCACATTCTCTTGATCTGCTGAGAAAAAAAGATATTTAATATACGCATTCTCTTCACTTGAAAGTTGTTGATTAGCCTAGATAATCTAGTAGGAGAGAAGGAACAGAACTGACAAAAACAGGGCTACTCAACCTAGATGTTTCCCTGCTAYTGCCTACATAATTTCGTCATGCATCGTAGACAGCATGCATGTCAGTTTTCACTGATGTCAGTTCACAGATGTCAATGTCTGTCTGGATGTGCTGCTCTATGCTCTCCCTTCTCCAACCACTCAGGAAGACTGGAAAGGTTTACACATAAACAAAGCTTATAGCCCACCTATTAGTCACAGTACTCTAAGTTCTCTGATCCAAAACACATCATACTTATGGGAAAAAGAAGTGGACAGCAGGCAAGACTGCTACAGAATAATGATCATTTGGGGATGGATATCCTGGTAGTTGTCATAGTTGGTATGCAGGCAATTTTATAAAACATAAACTGAAGATTTTAAATATAGAAATGACATGTTATTCTCCAGGAAAAGTAAATCCTCCTGCAGTCGCTCCTGCTCAGTTTCTAGCAGGACGTGGTTTTTAATGAACATAGAGACTTAAATCAGTCTGGTTCTGAAGGTCTAAATTTTGGGCTGGACAATCYCAAGTCTTTTTCTTTTTATTATTATTTAATTAGTAAAAGAGGTTATTCCATGTGAATATCAATTTGCTACTAAAATTATGTGACTTATAAAATACATTTTGAGGTCCCATGTAAAATAAAATAAACAAAGAGAACAGTTCTATAAAAAGTGAAAAGAAATACTTTAGAAATCTTACCGCTTTGTTTGAAACACAGTTTCTTCTTCTGGTAAGCAATGAAGCTAGATACTGCTCCAATTACAGTAGCAGCCACAGCACTTATAATTCCAGCAATCGCTCCCTGCGAAGCTGAAAAGAAGAAGTTTACATTTATTTTTTAGCACTGAAAGTGATGTCAGACTTGAATTGTCTCAAAGTAAAGCTCCAGAATACTTATAAAATAAAAAACAGATAATAAGTGTAGTGATCAACTTTATCCTATCTTTAAGGATAATGAAAATAAATCCTCTCATTTTATAATCATTTCTTCATAATGTTTATTGTTAAGTAACTGGAAACTTTCCTTTTAGTTTAGTGTAAGTTACACTAATGATTAAGACAATGTTACCCTTTTACAGCCAGCTCCAACTTGCAGCATGCTGTATGCAATCACTGCACCAGCATCTCTGAGATGTTATCATCAACTCATGTTATCAGCTGTGAGTTATTTGAAATATGAAGATCTTAAAACAGTTCTGAAAGCAGAGCCTGAAGRTAAGCACTCTAGATTGCATAAAATTCAAAAAGCTGAAGCACAAGTTGCCAGCAATAAGCATACTATTAGAATATTARCAATGCAGACAACCATTTCTAAATCTTGTTTTTTTTTTTTTAAAAAAAGCTTCAGATGTTTTAGTATCTTTAAGAGTTGTAGACACCATACATAAACAGAAATCCATGAATTTACCCTCAGATTCTCCACCATTATTCAGATTTGCATCATTTTGTCCTGCAAAATGAACAAAAGCTTTAGTTTTTCCATTTCTGAAGAACAGTGCTTTCACAACTTTTTGTCATTGGATCATGCAAAACAAGAAGTCACTTGCTAAATTTATTTAAATTTATTAAAAATATATATATAATGGATATAATTACATGCATATGTAATTATAAGCTCTAAGCTCTCCTGGCATTCTAATTTTCTTTTTGGAAGCATAACTCATACCAATGCCAGCTCAGCCTCAAGTGCTCAGCAGTCCTACAACAAGGGCAGCACGTGTGTGAAATCTGATTTAATCAAGTTGCCTACTTGTATTATTAGTAGTACTGCTGCTATTGCTGCAGGAGTGCACGCAGTGTAACCGACTGTGCAGACCRGTACTAATGAGGCTAAATCTGCAGTTCCAACAGTCACACTCACACTGTGCTGCACCATAATATTTACACACAGCAGGTCGATCAGAATGATGCTGGTGATGTTGCTAAGCTCCAACATGGTTTTGATTTCTCACTGCAGGAATATCCTATGCCCCTTGTGAGACACAAGATGGAGGGCCAATCCCTCCACGTTGAAGGCCCATCCTAACCACGTCCTATAAGCAACAGAGAGTACTCTGAAGAAGATCCAAAAAGAACGCCTGGATCACTTACAAAGCTGTTTGTATGGTGGATTTTGAAATAAGTACCACCTGCATATCTCAATTTAGAAAGCAAAMCAAAAATCATTCTTGGCACAGCAGGAAGAATCACTGATGGCTCCAGGATCAGCTTTACTTCTTAGTCATCTGCCTTTTTTGACAGAGACAGAAAACATGTTACTTTTGAACTGCAAACTATGTTCCAATGTTTCAGATAGAGAAGCAAAGGCCTTACAAGTTAGACATGTTAATCTGTTCACAATCAAGCTTTTATCAAGAGGTCTGACAGACACAGGATCAGTAAGATGGTAGCATCAGTATTACCATTGCTGCCACCACCATCTCGTCCTCTTGGTAAACTGCCGTCATAGAGATCGGAATCATCAAAGTTGCCTACAGAAATAAAAATAAAATTGGTTTACATGTTCTAACTTCAGTGAAAAGGCATCTCAGGACACATACTGTAAATTTTTCGTTCAGTTGACTCTCAAAGTGTTTTAGGTCAGTGTCATATTCAACTTCCGAAGCCTCCCAAGTCTCTTCAGCTCAGCACTACCACACTGCAGGTTTACCAGCATTGCTGACTTTGGGTTTCCTGAACAACTAAACAGACTGGTCTCCAAGAGCAGGATTTATACTGTACTAGCACAGACTTAACAAGCATTAACCTTTGCAGGCTACTTTACTGAAATGTCCCAAGTCTCATTCTCTTGCTAAAGCAGAGAAAGGACATGAACAGAGAGAGCACATTTCTGTTCAAGGCTACAGCTGTGAATGCTTCTCCCGAGCCAGGTTTCTGAGTCACAACTCAGAACATGTGCAACACAACCTGCAACATGTGCAACATCATAGCTAGAMGGAGTTTAGCGTGCTACAGTCCAGGGGCTGAAGCATTTGCTTGGGAAATGGAAAAAGACACAGGTTAGACTACATGATCTCTAGAGATCCCTTCCAGTTTTAACCATTCTGTGATTCTGTTTAATTCCCTCCTTTGATTTACTGCAGGACATTAAACCAGTTCCTCTCCTTTTCCACTGTCTCATGGTACTTGGAGTTTTCCTCCTTCAATAAGAGAATGTTCAGTTCAAGCAAAGCAATAGTGTTTCAAACACTATATGAGTTTTGTTATACTATTACATTGCTGAGTTTTACTATTCTATTACATTATTATAAGCTAGAAGCATCACATTAAAGGATGCTTTAGTTGTGCAGTATAAGCACTGCACATCAAAGACCTGAATTCAAGTATCTGCTGCAAATCAAGTAGGGGAAGGCACAAGAAACCAGGACTCGCATTCCAGGAAACGACTCTAACCACCACATTCCTGGATAATGGCATCATAACTACAGCTCTCTGCGTTTGCTTTGTTGGAAGTTAGGCAAAGACAGAGAAGAACCTTAAAAGCCCAACAGGCAGGGAAAGATATGTATTTTAAGCCTACTTTTCAAATAGGAAAATAATCTATTTCTTAATTTGGGGCCTTAAAAAAATATAAAATAACAACCCTTTAAGATCAAGATGTTTTAAGAAGACAAGTCATGGGTAGTTTCTTCTTTAGCAAGACTAGAAGAGATTCAGCTTGTAAAGATGAAAGTCACTGATTTTTTGAATTTTTGTTCAAAAAACAGACTTCACATGTTTTAGGATCTTTAAGACATGCAGACACCATAAATAGAAATCTGTGCATTTACCCCCAGGTTTTCCATCACCCTTCGGATCTAAGTCCTTTCGTCCTGCAAAACGAACAAAAGCTTTAGTTTTAGCATTTCTACACAACAGTGCTTTCACAACTTTCTCCTCAATGGATCATGCAAAACAAGAAGCCACCTGCTAATGCAAATTTATCTTAAAAATTTACGTAATGGATATATTTGCATCCATATAATTCTAAGTTTTCTGGCTCTCAAATTTTCTCTTTCCAAAGCACTGCCCATACTAATGTCGACTTTAGCCTTAAGTGCTCATTACTCTACATCATGAGGGTAGCACACATGTGAAGTCTGATTTAATCAAAATTCCCGCCACCATAGAAAAATATTCAGTGGAGAAGAACTACAAATAAATCCTCAGCTGTATTACCCATGGAACCAATTATCTTGTCCTTAAATCCCAGCCTTATTTAGTTAGACTAAACTACCTTTAACCTACTGCAAACTACCTTTGCAATTCTTCTAGCAAATAAGACAAAAGTTCTGTAAATCCTTTACTGTCAGTATGGAATTTGCTCAACTCCCTCAAACAGGAACCTCTGCAGATCAAAACACAGTGCAGGACCCAGCCAATGCTACCTATTCCTGCTAAGTTCCAAGTTTCTGTTCCAAAAGAACATGGAAAGGTGAAAGAAACTGAAAGGTTACAGCAACCTTTGTCCAGGAAAAGTCCATCTGAAGAAGTCAGTAACAACTAAGACAATTTAATCCAGAACACAGCACTTCAAACTAATTCTGATCTGGAAATATTAAAAATGCAGTAGTGTACAGATACAGATATGCAAATACCACTTGCATATCTCAATTTAAAAAGCAAAACAAAAATCATCCTTAGCATAGCAGGAAAAATCATTGATGGCTTTACCATCAAGGTTTTATCTAAAGGTCTGATGACCACAGGATCAATAAGAAACACCACCATTATCATTGCTCCTCTTGCCAAACTGCCAACATACAGACCTGAATCATCAACGTTGTCAACTTCAATAAAAATAATGTTGCTTTATCATTCAGTGAAAAGACATCTCAAGATACATGATGAAGTGAAATTTCCTTTAAACCTTCAGTTGAAACTGTATTTTAGGTCAGTATCATAGCCAGGGCACACTGAACTTTTAAAGTCTTCCCAAAAAAAGCAAACTATACATTTACTTTGAAATAGATTAGGAAATCTTAATTGGACTACTACAAAGAAATACTTCTCTAGTGTTCAGAAATTCTTGTTAGGACAGTCTTACCAGTGTCTCCAGGATGTGCAGGTAGATCTTGGCTGGGGTCAACTATAGACAAATGGAGGCAGAATAAAGTGACCAAAGTTTATATTACTAAGAGACCAAAAGAACAGCTTTGCAAGACTATCTGACCTAAAAAACGCTATCTATCTTTCTCACCTCATATTCCATTCCTTCTGCAAGCCAATGCTGTATTTTGCTTGGTTAATTTAGGTTTAACTTTAGGTCAAACTGTGCTTTATATTGATATTAACAGTGTTTCTGCTATGCCAACTTGTTATATCTTGTTATACCTGAATATATACAGTACATTTCACTAATTTTTACCTACCATTTACCAGTCTGATTTCAAAGGTTAAACTTCAAAAAAAAAAAAATCTATCAGGAATTGATTGCTTGTTTGTTTCCTCTTATAAATCTACTATCACTACTTATAAACTAAATCACTATCAAAAAAAAGCCCTAAAACACTAAAACAACAGAAAAGAATAAGATCCACCTTGTAAAACTACAAAATATGTTCCCCCAAATACCATTTCATTTAGCTTGCCATTTAAGAACTCTTATTAAACCTCTCTAAACTGTTTGCTCACAGTATTGGTTGCACTTTTCAAAATAAATCATCAGCATAATTTTTCTACACCTGTACCTTTACCAACAACTAACCAATTTAGTCCCTCACTGCTTCTAAACGCTATTTCTTGATGTTACCCGACCTTGTCTTCTCCTAGCCCTAGCACAAGTTTGATCTGTTCTCCTTAGGCTCTTCTGCCTATTCAAGGTAGAAAAGCAGGCATCTCCACAGCACAATTCCAAGTTAGGTTTGGCATCCCCTCAAGGATGGTCTCCCTTCACTTACCTTAATCACCTGACTCAACGACTCAACAGTTTCTGAACTAGTCAATTCTGTTCTCAAGAATTTCAGCATTTGGAAACCAACTGCTTTAAAAGAGACAAAACTTCAAAGGGTTTCTACAGTTTCTGTTGCTCCTTACACTACTAAGCTGAAAGACATCAAAAAGAGCACATATCCTCAAATTATTTCAAATGATTAAGGTTTCCTCAGGCAAGTAAAATAACTTCCTGGGAAGGTAGTGTTCATACTCAAAAACTGTCTCTGTAAGTAATGGTTTATGGAATTAGTGCCATCTAGTGAAGCTACAGCAATGAAACACTGAAGTGGAAGTAGGACTTGGATAAAAAAGATATGCAAAATACTTTTGTGATCCAGACCCTTGAAATGAAGGCATATAAACATTACCGAGGTGCAATTATTTCTMACTGTTGTTTGCTACCTTAATTAACTCAGTGCTCATTGCACCAAGTACCACTGCACATTATCTAGGAAAGTATACGTACCAGGAGAAAGGGCATCTTCCAGGTTAAAGTAATCTACAAAGAAGAAAAATTTTAAGTGCAATATGAGAACTGAAATAGTTTTAGACTATTTCTACACAAAACACATCTCACAATGTTTTCACCAAGAACATTATTTCACCAAGAACACACAGTTCTTGGGCACCCTGAGCAAGTTTGTGGACGATATGAAGCTGGGTGGAGTGGCCAACACTCCAGAGGGCTGTGCTGCCATCCAGAGGGACCTGGACAGGCTGGAGAGCTGGGCAGAGAGGAACCTTATGAGGTTCAATAAGGACAAGTGCAGGGTCCTGCACGTGGGGAGGAATAATCCCAGGTACCAGTACAGATTAGGGGTCGACCTGCTGGAGAGCAGCTCCACGGAGAGGGACCTAGGAGTCCTGGTTGACACCAAGTTAACCATGAGTGAGCAGTGTGCCCTCGTGGCCAAGAAGGCCAATGGGCTCCTGGCTGCATCAGGAGGAGTGTTGCCAGCAGGTCAAGGGAGGGGATCCTGCCCCTCTCCTCAGCTCTGGTGAGGCCGCACCTGGAGTACTGTGTGCGGAGAGCAACAAAGATGATTAAGTGACTGAAACATCTACCTCATCAGGAAAAGACTAAGTGAGCTGAGCCTGTTTAGTCTAAAGAATACTGAGGGGGTCTTATCAATATGTATAATTATCTGAAAGATGAATGTAGGGAGGAAGAGACTAAACTCTTCTCAGTGGTAGCCAGTGACAGGACAGGAGGCAATGAGTGTAAATTGAAACACAGGCAGTTCCATCTCCATATAAGGAAGAACTTCCCTCCTGTGAGGGTGACAGAGCCCTGGAACAGGCTGCCCAGGAAGGTTGTGGAGTCTCCTTCTCCGGAGATCTTCCAAATCCTCCTGGATGTCACCCTGTGCCCTGTGCTCTGGGTGTCCCTGCTTCAGCAAGGGGATTGATCTAGATGATCTCTAGAGGTCCCTTCCAACCTCAACCATTCTGGGATTCTGGGATGCTCATTAAACAGTAGCCAGTAATAGAGCATCACAGTGTTGCTAGGGATTATCCACCAAACTTTTGATGATCATGGATCATCCTCAGGCCCAACTCAAGATAAGCAAGCTCAAAACATGAAGACTGAAACACAACAGAAGGGATTTTCGAAGGGTCAGTGAGCTAGTGAAACCACAGAATAACTTTTTGAAAACACAAGCAAAAGATCTCAAAAAGCAGAAATCTTTTCATGACTACAGAATCATTCCACTTTACAGAAATATCACAATGTAATGTGGCAGTAAATTGAAAGATGCAAGCTCTCAAATCTGCATGAACAATTACATTTGATTTACAGAAAGTAACATTAGCAAGCAACTAGAGCTCACCATCAGAAACTGCTGGCTTCTGGGGCACAGAAGGTTTCTTTGTAGGTTCTGTCAGTTAGGGAAATAAAAGTATAAGTACACTGTAAGAAGACACCTGGAGGCCAAATTTAACACCAARATTTTTTTTTCTCCCACTTAACAGCAAGTCCTGAGTCTTCCCCAAGACAAATCTCAGTTCTACATGCTCAACACTTCGACATACAAATAGTTGAATTGTCCCACTGAAGTTTAAACAAATGGTATGTCGGGAAGGTGCCATACTAGGTCTTGTAATATTCAGAAACAAATAGTCAAATAAGTCAAAAGAGTAGCCACTACTCCCCCACAGTCCCCAAAATTTACAAGAGTGTAATACTTGCCCAGAGCATCTTCTAAGTTGAAGTCATCTATGTTACCTATAAAAAATGAAAACACCACCACAGTAAGAACATTGTTCTTTCCTGTTTCAAATAAGCATTGATTACAATCATAAACATGTTTGTCATCTTCTTAGAGGAACGTTTCCTTTTCTGAATGTAACATCATTTCCCAGAATGACGTTTTCACTCAGATATCCTCTGCATCTCCAGATAATCTCCCCTCTCACACCCAACTCTTTAGGGAAAAAAAAAAAAAAAAAGAGCTAAAAAATGACTTTACAGGAAACATCCAACGAGACAGAACATATATTCATATTGCCAGTGAAATGCTTTCTTTCTTTATTCTTACCATTGTTAATGTATGCATTTTAAACATCTTTGTTTGCATAATGTTTCCAAGTCTTTCTTCTGCTCAACTACAAATGAGCAGGAGCACAGCCCCAGTTCACAGGGATTCACTAGATCCAACTGCGCCTCAGAGCACAGAAGCTAGCATGAAAGTTTTATCATCACAAACTGTATATAATCTTTGCATTAAAAATAAATTTTCATAGTTTTAAGACTTACCTTCTCCCCTCACAAAGTTTAGCAAAGTTTAGTGGTTAACTACTAGTATAAGTGATCTTGGGCAGGCTCTTGAACTTCCTAAAGGACACCTAAGTGCACTATCTCCACTATGGCTTCTTCATTCCAGGAAGATTAAGTTTCCATTTTAGATCTTGCAAAAAACCTTTTTTTCTCTTATTATGTTAGGTCAACTGGTAAAGCTACCCCTGYTCACCCAAGCCAATTACAACAGGATGGCCCAATAAATTCATGATACACAGTGGTTTCATAGCATGAATGTCATAGCATGAAYAGTTACAGTACCATGATCTCAGCAGCAAGGGACTGTAAGCTAAACAGACACCACCTGCTTGGGATACTTCTGTCAGTTCACCATTCCTACTTTCACTGAAGCTTATGGGTAAAACCAGCCATTCTGTATAAAGACACAAATATGCTGCTCCTCATCCAAAAAGGCTGCCAGAATTTCAAGCCTACTCAATATCTAGCCAGTCAGATGAAAATTTAATTCTAAACACAGCTATCTTGACACATAAGATACACATACAAAGCCCTCATGTTTCCCACTTTTCCTCTAAGAAGGGAGCTACAGAAGCAGCTTCACGACGTCCTTCACAACTAATCAATGTCAAGTCTGAAGAGGAAAATAGAAAAATAATGACAACAAAAAAAGCAACCACAAGCAGAATAATCTTGTCACATACATAACAGGCGCAGTCATGACAAAGGTAAGTCTTGAGTCTAATTCCAGGAATGGGCGATGCTCATATACATGGATGATAAAATGTTTCGTCTTAGCTGAGGTCGACACTGAAATCTCTTTCCTTCTCAGAAAATTGCACTTCCAACATTTGTTTTTGTTTCTTTTTCCTCCAGAGCAGAAACATAACTAGGATTTTTATTTTATTTCAATGTAGATGTAAAGAATGACAAGTGGAAAAAAAGAATACTTCAAGAAAGCTTCCAATTTTCTGAAATATCCTTCAAATTAATCTTGAGTCCAAAATCTGGAAGAGTAGGCTTCTGCTTAGCCCATGCTGCAACATTACAACACTTGAATCAACCACTACTTTGCTCACAGCCAAGTGATGAGGCCGAGGCAGTGACTCGCTTCCCATGAAGGCACAGGAAAAGGCATCAGCAATCATGGCTTTATCAAGCTGCATGAGCACAGAATGATTAGGTCATTAGTTAAATACCCTGGGTAGATAGCAAGAAGGCATTTTTATGGGTTTTCTTTGYTGAGGATAGAGACCATGAGCGCTTTTAGATGCTTAGCACAAGAAAATTTGTTTCACAGAATGCAAAATATTTGCAAGTCATTCAATTGAAACCTACATCATCCTGCAATAACATCTCAAAAACTTCGATAAAAAGGGTAGTTGCTGGATCCATATCTCAATTACCTCTGTTGAAGTTCTCTCACTGGTGAGAGGTCATCTCACCAGTCGACCTCTTCAGGCTACACCAAGTAATTTCCATATTAACAGGCAAGAAAAAGATTAAAACATTCAGAAGAGGGAAATCTTAAAATGCATTTATACAGTTGTTCCTTAGATCTGAATTACGGTTTTGTTTTTTGGGGCGTTTTTTTTTTCCCTCTCAAGTTTTCCTCATACATCTTTCCGACAACACTTCTCCCAGAAGGAATGCCCAAGGCAGGATCTGCGCAGATATTCGCTAGTCTAAGAAGRGCAACAGAAGAACCTGTTGAAGAGGCAGGTTTTTACTCTAAAAACACACCACCAGAGAGGCGAGCAGAGGGCAGAGCATCTCCATCTGTTAATGCCATCTGTTAACAACATCTGCAGTAAGCTTAAAGATAGAGCAGATCAATGAGCTGGCAGGCACGTTTGAAGAGAAATACTCCTTTCTAGAAGGATGGAAARAGGGAAGGAACAAGCAGACATGTTCAGCAACAAGCATGCACATTCAGCATTATGCTTTGCTGCAGCCCAAATTTTATTTGGAACAGSAAAGAAGCTACTGCAAGAATGTCCCATTGGCACGATGGAAAGYAGTTTGAGAATCCCCGGTGGTTTCAACTGCAATAATTTCTCTCAAGAGGAAGAAAGCAGTATGAAAAAGTGAATATTTATGACACTTATTCTAAGGGATTGTTTCTGCATGCCATGTTCCTGCAGAAATCATCTAGGAAGACACTGCTGATGGYTAATTTCACACAGAATCTGCTTTGAGAAGGCAATGCTACTTAATAAAGAAAAATTCATCCTGTATCATCTAGAATTACTTGACAATCTGCAACCACAATTTTTCATTCCATGCAACCAATGTCAAGCTTTTCAAAAATATAATTTTACATCAATAACAGGTGAAGGAAAAATCTAACCTGTGAACCTCATTACAACAATATGTATTGTGCAGCACCTGCATTCCACTACAATAACCTGTAATCCGAGGAGCTAAAAGCTATTCAAGAGAACCATCTAACTACGGAAAGAGAAGTCCCTTGCAGCAACCCGTTATGCTCKTACAGATATTAGTCTGCTATGGTATTAGTCATATTTACAAACCTCTACAAAAGCTGACATGAGCTTTGCATTAGGGGAGTTCCTCCATTGGCTGTAAATATGGCAACACACCAAGAAAACAGAGCTGCAATGAGTCACCATAAACATAACTGTTACTTGAGCAACTTTCTCCTTGAATTTTGTTTTCTTAAAATATTGGTACTGTTATACCTGCCATTCCTTCAGCAGCTAATTACTTCTGGTCTTTCCCTCTGCCTAGATGCTCATTTTCACCAGAGCGGGGGGAAAAAAATAGTTGTTACTAATGAGGCCTCTCGTCTCTGTAGAATTCTGGGGAATTTTGGCAACTGTCTAAGAGGACAGGAATGCTGGCAGCCACAACAGCATAAACTCTGGGGAAAACAGGCTGAAAGCARCTTCTCCGACTCCCAGGAGGCAAACTGGGTTTTATATACCAGCGTCTCCTACTCCTTCTCTTTTGCTGGGCTGAAAATAGAAGTAGAATATTCAACACTTAACCATGACTGAAACTAGAGAAAGCAGGAAGGCCCAACACTTAAGAGTTCCTAAAGAAACACTTGAAAGAGAAGAGCAAAACCTCTGAGTTTCCATAAATCCTATTTAAGCTGACCAGCACTTGACTCCAAATCAGTTTTTGCCCCATTAGCGTTAGTCAGCTGTAATAGACTCTGACGGTTCAATTCACATCCTKCCAGTTATTCTGCAAAATGCCTTATGCAGGCAAAATTAAGAGAAGCGAYTTAATGACAATAATGTGAGTGATGAGCACTTTTGCTTCCCATACTTGTCTGCAAGAACTGCCCTCTGTAGGTTTTAAATGGAGAAATCGGAAGGTGAATGAACGGTTCATTTACGTTCACTGTGGGTGGATGAAGGTAGTGGAAACTGGTCGAGTCACCTCGGCCYGGGCTGAGCTTTGCAGGCAACATCCCTCCTTGGCGGCAGCACCGACGGGATGTTTGCTGCCATTGCCAAGCAACTGCTTATATTTAGCTCTGCCTCACGTCGCACGAAATCGAATCTCACGTGGTCGGTTTCAAATGCTCTTCCTCTGTAAGTACCCACCTATCAGTATTTCAAGTTTAGCTTCTACCAGGCATGCAGAGCAGTGGAAAAATAAAAAGCTCTGCGCAAAGTTCTGTTCAAAAGAATAAAGTCTCCGCTTACCTAAAAATTAGTATGGTCCAATAACAAACAACAGCTCTTAATCTGACAAAAAGCTATTTTTTWATTCTATTTTTAAACAACTAGGGAGTCTTTACTTTTTGTACATCTGAAGAGTTCACCAGTGTATCTGACTGAAGGAAAAAAAAAAAGGAAAAAAAAAGTCAGCAAAGCTTTTAGTGCAACCAAGAAATACTTATTTCCTTTCCTAAAAGATGTGCAAGACTATTCAAACTACTACCAAATTTGATTTTGTACAATCTCCTAAAAGCTTCACTGAAGAAAAATCACTTTATTTGAACCAATCTGGAAAACACGGTATATAAAAAGTAGGGCAATTATTCTATTTTTCCCTTTCAGGTTGACTGCTTGAAGACAAATTAGAGATAGTCTGTGATTTATTTTAATCTTTTGAATTACTAAGTATTACTTCTGCCCTCAAATGACAGTTTTATTTAATATACTTGATAAACAAGGAAAAAATACTACCAGGTTACATTTTGATTTAAAGTCAAAAATCTTTCTCTGCTTTTCTCAGTTTCTAGTTATTTCTCTATGAACTACATAAGATATACTGCAGGGGAAGGCAGATCTTGCCAAATCCAATTTATTACTGCAACCCACTATTTCTAGTTGCATAAGTACTTTTTAGGGAAAGCTTTCTTTAAAATTTTATCATCAAGCTTATTCTATTCCAACATTTTGAGGTGACTTATTTTAACAGAAAATGACAAAACATTAACTGTGAGATAAAAGACTTAAATTTAAGCACAGTTTGGGGACTTTTCCTTGTGTAGAAGTTTTCTGTGCACTTAAAGTTTGTTGCCCCTGTGAACAGTGGAAGGTAAGCAAGTACCAAGGGGCTCTGACCATTAACTGAGTGTCTCAAAGACCATTTGAAGTAAAAGCACAGGAAGAGAATATATTTAGCTCTATATCAACGGAAAGCAGAAAGACTGTAAATCACAAAGCTACAGAACGATCACAGCAGCAACAATCCAGTAAAATACTGATTTGCTTATCCAGAAAATAAAATGGGTAAAAGAGAACTGTGAAATAGTTGCAAAAGGCCTAAGGACTCATATTCACAGATTCACAGAATATTTAAGGTTGGAAGGGACCTCTACAGATCATCTAGTCCAACCTTCSTGCTCAAGCAGGCACACCTACAGCATGTGGCACAGGGTGGCATCCAGGCSGGTTTTGAAGACCTCCAGAGWAGGAGACTCCACAACCTCCCTGGGCAGCCTGTTCCACTGCTCTGTCACCCTCACAGGAAAGAAGTTGCTCCTCACCTGGAGACGGAACTTCTTGTGCTTCAGYTTGTGGCCATTACCCCTCGTCCTATCGCTGGCCACCAGTGAGAACAGCCTGTCCCCTTCCTCCCTGCATTCTCCCTTCCTGAACTTATACATATTAATCATATCCCCTCTGAGCCATCTCTTCTCCAGAGAAAACAGGCCCAGCTCACTCAGCCTCTCTTCATACGAGAGATGTTCCATTCCCTTAATTATCCTGGTTGCCCTTCTCTGGACCCTCTCGAGAAGCTCCACGTCCCTCCTATACTGGGGTGCCCAGAACTGCACACAGTACTCCAGGTGCGGCCTCACCAGAGCTGAGTAGTCAGTAGTCAGTGTCATAATCACAACATACACAGTGAATAGTTCTATACCAAAGCTTTCCTACTGCTCATAAATTCTGCATGTCCAGAACTGATGTGACCACATTCCCTCGAAACAAGAGTCCCTATTTTTCTAGTTACAACCCCATTTGGCAAACACTAACCCAGGTATCCAGTAGAGCGGCTTTTGTGAGACTTGTGAGGCTGGGGTAGGACAGGGCCAGAGAGAAATATGGTTTTGCACAAAGTTTTTATTTTCCTTAATCAACATGGATAGGAAAATTCTGGAACTTAGAGCACTTTCATGAAAGTACTAAAATCATACAGCAGCAAGCAAAAATATTTGGAGAGATTTATTTTATTTTTGCTTATTTCTTCTCGACTTTGATTTCATGAGGGCCAAGTCAAGGTTCAAGACAGCAAATGTTTTTTTTTAATATGTTTATTGCTATTTCATCAATATGTTTATTGTTATTTCACCTAAGTACTTGATTATACTCAACATAAATGATTTACTGAAATTAGTGTTTTAATAAAGTATTACAATCTTGTTTAAATATAGAGACTAAGGTAAAATACGAGCAGCTGACAGAAACTGGTTTCGTCTACCTTCAGCTGCAAGGTGCTCTTGACAGACGCTGCAGATCTTTGATGAAACACTGCTCAGCATTATTTACAGCCTGCGTGCTGGTACTCCTACTCCCAAGTGCAAGGCACAAGGAAACTTTCAGCTGCTCTTACGAGTTATATCAAAAAGACTTCAATGATACAATTCAGGGAGCCGAGGGGAGTGGGGCTCCAGCAGCACCTCCAGGTGTAACTAAGAGCAGCTCCCCAAGGCCCTGGGGCTCTGCTGGTCCCACAGGGACAACGGGACACACGAGCCCATGGAGGCGGTCAGCGGACACAGGTTTTGCCCTCTCTGGCTTCTAGAGCAGCACTTGCTTAGGCCACCCCTGCGGCGGGCAAGGCCGCTCTGCAGCCTGCACCCACGCGCAGGCCGCGGGCGCGCGGGGCCAGCACTTTCCCTCCAGGGATACCGCAGACCACACACATGGGGCTGAAGCTCTCACGCTTTCCATTGGTTTCTGCCTTCAGAGGCTCGTTGGACAGCTGGGAGCTCAGAAGCCCTCTTGGCAAACCCTGCACTCAAAYCTTATCAAGATCAAGTGAGCCCTGCGCACTGACCTCCCCTTGGCTACCTTTGAAATTCAAACTTGCCGTTCAATGGTTAAAGACACAACAGATAAGGATTTTTTTTTCTAAGTCGAGGAAATCAAAATCCCTAAAGCATGTGTTCCTCACAGTCCACAGCTCCGGAATTTAACCTGCTCAATAGACAGACCTTTAAGCTTCCACAAGGCTGACAGGCCTCACAGTAACCGCTCATGGACCCTGGCAATAAGTGCTTCCATAATCCCCTGCACACTTACCTCAGGCTCAATTTATCACTTAAAGAGTGAGAGTCAGTAAGTCAGGCGCCTTCTTCCACATTCATGAATCACACTACCTCTCAAGGGTTTCTGCTTGTAAGTCTARTAAGAGATTCAATATTTTTTCGCCAAAACCTTCCCCTCTTCGGCTGATGTTTCAGGAACCAGGGAATGTCTAACTCTGAAGCGTGTCCTTCAAAACAAAGGGCACCTCACAAGCTGTCAAACCTGGATTTTGAAAAATTGTGGAGTCAGAGCCAAATTGATGGCAATAAGACAGGCCACAGAAGAGAYGGTGGGGCTGGCAGAGGACACGCATTCAAGTCTGACCTTCAGTGTCCTTACAAGATTCATGAGGTATCAAGACTCACTGAGATAACAACCCACATCACAGCTTCCCCCAAAATCAATAGTTTAATAAACTATAAAAATTACCAAGGTTAATCAAAAGGTGAGCTTCAAATTTGAAACTATGAGATCCAAGCAAGCTGCTATCTCTTCAGCATCATATAATTTAATAAAACCATTAGTTCTTCTGAAAGTAAATTAAAATGACATCTAGTAACAATGCTATTGGATCATTAAAAATTTGCAAATAATACTTCTATTGAAATAATAGCACTCTTTCTTTGCATGGAAAACTGTATACCTAAATACAATTCCCAGTCTTATACAGAAAAAGGGAGTTCCCAAGCAGTTTTGTGATTCTGAGCTTAGATTTCAAAAGTTGCAAGTTGAAGGGTTTTTTTATTTAATTTTATTTATTTATTGGCTCACTTCAGTGCTTATTAGAAAACTTTATATACCTATGAAGTGATTAAGGCAATAGTCTCCACCAAACAAGTTACTGGAGAATTTCAGCAACCACTATGTAAAGAAGCCAGACAGGAACTTGTTTGTTTATACCTACTAGCTTATGTACTGCACCTCCAGTGGGCTCTTGCAGAAACGTTATGATGATATTAAATGATAATCAGATCTTACATTTCATTTAGTTGCTTTTTTTTTTTAAATAAAATTTAGCTGAAATACGCATTTATCCATCTGTACTTTGGACAGAGCTAAGGCAAAAACAGTCTCATATTTACAGCAGTACATTGAAATGCTTACTAGTCATAAATGTTAACAGTAACAATGACTTTGCTTTTCTAGTCTCTGCTTCACTATGACTCTCTCAGCTATGGCTAAAAAGATTTTTCAAGTAATCTGCACACTAAGAAACACCTATCAGAGACTTTRCTGGAAGACAGAGGAGAAAGATGTCATATTTAGAATTAGAGTGTCTTGGGTGGGCGGGAGAAAATACAGCCACCTAAACAAGTCATTGCAAAAAATGACTCAGCTCATAATTTCATCCACTGCTCTGAAAGTGAATCAGTTCTGGCACCAGACAACCAGTTTATTTTGTATAACAAAACCTACTACTTGTGCTCAAACTTCATCTTCAAATATTAAAGTGTTTTAAATGGCACCAGTGATATATTTCCTCCAGCCAATATTTATTATTTAGAAGTTAGTCTAGGTTATTTTGCATCAACTGACAACAGAGATGGGCCTTGGTGCAATTTGTATTCTCTGTCGCACCATACCAGCATGTGTTTGCAAACACACAGGACTAGCATCAGCTACAAGATGCGTAACGTGACRACAGCCTGTTTCCCCAGATGAAGGGAAACATTGGAAGAGAAAGCTCATTTCTCTACTTCAACTAATGCTGCATTGTGTACACAAATTAGCATTTGTATTTCTGAGGGACACTATACATGCACACAGTCAACATGCTAGTTTTAGTTACCCAAAGCAGGCAGACAAACTAAGCACACTTGTCAGAATCCAGCAAAGTGGCCACCACAGATTCAGAGCAGGCCGTAGAGCTGGCGCATCATCYTCATCAGAGGAGGTGTCTGCCTTCCCCCTTTCAAAAAAGTTTGGCTATTACTTTCTATCCTTCACAGTTGTTATTTGAAGAATAACAACTTACTGAAGAATAACAAGATAAACCCTTCCTTCTGTACTAAGACTACAGTCTTGGGATACAGCAGGTCTGATGCATTTGAATATTTAAGTAAAACATATGGAGAACATTCACATGGAAGCCTTTGAGATTTCAGATCCAAGTGCACCTTCAGAAAGTACTTCCATTCTGCTATACTTAGACAAAAACATTTATCAAGAACTTTCAGAGTCCATCCTGCATGTAAAATAGTTTCACCGTCTCCATTCTGTTTCTATATTAACTTTTTAATACATATTGGATTTTATGTGCTAGTATTATCACTTGCAGGTGATTAGGTACACCAGACTTCAGCTTACACTGTAAATATACGTATTTTGTAGAACAAAGGAAAACAACAGAAGCAAACACAAGTGTCCCTAGAACAGGTAACAGTTGCATGATGAAGACTTAAAGCCTTCACTCTTCTATGATGGGATGGCTGGCCAGACGGACGATGGGGGAACCATGGATGTTGCCTACCTTGACTTCAGCAAGGCCTTCAACACCATCTCCCATAATASCCTCGTGAGAAAGCTCCGGGAGAGTGGACTGGATGAGTGTACAGTGAGGTGGATCGAGAACTGGCTGTATAGCAGAGCTCAGAGGGTGGTAATAAATGGGACCGAGTCCAGTTGGAGGCCTACGGCCAATGGTGTMCCCCAGGGGTAAGTACTGGGCCCGGTGCTGGTCAATTTGTTCATYAATGACCTGGACGAGGGCACAGAGGGCGCCCTGAGCAAGTCTGCAGATGATACGAAGCTGGGTGGAGTGGCCRACACTCCRGAGGGCTGTGCTGCCATCCAGAGGGACCTGGACAGGMTGGAGAGTTGGGCAGAGAGGAACCTCATGAGGTTCAACAAGGACAAGCGCAGCGTCCTGCATCTGGGGAGGAATAACCCCAGGCACCAGGACAGATCAGGGGTTGACCTGCTGGAGAGCAGCTCTGCAGAGATGGATCTGGGAGTCCTGGTTGACACCAAGTTAACCATGAGGCAGCAGTGTGCCCTTGTGGCCAAGAAGGCCAATGGGCTCCTGGCTGCATCAGGAGGAGTGTTGCCAGCAGGTCAAGGGAGGRGATCCTGCCCCTCTCCTCAGCTCTGGTGAGGCTGCACCTGGAATACTGTATGCACTTCTGGGCTCCCCGGAAGCTTGGAGCTTCTAGAGAAGATCCAGCGGAGGGCAACGAAGATGATTAGGAGACTGGAGCATCTCTCGTATGAGGAGAGACTGAGTGAGTTGGGCCTGTTTAGCTTGGAGAAGAGAAGGCTGAGAGGGAATATGATTAACATGTATAAGCACCTGAAGGGTGAACGTAGGGAGGAACAGGCCAAGCTCTTAGTGGTGGCCAGTGACAGGGTGAAGGGAAATGGGTGCAAGTTGCAACACAGGAAGTTCCACCTCCAGGTGAGGAGGAACTTTTTTACTGTGAGGGTGACAGAGCCCTGGAACAGGCTGCTCAGGGAGGTTGTGGAGTCTCCTTCTCTGGAGATCTTCCAAACCCGCCTGGATGCCGCCCTGTTGCCCCATGCTCTGGGTGTCCCTGCTGGAGCAGGAAGGTTGGACTAGATGATCTSCAGAGGTCACTTCCAACTTCAACCATTCTGTGATTCTGTGTGAAAGCTGTTTGTGAAAGCCTGACGAAAGGACTGGCAGTGGAAAACGTGACAAGGGTGTAGTAGGAACATTTGAGGGAAACGACTGGAAGAAATCAGACAAGGGGAGGAAGAAGGAGACAGAGAGGTTTGGATGCAAAGAAGTTGTCAGCTCACTACAAACACAAGTTTCACAATCACAGCCCTTGACTGAAGTGTTTTATAGGAAAAAAAGTCAGGTCCACATCTCTGCTTAATAAAGACAGCAAAAGAGATGGCCCTTCTAGAAAGCAAGAAGAGCAAAAAGAAAAGTTGGATTTTTTTTTTTTAAAGATGGTTATAAGTCAGAGTGCCAAGTTGCTGGGGAAGACACAAATACGGACAGTGCTGATCCAAAGATGTCATGTCTGCATAACTACTTGCAGCACTTAGGGAGGGTGAGGGCAAGGAAGAGTTGCTGAAACATAATGAATTTGGGACAGAAGCACAACATGATTAGCCTCAAGGATGTGTAGAGAAGCAAAGAAGCAGGAGGAAATTTCTGTCATGAAAGAGAGAATGCAAACAGGCACATCTAGCCAGAGGTGAGGGAAGAAACAAAAGAGTGAAAGATACAGATAGGATACAGAAAAAGGCAAGCTTACATAGACTTTACACATAGGCTTCTCTAAATCCTTCCTCCAAATCTCATCATGAGGCTTCTCGCTTTCAATTTTAACAAGGACTTGAGTGCTCCCACAGCTGTTTCGTCCAACAATAGCAGCAGGTCTAATAAAAACTATCTCAGCCTTCACATTCTGCCTCACTTATTTTTAACGCACATCAGTCTACTACTATCAAGACTATCCTTTCCCCTCTTTACACACAATCAGTATTTTATTCCAAACCATTGYGGAGAAACAGTTGATGGTAAATCAGGTACATAAACACTGCAATTTCATTATTTTTTTTTCCAGGCTGAAAAGGCCAGGGTATAGTATTTTTGTAGTGGAGAATTTTAACCTAGTGACACTACTGACATTGCAGAATATAATCAGACTTGGAAATATCAGAGTCTAATGAATGTCCTCGCTTCTTTATTTTTCCTTTAAAATAMTGGATTTCTTCACAAACAGAAAAAATGCAATCAACATTTTTTTGTGGTTAAGCAAAAGAAAATTAGCCTACAATTTTACAATTAAAATCTGAGAAGACTGAATTTTATCCAGGAAAATGACAGGAATAAAATCAGAAGAAGTCTATTTTAGGAAAAGATTTTCAAACCTAATACGTATCTGATTGACCAAAGAACAACTGCTAGTACCAAAAGAAAAATGGTTGTTTTTACCTTGACTAAAACTCCTTGGCTCCAAGTCAAAACAGTCTKGAAGATATTTTACATACACCACTTCTGAACATGTCTTGAAAAAAATTCTAACAAGCAAGAGATCCAAAAGGAGTCTTACACAACTCCAGCTATAAGAAAAGAAGAYCTGAATCAAAAGCCACAGTTAATTGTTACTTCATTGTAACTTCTTAGCTTTTCATCTTATAAGAGTGCTATTTCTTTGATTTTTATAGTATATGTTCATAGCTGACTGAAATTCGCAAAAAGAAAATGGAAACAAGATTTGTTATACAGTATTTTCTGATGAAATTTGACTTAAATTTAAACTAAATTTCATTTTAAATGGACTTTAATTTTTTTTCCCTGACATTTTAAAAGATTACTGCATTTGAGATATGAGCTACATATTTTAAAGGAAAAACTGCACTTCTGCAAAAACCTTCATAAACAGTTACACTGCAAGCAATGAGGTTCCTGCAAGTGTCACGGGAATCTGTCTTACGAGTTTCTGGAACTCTTTGTGGAAAATCTTCTGCGTCCTTTGTTTTTTCTGGGCAACTCAGTAACACCAAACATGGAGAATAAAACAGCCTAGAAGTTCGTGCACTGCAATAACTGAAAAATGRTCTTACTGGCAGCAAGAAGGGAGTTTGCATACATATAGAAAAGTCAGTATTTCTGTGATTATGTCATTTCTTTTCTTTTTCCTTCTCATTCTAATAAAAAAAGGCAAACTAAAAACTGACCTTATAATACCAAGGAACTTTCCAAACTCTCAATTTTGCAGTATTAACCCCATGCCTCCCTATCACTGCTGTTGCAGTGGATGCTTCTCCAAGATGGATGCTTTTCCAGGGAGACATAGAGACCTCCAATGAGACATCCACGTACTGGGCAAATGACAAGGCAGATGTAGGTCGATGCAGTAGCTGGAGAGATGCCAARGGCTGCACCCCCTGGGGAGCGGCTGCTGCTGTGCTGGGGCTCACCACGTGTCTGCTCCGGATGCTGGGGTGAGGGCTCCAGGACCCCTCCGGAGAGCCCGGCTTTGGGTCGGGAAGTGGATGGGTACATTGAGTTGAGCTCATTCCTGTTGATCCCACAAATCTGAGGTATCCACGTTGAAGGGCTGGGAAGAGGGGGGTCAACTGCAATTGCTTGGGCTGATATCTGATATGTTTATAAGCAACGAGCAGCCTGAAAAGGTGGCCATTGATTTTACGGCCTGAAACCTCTGATTCTAGCCCGAAATCTCTGATTCTGGGCAGGCACCGAGAACTGCTATCACTCTTCTGACATTGTCCGATTGCCTGGTGAAACACACTGCTGATCAAGGAGTAACCTACATGTACCATATTGGAAGGAGCATGCCATAAGATTGGCAGGAAAGCCAATTGGAAAGCCAATTAACAATCTGCTACTGAGAATTCAGTGGTATCAAAAACGTGCTGAGAAATGTCAGGAAATAATGGATTTGTAGCATGTTCCTGTCCTGGGACTTGGGATGTTCATGAATATATAAGGAGAGAATATGCTCAAGTAGGATGGAAAGCCCTTTGGAGATCTAGCACTGCAAGCTAGGGTGCACTGAACACGTGGGAGAGCCTGCCCCTGCCATCCTGGGGACCAACCTGCTTCACCGCTATAGATGGACAGAAGGGACAGGATGAAGGCTTTGGGCTTCTGGAACAGGCTTGCACAGCAGACAGACAGCTGCAGGACCCCACAACACTACTGCGTGTGTAAAACAAAACACTACTGCGTGTGCCAAAGAGCACAAACCCAATTTTTGTTCCCTTAGTAAGCATTTACGGAAAGCACTAGCGGGGTGACCACYGGACCTCAAAGATTAACCAATTCCCTGGAAAAGCAAGGCAGGAGGTTTCAAACACCTTCGCCTTACAATAGTCCTGTCTGGTCTGTGCAGAAGCCTAGAGGAGAGTTAACAGTGGACAGCAGAGCTCTGAACGCAGTTGCTCCCACGCTGGCTGCTGCAGTTCCAGGCCTGCTGCAGCTCTTGCACGAGCTCAGAACCAAAGAACACACGTGGTATACGACCACTATTGCAAATGCTTCCTTTTCAGTCCCTCTGGCYGAAGAAAGGAGTCTGCCTTCACCTGGGAGGCTCAGAACTGGCTACCACTGGGGTAGAAACAGTGGCCTGCCATCTATGATGGCGCTATATGCAAAACTTTAAAGCTACCTATCTCTAGAGGCTGTTTTCACAATATTGGTGATGCAGGAATTGGAGGAATGTCTCTAGAAGAATCGCTAAGTAATGGGTCACTGGTAATCATTATCTTTCTCAGTGCTGCATTTGCCATCAAGTGCTCCAAAGTAAAAGGYACACTCGAGAAATGCAGGTTTCTGGTGTGCAGGGGCAATACGGTTGCAGACACATCTCAACAGCACAAATAACTTTTGTGCACRTGTAGTGGATGTTGCCTACCGATGGATCCCATAACATCAGAGCAGGAAACAGGAGCTGGTGAACTGCTACTCAGCATAAAGGGACTCCAGTCAGCTTGCAGAAGTAGCAGCCTCGCGAATGGCCCAGGGATTTATTTGCTCAGGAGCAGCGGCTGCTCTCAGCTCATGGACCAGCAGGCACCAGGATGATCCCCGAGCTGGTGCAGAAACGGTGGGAAGGAGAGGAATGCGGGGAGTAGCAGCTGTGAGGTAACCAGCCTAGCGGCAGGGCAAGCAGTGCAACAGGCACCAAAGAAAGGAGGGCCTCGCTGCACCACGCTAACGGGTAAACACCCAGACCGGACAGCAACTCAGAAACACGACAGCCAGGCCGAGCAGCGAGGCTGACCCGCCAGAGTTTGGGGCAAGGGCAGAACAGAGGTCTCTTCTTAGCCACACGGTCCGTGAAACTGCTGGGCCATCAGGAGAGACGGGCCATGCTACAGGGGCAGGGAATCATCTTGGGAAGCCATAATACAAGTCGGGAGGCAGTAAGAGATCTGTGGCATCATCTGGCACACTAGAAAGCACGAATGATGAAGCAGAGAATGGGATGGGAAAATGGATATTTGGAGAAGCCTGGTAAGCAGACATGCCCTCTTCCCTGTGGCAACATTGCAAGTGCTGCGTTCTCACACTGCTGGAGATATCACAAGGGTGGCTACAAGCTACGTACTTGCTGGCACCCCAGCATGCAGCTTAGGCTACAATCAGGTAACAGGAGCCATTTCAGTAAAAAATATTCAAGAATGGGCCGAAGACCATGGAGCACAGTGGGTGCATCACACTCCCTATAATTCCCCAGGAGTCGGAAAGGTAAGAGGGCAGAGTCTTACTAAAGGCCTTGCTGAAAGCTGCAGGGAGGGAATGTCAGCCCAAGGGAGCAGTGGGATTAGCTGACATATAGCCAGGAACCTGTGCAGCAACCCCGCAGAAAGTCTTGTATCCCAGTCTTGGATGCGTGATAAAGTAAACCCTGCTTGGACAGGGAAGCAAGTTTGTGTCTCTTCCCTCTCCAGCAGTTGAAATCCCTAAGGAAGGAGACTTTATAGCTCACAGAGCAGGGTTTGCTTACTGGGTGGTCTTTGGGAAGGGAATAGTGAAATGTGTGCTCCAACGTGTGATAAATAATCTCATTTTACATCCTCAAGCGCATGTTATGGAGTTTGTAGACATGAGACCTTAGGTCAGGTCAGTAAGAGTTCCAATTATTACGATGTTAATCCAACCTAGACTATACAGACCCCGAGCTTGGGAAGCATGCGTGTTCAGACAGTGATGCTGAACCCTATAATCTGTTTCCTAGAGGAAAAAGTCTTACTGAGAGTACCTATATGCTGTTGCTATGTTAATCTTCATTGCCTCCTCTGCAGGAAGGAAGGGTAGAGTTTATACTGAACATGAAGACTGGGATGATATTGAAAGTAGGGTTTATAAGCGGTTTATATTCTACATAGTTCTTCAACATGTGCTTTGTAGAAGTGAGCAGTGGGATGCACTAGGCCAACACGACAGAGTTTCAGTAGCAGTGGTGTCCTGTGTGGGAGGAAGCCACAGCGGCAGCCACAACCAGCTCTGAAACCAATGCAGGCAACCTGTGATCCACCAAAACTTCAACCAGCCACAGCAGCACACAGACTACCCTCACTCAAACATATTTAAGAAGGAGCAGCAGCCACTGGGGACTGGAGGCAACTGAGGAGAAACTCTGTGAGGCACAAAAAGAGAAAAAGAGAGACTGCTGAGGAAACGTGGCTGGAGACTCACTCTTGGAAGGACCATCTCCATGCCAAAGAGGAGATCCTCGAGGAACCACAGCCCACAGACAACCCATGATGAGGCAGGGACACTGAGAGGCAAGGAAAGGAAAACTAGTAAAAAACAGTAAAAAGCACAGAAGAACAGCAGAAAAAAAAAATCACTGAACACCAACCCCAGCCTTCTCACAACACCTGCCACTCTTTAAGATGAGAGACTTGGACACATTTTGAGGGTAACTTCAATGAAAATCAAGGAAGTGAAACTGAGAGAGGCAGGACAAGCATTTGCCTCAAGTCAAGCCTGGGGAAGGGGGAGGAAGGTGCTTGCTTCTGAGTGTGTCTTTCACCATTTATGTTTTCTCAGTATCTGAGTCAGGGATTAGATGGTTATGTTAACTGGCAGGCAGTCAAAATAGAAGTTCCCCGAGTCAAGCCTGTTTTTCTTGTGACAATCCCTCCACACACTCCTGCCAGACTCTGCAGAGCAGGTTCCTGTGCCAGAGCACAGAAAAGCAGGACGACTAAAATGAAGATGCTCGCCCCTGTCAAGATGACCTTACATGATAAGGATTATAACAGCACTTGGCTAACACAACTATCGCCCAATGAAATACAAATTTACTGCAGGGGGAGGGTTCAAGAAAGCTGAGAGTTAAAAACAATTCTTTAGAGTGGGCAAATCTATCACAGCAACATCGGGAAAACACCGAAATTGGGTTTGGCTGGACAGTGGCCAGGCGTGAGCTTGGCTATGTCATGCTTAGCTCTTGCCAAGTTAAAACACTGCAACTAGAGAAAGCTGCAGCAGTTTGTTGCACTGATGTCATTTTGATCGAGCAGTGCAGTGGCCATTTTATATGAGAGCACCACATATAAAATGCCAACCATTTCAAACCAACAGAAACCGTGGCTAAAACGTCTCCTGCATTTTTCAAGTTTGTGCTGCCAAATATGTGCACTAGCGCCACTATAAAAGTATTTAAAGAAAACTATATATGTGGTTTTTAAATAAGTTTTAAAAGGCAAACAATTTTACAGCCTTCAAAGCAGAGATGAACCTTCTGGAGTTCCTGCCCTATCTCCCTATTCCAATGAAAGCTGTAACCCTGAGATTACAGGCAGGCTCCTTTAACCACCTCCCATCTAACCAGTAATTTTGCTCATATGTGACTTGCCTCAACAAAAAGTTATTGCCACAGGTGGAATTCTTTCCCTCTACTCACAGCCACTTAGTTACAGCAGTTTTAGGAAGCAGGGATCTCCGCCTTGAAAAAGCCGTAGGCTACAGATCTTACAACACAGATACCTCAGTTCCCAAGCAAGGCTTTTCACTCACCTCCTACTACTCCATACAACTATTTCTAGTGGAAACTGTGCTTCAGTCAGCGAGCTCTACACGAGGCTTGCAGAGAATACTTCAAAGTGTGTACCCTCAAACACAAACTCTAGATGTGCAGTAAACAGATGCCTTTTTAAGCCCTGATATCTCTGCCGTACAGGAGGGAAACTGTGAGTTCTGTGTCTATGTGCAAGCTCTAGCCATTCCTGCTTTACTGCTTGTCCTGCTTTGTTTCTTTCTCTTTAACTTGGAGGTGCTGAACGCTCTTCCTATACACACTACAGAAAACCAAGGACTTTTTTTCATTCTTCTCTAAAAATAATAAAAGCAGATGTCTAAATGCCAGGGCCTGGACACAACAGCAGCCAATGGCAGGAGGTTCGGTCCCGGGCTCAAGGGTGTTGTTGCAGATGCAGGGCGGCAGAGCCAGCGCCGTGACTCACTCACCACGGCCGGCTGGGGCAGGAAGTCTCCTCCCCTCTCTCCTCCCGGCCCCTCCAAGCCCCATTTCTACTCCAGATGTTGGGCCTGGCCATTCCCTGGTGCTGCCTCCGACACCCCTCAGGCACCTCGGGAGAGATTCAATGCACCTAGTGAGTCATTTGCTGATTTAAGTTGAATCATCTGAGTGCGTACAGGGCCCGGTGGACACCAGCCTAAACACAGAAGGAGAGAAATGGGAAAATCCCACTCCTTAGCAGGACTGACTGCTGGCGCAGCTCAAGCCACAATGTCCAAACTCGCCATCCTCCTCTGGATTCAGCCCCAGGGACACCTAAATCCGAGTTAACCCTGACTTGCTGAGCTCATAGCCAGCAAATACTTAAAACAGCTGCAAGGCTAAAACTGCAAGCTCTTCTTTTAGGCAAGCCCCAAACTGCGAAGTCTGCCTTTGCTTAACAGGGCATTTGGATCCCCCACGATGTTCTGCGTGTTGTTTCAACGCAGACACAGTTTCCAAGTGCCYGGGATAACAAAAATCCCTCGCGAGGCCACAGGCACACATGTTTTATCTGCGAGAGACAGCAGCCCAAAGGCAACTGGATGCCTGTCCCAGCCCGAGTAGTTACACAACAGCTGTGCAGTAAAATCCTCAATTTTCACAGCAGCTTTGTTGAAGCAGATTGCCGGCAGCCTTTGAGCAGTGACATTTAAGCTCCCAGAGCACACAGCCCAGATTCTGCCTGTATTTTAACAAAGGACTGAGGCAGCACAAATTTGAAGCTGCCTGGAACCGCCCCACCCTCCCCAGACTGACGTTCTCAGCAGTTTTTGCATTCTTCCTTTTTTTATAGAAAGGARAGCATTGCAAGTTACTAACTCACCTACTTAGTTCATATTCTGGTCGTTAGCCACTAGTCAGGTAAGGTAAGCAGCTTATTAAAATCTATCTTTTAAAAAATTAGCATTTTTTCTTCAGAAGGGCAAACACAAAGCTTGAGGGAAGGCTTGGTAGGCTTTTCCTCCAGGGAAGCAAGAGCGGGAGAACTCTGACATACGGAGTTCACCTCAAAAATTTTAAGTGATCATCTTAGAAAGCCTAATTTTGAGTGATTCCCAAATACTTCCCTATCTTAGGACCGTTACACCAAAGATCTTCTTGTACAAGACTGTGAGGAGTGTTTACAGAAAGAGGGGAGCAAGCTTTCAAAAATAAGGAGTCATCTGATATCTCTGTTATAGGAGTGTGAATCATCTGTCAGATTTCCAGGCAGTTATTACAAAATCACACTATTTTCCCCAGGATTTCAGATTGCAACCAGCAGTTAAGGCTGCAATGAGGCCATAGCAGGAAAACTGAATTCAAACAGGCTTGAAGATAAACTGCTGATCTGGTACGGCACAGTCCTCTACACGTCACTGTCGGGGCTAGGGACTCATATATATATGTGTGTGTGTGTGTGTGTGTGTGTGTGTGTGTGTGTGTGTATATATTTTTTCCCTTTTCTCCACACAGTTTTAATATTTGAAGGGTCGTTTTTGCCAAGTATTTGAGAAAAAAAAAATCGCCTTGGTTAGTAAGCACTAAACATACTTGCTAACAAAGCAACACAAATAAACAAATAAATAAAAAGACATTTCTTAGAAATAAAAGTTCTAGCAATGAGAAGTTTGCATTGCAAACTCCAAACTTTGGTTTCCGGCAATAAGCTGATTGTCCTGAATAAAACAGTAATAACAACATTATTGCATTATTGCAGTGGTGGGAAGTACTTCCCTTCCACACAAGGAATCCCTCTCCACGCAGCGCATTTCCACACTCTCCACGCAAACCCTCTCCCACACACACTGTTGGGACCGAGGTGGCAGCAACCCTGCCCGCACAAACGCGCCGGCGCCCCGGGAAACGCCCGGGAATCGCGCCCGRGCGCTGCACCCTGCAGCTGCCCCGTTGCTGAACGCTGTGACCGCTGCAGCTGGCACGTGGAGGGCACTCCCTGGCGAGCGACGGCAGCCCTGAATTTACCGTAACGCCGCTTTTCTTTCCTAACATGGAAGCGGCGCCGGGGCAGCGCTGCCGCCCGCGCAGAGCGGCAGCTCGCGCCATGGGGAGCAGGGGAAAAGGCGGCCGAGAAGGCGCCGCCTCCCCGCCCAGGAGCCGACCCGGCCCGGCCCGGGGCCCGGCGCTGCCCCCCGGTGCCCCCTCTGCCACCGCCGGCCTCTGCTCACCTGTGGCGCGCGCCAGGAGCGCGAGGAGCGCGAGGAGCAGGAGCGCGCGACCCGCCATGCCCGTGCCCGTGCCCGTGCCCGCCGCTCCGTCCTGCCCGGGGGCGGCCCCGCGGCCTGCCCGCCTCCCG